>NW_020174013.1:538133-557564 GCF_003031525.2 Neophocaena asiaeorientalis asiaeorientalis | reverse complement strand
CCCTTTCCCCCCCCCCCCCATTTTGCCTTGAGAAAACTGTATATAAATCTTATTTTTAATATTAGTTAATGGTTAATTTTTGATAAAGTTTTCAGGGATTTTAGTAAAAGAATTTTTGAATAGTCTCTTAGGGGGAATGAACATTGTGAGTTGATTTTTTTCCCATCTCTAAATTCCCTTGAGCATCTAAGGAGTGGCATTGCATGAGAAATGCCTTCCTTTGCAGGCAGTTTTTAGTTATTGGTCAATGTGAAGAGTTAAGTGTCTACCTGGCTTTGGCAGCACAAGGTGGCGATCTCCTCTGAATTCTGCTATTCTTTGATTTCATCAAAAGGCATATTTGCATATGGACTGATTAGGCACCTTGGCACCGAGATTCTGGATTTCATACAGGCACAGATTTGGCACAAGACCGATGAAAATTCAATTATGATTTATGTCTATGCTACAGAATTTCCTATTGATTACCTGCCAGAACCATGATAAAAGCAATGTTAGGCCTGAAGCCAATTCTTCCCAGCCATAATCTTTCCTTAGGTTGTGTACTCTATGCCTTTGCTGGAATTTTCTGAACATTTGTGAACCATAATTGTTTTCAAAAACGATCCTTGGATGTGCAAACTTGCCTGAAATACAGGATTCTCTTCTTAGTGTTTAGGTTTACTTTGTATTTACCTTTCAACCATTTGGGGTTTATCCAGCACCTGCTTATGTGCGTTATATTGTTCTGAGTTTTATAGGATGTAGAAGAAATGGAAAACGTGGAACTTGCTTATAGTAACCTGGAGGAGGTCAGTTGTCCAGAGATGAAGATAGTCCAAGAAGCAATTGCCTTCTATTATTGATACGTTGGTGAAATTGAACAACATGAGGCAGTGATCAAAGTGAGCCAAAACTAGACTGAGATTATTATTAATTGAGGAAAGGCATTAAAAATAGAAGAAATTACAACTAGACAGAGGGAATATGGAATGAGGGTCATAAAGGGGGTTCTTGTGGAAAATCTAGCTTCCTTGATAATCAGTCTCATGTTGAGATGGTGAGCATTTTACTCCTTATACTTAAAAATAATACCTTTATTTTAAATATCTAACTTTAAAACAGCTAAAAATACCTAACATTAACATAGTGCATCTGGGTGCTTGGCCCTGTTCTAAGTGCTTCATACATATTGGCCCATTTCAATCTCAAAACATCCCCATGAGGAAGTTCTATTATTTTCTCCATTTTAAAGGCTAGTTAACTGCAGACCAGAGACAGTGAAAGACTTGTCTACAGTCCCACAGTTCTAGGGGCTGGTGCTGGAATATGAACCCAGGCAGTGTGGCCCCAGGTTCTGTGCAGTCAAGCACCACCCCATACGGCCTCACATCTGGGGAGACCAACAGAGGGACATATGCCACGGTTTATGTCCTGGCTCCTCAAAGAGTAAGAGAACTGTCGCTTTCTCATGATGAGGAATAGAAAGTTTACTTCTTTAGTTTCAAGGTCACTTACAGTTGGACAGGCAAGGTTACCCTCATTACTGCTTAAAGCAGCCAGTTCTGAAGAACCTTCAATTCTGCCGAATAAGTTGTTAGGATTGTGTAATGGGTTGAATTGTGTCCCCACAAAAAGATATGTCGAAGTTGTAATCCGCAGGATCTCAGAATATAACCTTGTTTGTAAATATTGACATTACAGAGGCAATGAAGTTACTTTGTTATGGCAGCCGTAGGAAACTAACACAGGTTGATGATGGTTTTCATTTGTGTGAGGTGGCATCCTTTTAGCTAAGGACTGTTTAAACTCTCAAGAGGGGATCTACTTTCTGCATATCAGAGAGTAGAACAACTTAAACCCTCCACTGTATGGTTAATGAGATATCACATGAAACAAACAATCTCATGTGAATACTTGGAACTTCATCCACTTGAAAATTTATTTCAAATTTATCACTACCTTAAAAACATAATTCGCATCAGAATCTGAGATAGGCTACTGTATTACATAATGTAGTTAGATTCTAGGGAAGTATTTTTTCCCCTCCAAAGCTATTCAAGGATCTCTCTCACCAACTTTCCCACCATTATTTATACTACTGGTACAGCCTCACTTGATTGGATGAATAGTATAATTCTGTATTCTAAAAGGAACATACTTCCTATCCTAAATTATAGCCTTCCTTTATTGGACAATAGCCCTAAACTGTATGCCAGGTATTTGATTATGAAATTAAGAGTATAGTTTTCATAGACCGATGTTTTATATGTGGAACAGTAAACATCAAGCAAAGTTTATTCCTTTAAAGACCACTGCTAACTTCTTCATTCTCTGCTAGAGGAATATGTTAGAGATATCAAATTGTTGCTGCGCTTCTTGAAAATTACTTGATCTTTATCCTTGTATATAAGATTTAACTGTTTGAAGAGCTCAATCTAGACAGAGCCCTGGGAATGGATGTTCTTACAAAACTGGCCCTATTATGGTTCTGCTCAAATTAGAGCCAGTAGGAACAGTCTTTTGACATGGCAGACCATAGCCTTTGGGGTTTTCAAGGATTGTGTTTAGCTTTCCCTTCTTTAAAACTTGGCTCTTAATGATTTGGTTGAGCTGACTTCAACCCCTCCTTCTCCTGGCTATAGAGAAAAAAAGCACAAACATTCTTACATGAATATTATAGCTCTATTATTTCAAATAAGGAGTGGCCTGAACAAGCCTCTGATCCCGCTGTCCAATTATTGTCCAAAAGAAAGGCCACCGATAAGCCTTTTGCCTTTTCTTATTTTTTTCTTTTTCCAAACAAGTTATTGTCTTTGCTAGATAGTCTTCTAGCTGGCTTGTAAATAAATAACAATCCCTTACAACTTGTTGCTGTTTTGTAGATGTGCATTTCATAATGCTTTGTCTTAGAATACACAGTAGGAAGTAGTCTGCTCAAAGCTAAAAATGCTTTCAGGGCTTTGTGGCTGTTTTATTTTGCCTGAAGTGGGTGTCTGGTTATCTTCGGCTAATTCAGACTAATACTATTTTGCCCATGCTAAACAGAGTAGAATTGGGGCCTCAACTGCCTGTTCGTCTGTGTCTACAGTGGGTTCAAAATAATTTTCTAGGAATCATCCTGGCCTTTCTTGCTAGTGCCTCCTCTGCTCACCTTGTTGTTGGGGAGGGTGGCCTGGCCATGCATCAGACATTTGCCTTGATGGCAAGTCTGCAAAGTGCCCACCTTCTGCAAAGGAAATGAACTCTAGCCCATCTCTGGGCTCTGCTTGGATACTAGAGGATGATCTCAGTGGCACAGAGAATACTACTCTCAGTGCATTTGCTGTCACCACACAAGATTGATCAATAACTAGGAGGAACAATGTTTAGAGAGGATTGCCAGGTTTATCCACCTACTGAAACTCAAAATGAAATCCCTGGGTCAAAGCTGATCAGCAGAGTCTGGAACACTGCTTTTGTTCTGTCGGTCATCCCTGCCTTCTCTTTCTCCCTCCCCAGAAGGGCACCTTTTCTCTGTATTGTGTCTGTGCATGTGCCACTAGCCTACATCGAGTCATTTTAATAAGCAGCCCTGTGGATCTTGTTGTATGAATTGTAAGAAGGTTATAGTGATTGCTCATTGCACCACCTATTTGTGAAGATCCCAGGGAAAGTTTCTGTCTGGTCTGAGTACCAAGAACAATTAGACTTTGCCGGGAAATTTGGATTGTTAGTATCTCAAGGACACTGAATTGAGTGACTGATAAGGTTTCTCTTTTCATGTTACCTGCCAGAAAATTTAGGGCCAGATTTATGCCCACCTGTTGCACATATGCAGGTTGTTGTGATATGCATTTTAAAACTCATTCCTGGCTATGCCTCATCTTCCCTCTTGTTTTACTTTCTTCTCTTGACTCACTTTTAATTGTTGCTATTAGGTCATCTTCTATGTGTCTTGTTATAGGCTGCTTCAAATCTTTTCAAGAATAGAGAAAAATATGAAAATAAATACATATACATAAATGAAATAATCTCAAATAGGGTTTTGAAGGAGGGTTACAGATTGGTTAGTGGAGAGAAAATAGGTGTTTTCAGATGCAGAGAGAAACATGAACAAACATATAAAGGTAGAGTGAATGGTTTTATCAAGGGATCTGATAAAAAATCTTCCTTATTACAGTTAACGTGATGTAGCAAAGCTGCTTAACTGAGATCTCTAAACTAGAACATGGATAAAAGATGCATGATATAGAAATGAAATTGCTTTTAAAATCTCTTTCAGCCTGATGTATTTTATTTCAGGAATAAATTTGTGGAAATATTTCAGTTACTATACACTGGAATGAAACCTAAAAGCTCTCTGGGAAAATAAAGGGCATTGAGATAAGAAAATTCTATTAGTATATTTTAACTTAATACATCTTTCTATGTTATTTAAATACTTCAGAAAGAGTTAGCTGCTGGCATTCTTCATTATTCATGCCTTCCAGAGGTCATGCCTACATCTATTTGAAAAATAGTGGGAAAACACTAAACATTTTTTGGTGAGATTAGGTGTAAATTGGAAATTCAGATGAATAATGATGGCAATAATTCAAATAATTTAAAGCTAAGAAACATTATGCCTACTTACTTTACCTGGAAATCTTCTAATCCCAAGGCTGTTTTCATTGATTAGTTCCGTGAGGTTAAGGAATTTGTGTCTAGTTGATTACTGCTATATCCCAGGGATTCAACCCATTTACCAGAACATGATAGATGATCAGTACATATCAGTTGAATGAATGAATGAGTGAATGAATGAATGAATGAAATGCGAGGCTTAGATTGTATTTGTATAATCAGGATGAAATTCCTTTGACCTTGGGGAGACAATGACAGGGACTTGACTTTTGACCCATTTAGAGAATATAGTCTAAGGTAAAATTCCTTTTAGAGTTAATATCCCAGATATCTATTTAAATGTTACCATTTCTATGAGTATTTGAAGACCTGTTTTCCCTCCAGTGTGGAGCCGACCCCAAGATGTTTGTTCTGTGAAATAATTGTCCTGTTGGTGATAGAATATTGAATACCGGTGCTGTGAGGACCTTAAAGATCATGAGCCCCTTCCTGTGGAGGTGAGGGGACAGTGATTGGGAGGTGATACCTCTGGTCCAAACACTCAGCCCCATCCCCACGGAGACTACATGGTGCGGCAATTATGCATACTCACTCTGGAGATAGGCAAGTCCCCACTAGAATTAAGATGAGAATAGTAGCTCCTACTTCATAGGATTGTGTGGAAAATATGATAAAATAATGAATGTAAAGTATTTAGAAGAGTGCTTGGTATTATTTATTTATTTATTTTTTAACATCTTTATTGGAGTATAATTGCTTTACAATGGTGTGTTAATTTCTGCTGTATAACAAAGGCTTGGTATTATTTAAATCAAGATTTCCAAACTATGGCCAAGTTGTTGTACTAGAAAGTAAAGCACAATTAGCTTGAGAGTTCAAAGTCATCTTCCTATATTAAATTTTCCCTGACACCCAAGTGTAATGAATTACTTCTTTCTCTGTAACATCTCTATAGTGTTTTACAGGCCTGCCACTCCTCACCTCTCAAATAATAACCCTTGTAAAGGCAGGGTCTGCCTGCATGGGAGGCAGTTTGAAATTGTTAATTTTACTTGAATAATTATAAGTATTATCCTTTTCAATGAAATTAATGCAGTGATCTGAAACCAAGGCATTGTATACTGAGATGCCTTTAATGATTAGTCCCAACTATTCAAATGACAGATCTTTTCCCCTTGCTCAACTGTTTCAGAAAGAAATAATTTAGTCACACTGGCTATTTGTCTAGCTAAGGGATTTTCAACCTTGGCACTATTGACATTTTGGGCTGGATAATTTTTTGTTGTGTGGCAGTGTCCTGTGCGTTGTAGGGTGTTTAGCAGCATCCCTGACTCCCACCTACTAGACACCAGTAACACCTGCCTTTCTTACCAGGTGTGACCATAAAACATGTCTCCAGACATTGCCACAAGTGTCCCAGGCGTCAGAATAATCCCTAGGTGAAGACCACTGGGATAGATTATAACAAATAATCGCTTCTCTTTATTACATTTTATAGTAAATTTCTGGAATATGCTTTGAAATAAGGCCATGGAGTCTTCTTTCAGAGGCAATTAAAAAATAGAGAATGGTAATTCTCAGCTCTGGAATATGCATAGGGTTGGAACATTTTGAGGTAGCTCTCTGTTCTCTGAAGTGAAGATACAGAAGTCCCACAGGACCCTGGGGCAGCCCTGCTTATGTGCCTGTTTAAATACTTAGTGTACGATCTTCATGTTTGCCCTTCTGTGATGTATTATATAAAGACTCTCCAGTCAGAATTACTGGAGAATAGTTACAAATCCTTGCTTCCTTTAAAACATTTTTGCTTTGTCTGTCCATCAGTTTCCAGTTTACCGTATTTGCCTTGTCCTTCCCGGGGGCACAAAGCATTCATTCTGGGTCATTTTCTAGGTCTGCTGAGTAGAGTAGGACAGGAGGTTTGCTGTGACTATACCTGTACACACAACTCAGGGCCTCTCTGCACATCAGCAGTGGCTAACACACCTGGTGCTTGGTACATATCCTAGCACGGCTGCAGGAGCAACCCTCAGCACCCACTCCAGCGCTCCTCAGCTGCCCTACCCCACAGACAATCAGAGCATTGTGCAGAACAATCCCAGAGCTGCTCAGAGAGCATAGCCCAGGGCCCGGGGGTTGCTGTTTATTTGTGGCACTAGATCAAGAGTGATATGGTAGTAGCTTTGTGGATGTGCTTAGGAAAGACTTGTATCAACAGCACCTGAGGCTCTGGCCTCTCTCTCAGCCCTCTGTTTCTGTTTCCACTGAAAACAATGCCATGTTTCTGAGGAGTAGGACCTGTTCTGGGAAAACATTCATTAGGAGTACACCCAAGCCCACTGTGGCCTCTGGGTCTGTTGTCACATCCCTTGGTATTCCTCTGTCTCACATGAGGGAGAGTAAGGTTGTGTATGCTTTGTTAGGTGCCAGTTGGGCTTATTGATCAGACTGGGGATGGGGAGTGATGGGAGGGTATGAGGAAGCTAAGATGGCTCTAAAAGAACCAGATGCCCCCTGTCTCCATAAAGTGCCCCCTAGCTCCATCCAAAACATGTTTGAGTGAAGATTCTTTCCAAATTCTGATCATCCTTCAATCATACATGTGATCGAATTAAAATAAATCACACTTAAGTGGTGGAGGTACAAACTTCGGTCTATCCAAACACAAAATATAAGGTGCAAAAATACTAGTAACGAGGAAGATTGGCGAAAGGAAGGGGCAACAGTAAATGAACCATAACTTTTTCCAGATGCATGGTTCTGATTTAAACACAGACAAAGCAGAGTTGTGAACAAGGTTTAGGAAAAACGTACAAAAGAAGTGTTGTCGCTTATTTAAGTGTTTTTTTTAGCACTAAGTTTATATGAAGCATGGAAGAAAATTTATTCTGAACATTAGTGACTTGTGTTGGCACAGTGTTTTTATTGACTATTATTCCAAGCTATGGCTTTTATATTTTCCTGTTCTGATATTTAATGAGCACATTTTAAAGAACATTTTTGCTATTTTATGGCCAGGGCGCTAGCTCTGGCAACTGGAAATTTGTAAAACTGTACGATATAGCCCTTCCAACGTGGATCCATCAGTTATACACCAATAAATAACAGTGATTTCAAGGATGATTAATCATAATCATTATAAAGCACTTTGGCCAAGCCAACATCTGTTGCCATGGATACAGCAGCCGGCCATCCCGGTTTTGTAATTTATATGTTTTAGTTATTGTTCCCAGATGACTATGAGGACCATTCCACACAATATGACCTTTTAACTTTAGGCCCCAATGGACTCTCTGGTTTACATGCAGCCTGTAGTCCTTTTGATAATTTTTTGTTGAGAATTTGTGGAGCTCTGAGGAAATGAAGCAGGATTTCAAATGTCTTCCCATAATTGCTTCCTTGAGGAGGCAAAGTGACGCAAAGTACAGTGGTGACAACATCAGTAACAAGCAACTAGTGCTGATGATATTGTCAGTGAATCAGAGATGTAAAGACTCACAAGGCATCAGGTAAACTAGGCGTTGGAATGGCCCCTCCACGTCACACTGAAATTGAGTGGAAAGCTGGTTCACAACCAGATCTCCTGACTCTCAGGCCAGGGCTTATTTTTTCCCTCAATTATTTTATTTTTTCCCTCAAATATGTTTTATTCAGTTCTTTATTGAATGAATGTTTATTGAACCATACTATGTTCAAGGCTCAGTGCTGGCAAGTTAATGGCAAGTCAACAAAAAGTCAAAACTTGCTCTGGTTCCTGCCCTTGTGGCTCAGAAGGAGGCTAGTGAAGGAGGCTTGCATTGAACTAATAGTCACAGAGGCCAATGGACAGTTAGGCTATAACAAGTGTTGAGTAGCTGACAGTTATCATACCCTGGGAGGCCTGCCATCAGGCGTTAGGTCTTGTTACAAAGGTAAGGACAGGATTCTCTGGGGCAATGTCACCTAAGCTGAGATCTGAGGAAGGAATTAACTGTGTGAAAATTGGAGGAAATAATATGTCAGGGGCCAGCATGTACAAATGCCCCATGGCAAGAGGAAGCACGGTGAATTCCAGCACTAAAAGAAGGTTGTGACAGGAGTGTAGAAATATGGAACAAAATGATCAGGGACTGGATTATGCAGGTCTTGTGTAGCCCATAATGAAAATTCTGTCTATTCTAGTTACAGAAAGGACTCACCTGCCGTAGCCTAACTTGATTGGGTTGCATCAGAATCAGGAAGAGTAACTGGGGGCTAGTGGTTGGAGTCTCTCTAGCTTGAAGGGTAGAACCATGCTTTGGTCCTTTGCCCCTCTAAATACTCTACTGTGACTTTTTCCCCACTTATCTCTGCTGTGAAGTCCAGATGCTGAAAATGGCAGGAAAGCCTTGAAGTTTGTCTGTCATTGGCTAGTCTGGTTTCATACCCTGCAGGCTCAGGTGTCCAGGGTTCTGATCGCCTCTCAGCAGAGGAGAGAGGCCATGACCTGAACTGTTGTCATACGGCTGAAAGAATAGGCTTTGTGTAGACTTTTTCAGTGCATAGGATTCAAATTATTTCTTCCATACTGAATGTATAAAGTACCACATATGAAGTGAACCTGCCTGGGTTAGTTTTACATGCTATGTACCAAATAACCATATATAAAGCAGTATATATAAAACAACACACATCTATTATCTCACAGCTTTTTTAGGTCAGGAGTCTGAACACGGCTTAGTTGAGTCCTAAGCAAGGCTTTGATCAAGGTGTCGACCAGGGCTGCATTCTCGTGTGGAAGCTTGACTGAGGAAAGTCTCGCTTCCATGCGCATTCTGGTTGTTGGCATAATTAATTTTCTTGTGGCTGTAGGACTTACAGCAGCTTGCTGCTTCATAGCCAGCAAGGAAAGCAAAACCCTAGAGCAAGTTGGCTAGCAAAGTAGAGTCTTGTGCAACATAATATAATCCTGGGAGTGACATCACATCACCTTTGCCATATTCCATTGGTTAGAATAAAGTCACAGGTACCTACCTGTCCACACTCAGAGGGAGGGGATTATATGAGGGCATGGACACCAAGAATCAAGGATCATGGAACCAGTCTGTGTGCCACACTATCCATGCCCTAGCTTCACAGACATATACTCAGGGACGGTGTAATGCCTGGGTGAATTTTGTGCTCTACCTGACTCACTGTGTCAGAGAGACCCCTGGATATGGTTTTATTGTCACCTAAGAGGAATATGGAAGCCCAATAGCAAGTGAAATTCCTCTGGTAGAAATCCCCTATCCTGGTTCCTTGTGGAATGAATGACAGATGGAGCACCAACTATTGTGAGTGACGAGGGGATGGAGGGGTTTTTCTCTAGTTCACCCTTTAGAAGGGAGTCAGCATTTAGGTGGGTAGACTGACACCAAGGAAGGAACAGGGAGCCTGGCTGTAAAGACAGGAGAAGGCAGGTTTGGGTTGGGAAAGGGCACTGGCTGCAGTTCTGGCTCTGCTGCCTCTGGTGGGTCATCCCCCTCCCATGGAATGTGCTAATAAAATGAAACAGGCAACTCAGAACAAGTGATTTCTCAGTCTCTAGAGTGGTAATGTGTGTGTGTGTGTGTGTGTGTGTGTGTGTGTGTGTGTGTGTGTGTGAGAGAGAGAGAGAGAGAGAGAGAGAGAGACAGAGACACAGGGACAGAGACACAGAGATACAGATAGAGAGAGAGATGGGGTGGAGGTCAGACAGAGCCAAATCCTAAGGAAGGGAAAGCTAGAACATGAGAGGCTTCAAATCCTAGATTATGGCCTTTGGCATCACTTATCATCCTATAAGAAAGATAAGACTCAGCAGAAAAATGATTTGCCCAAAGTGTTGTGTTAGTTTACCAGCAATGATGGACCCAGAGTTGACATCTTCTGATTTCCAGTTTGTGCTTTATTACTTCACCATGAATTGCTAGGCTAAGGATGGAGGAGGATTCAGGATGCTTTCAGGTGGATAGAAAAAAGGGTAAGAAGACAGGAACTCAAAAGAAAATTATAAGACCCCTAATTATAGACTACACCCATTCAGTGGGGCATGATATGGCCTTACTGCTTTGAACAGAAAATTTCTATTTTTAAAAATGTGACTCTTAGATAAACATTCTGTCATACTTAGGCTGCTCTTTACCATGTCACGTAAGAGGCAAGGAGTATTTTGCTTTGTGTTATTATGCAATACTGGAAGGCTTGCTAAGCATGGTGTATTGTGCAGGCCTTTTGCGGGGAGTTGAAGATTTTACTCTGACCCCTCTTTGAGCCTTGTGAGTGGTGGTTTGCAACACTACCACAGCAAAAGTCCCTGCCAAGACAGGGCTGCTGACAGTGCTGTCACTTCTTTGTAGCTGAGGCCAGCTCCCCCATGTGTCACAGCTGGGAGAATTTCACTCAGCCTTCCTTGCTTGTAATCTTGGGGATGCAGATGGAAACAACAATTAGTCGCAATTTTCACCCAACAGATTAGCAAAAATGAAAAAGACTGAAATAACCAGTGGGGTATAAATGATACAGCCACTTTGGAGAGCAATTTGGCAGTTTCCCAAAAAACTAACAGTGCACACACATTTCATTTCTAAATCTAAAGCCCAAAGAGGTAACTCTTCTAACTGCACAAGCAGACCCGTACAAACTGCTTCTCATTCTGCATTGTTTGTGAAAGTAAAATATTTGAAACAACCCAAATGAAAAAATACAATGAAATAGTCTAACAGAATAAATACAATGAGGTTTGCTTACACAATGGAACACAATCCAGTGGTAAAAAATGGACACAATCAGAGTAAGCGTTGATAGATCTCAAAAACATAATATTAGGTGGAAATATTGCAGAACTATATGATTTTATGATGCAGTTTATTTAAATGTGAAAAGCAACACAAAAATAAGTGTGTATTATTTATGGATAGTTGTATATATATCCAAGTATCACAGTGGATTGGAAGGTTGAATAGCAAAGTGCTGGTATCAATTGCTTCTGAGAAGGAGGGAGAAAACTGGGTCAGAGGATAGGAGGTTAAGGGAACTTTAACTTGACTTATAATAAAGCATTATTTCTTTAGAAAACACAAATTTAAAATGTCAACATATCAATTTTTGTGTGTATGAGGTAGGAATAGGATTTTTATTTTAGCCTTTGAGATTTTTCAAAAGTTCTCAAAAAACATCACTAATGAAGAAGATCACCATTCTTACCAACTGGAGGAATCTGAAAGATTGCAAATCTGCCTTCCTGTATGTCGTATGATAGAGGTACCCTGAACTGAAAAGGGTAGCTTCAGTAGCAGAGGGTACTGAAGTAGTCAGAGGGTTAGCTTCAGTAGCATTTGGGATAAGGGCATGCAAGTGTATATAATATGAAGCTACAAATGGGCAACAATGTCCAGAAGTGACCCCTTTGCAAACACATTCAAATTCATTTGGAACAGCAAAGCTTTAAAAAAAACAATGTGCCCAAAGAAGGTTTTAAGTAAACACTTGCTGAATTGGATATGCATGATGATCACAGCTAATTGCATTTTTAATAGAATTATTCTTTGGTGTCTAGGAAAAAGAAGTTGATAAGCAAGAAATAAATTATTTTTTTTCATTAAGTTTAGATTTCAGATTGGTCCCAATTGTGGCAGAAATAGTCTTGTTGAAGGTTTTTCTGCTGTTCAGGTGGGGGGCTGTGGAGCAAAAGCACTTAGTGAGTTAGAGGGGAACCAATAAATGTATAATTTTGAAAACAAAGGCAAAATTTGCAGAAATAAACATTTCCACTCAATAATGTTCAGAAAACCAGACCCCTTACTGCTTCAATTGCTAGAGTAAAGAAATCCAAAGACACTGCTGGACATCCTCTTTGATTTCTTTTAAACTGAAGTGATTGAGATGGTTAAATAATGGTGTGATCATAGATTTTTGTATCTCAGAAACCCATTATGGTTGCATATCATTAAAGCTAAGTTTCACTAGTAACTTATTCCAAGAATTATTAGCAGTAATTCTGTGTGTGACTGTATCTGCAGTGTACATAACCAATGTAGATTCAACACTTGCCGTTCAGTAAGGAGGTGTTAAACTAATAGAAAACAGGATTAGTTATTTGTTTTTCAACTACCTCTTCCTCCCCAGCTCTAATCCATCCCTCATTTGGTTCCAGATTATGCCTGTCAAGGAATCTCTGATGCCATCACTCCCCTTCTTGGAAGTGTTCAAGGATGACTCCCTTTCCACTGAATTAAAGACAAATTTATCAGCCTATGCTAATGTTCTTCCCTAGTGTTATTGCCCACCACTCTACAGTATGCCAGGCCAAGTGGTTTTGTTTTTGTTTTCTTTTGTTTTTATCCCAACTTTATTGAGGCAGTCCAAATGGTTTACCTTTGGCACTGTTCCTGAATATTTTTTACCATTTGCTCATTCTTTTTTCCTAACCAGTCATACTTCTGTTCAGTTTACTTGCCAATATGTTCTAGACATTACAGGAATTGTCTCAAAATTCATGGTCTCCATGAAACCTTTCTTAATTCCACCCAATAGGAGCACTTTGTATTTCTTGTATAGCATTTAGAGAATGGGTTATTGGTATAATATTGATGGACTTTTGAGTATTTTAATTAATTTATTTTTAAAATTAATTTTTATTGGAATATGGTTGTTTTACAATGTCGTGTTAACCTCCACTGCACAACGAAATGAATCAGCCATACACATACAGATAATCCCCTCCCTTTTGGACTTCCGTCCCATTTAGGTTACCACAATGCATTAGGTAGAGTGCTAATGCAGTATGTTCCCATCAGTCGTCTATTTTATACACAGTTCCTTGGTATCCATACATTTGTTCCCTACATCTATGTCTCTATTTCTGCTTTGCAAATAAGATCATCTATACCATTTTTCTAGATTCCACATACTTGCGTTATTATACGATATTTGCTTTTCTCTTTCTGACTTACTTCACTCTGTATGACACTCTCTGTGTCCATCCACATCTCTACAAATGACCCAGTTTTGTTCCTTTTTATGGCCGAGTAATATTCCATTGCATGTATGTACCACATCTTCTTTATCCATTCCTCTGTTGATGGATATTTGGTTTGCTTCCATGTGCTGGCAATTGTAAATAGTGCTGCTGTGATCATTGGTGTGCATGTGTGGACTTTTGAGTATTAATTTAGCCTTTCTCACTTTATTGCAAGCTTCTCTTCTTTATTGGACTTTTCATGCTTTCAAGACTTTCAACATTGACTAGTTCATATTTATGTCCCTATAGCAGCAGCTAGCACTGTGCCTTACAAATAGTAGTTGCTTATCTAATGTTTAATTAATTATTATCTGATTGAGTACACAGTTGTATGGAAAAGTTGGCCTTAGTCAGCTATTAACTGACCTGAATTCAATTGTCAACTTTTCAATTGTCTTAACAAACTGAAAACTAAGCAAGTGACTTTATAATCTGGTACCTACATTGTATATGACGGTCTTCCTGGAATAGGCTCAGGTACAAATGTGTGCTTGTTTTCTTGCTGCAATGACGTGGTGAAGCCAGAGGTCAATGACCTCCAAGAACTCTATGGGATCCTTCCAGTTTCCTTGGGAGAAAAGGATTTTCTTTCCAACCAATGTTTCTAACTCCATGGAGTCAGGGAGATTCTACAAAGTGTTTTTTGTACAGGATCTGATTTACTGTGGCTTGGGAAGACCATATGCCTTCAGAACTGTTGTATCTGGATAGGCAGGTATGGTGTAGAATGAAATGGCCTTTAGACTCAGGGTCCTTAGAATACTTCAGATGTCCACACTTTGCCTGAATTATATATAATTTGGACCCTTATTTATTAATTTAATTATCTATTCTTTTTCTTCTTCTAGAGCTCATTTTAAGTTGCTTATGTTACCTCATATATCAAAACAGTGAGACATAAATAGGAGAGAAGAATGATAAGATCAGAGCAAATATGAAGTGGAGTCAGAGGAAAGTTAAGTCTGGGGTTGGGAGATGAGAGGAATGAGAAAACCACAAGTGTTCACATTATCTGAGTCTTCGTAGTTGCTAGAGATGAACAAGAAATTGGGCTCACCTTGGCAACCAATGTGAAAACAAAAGTTGGTCTGGAACATAGTTTTAAGGTCTAAGGAAAAAAATCATCAATTTTGGTGAAAAACAAATACTTCATTAGATTAAAATCTAAACTAAACTGCTCACATGGAACTTCCCTTAAGGGCAGTGGAAGAAATTCTCAACACTACATAAAGCTGTGTGAAATTAGTATCATTCCTCAGTAAATGCCAGGTACAATTCTATACAAGACCCATCTCAAGGGCCAGTATACCTCAGGACAACTGTGCACCTTTCTGAGGGATTAGCTTGATTTGAGGGTAAAACCTGAAATGCTAGGAAAAATGGAAAGACTATCAAAAATTCCTTCATAAATAGCTCCTTCTTCAAGTGAGCTTTAAAAAGCATAGAGTTCATGATTGCATTTTTATGAGCCCATGAGGGATTCTTCATTATTAATTGAGGATACATTATTAATTATTGATTGGCCCTTAGTCATGTTGTGTGCTGAATGATTTTATTATTACTATCTCCACCAACCTCACCACCATCCTCAGAAAGTATCTTTTTAATGCCCACAGCAATATGCACATAGTTGGTGTTTAACGAACATGAGTTGAATTAACTGCGCTAGCAGCCAGTTGAAAGTAAACGCCAGGTTTATTTCTCTTTGGAAATTGACCATTAAGGAAGCATGAAAGATGCATCGGAGATAAACAGAATTTTCCATAATCAAATGCATCAGCATGGAATACCTAGTTTGGAAGCCAATGGGATAATGGTCCTAAGAATTGTATCCATGAGGTAAAACTTCAGGAAATGTTGAAGTAAGGATGAAGGGATGGTTAGAAAATATATTCTAGACAAAGAGTAGTGTTTGGGAAAAGATTCAGTAGGGAAAGCAATTCTAACCTTATTTCCAGAAGCCCAAGGCCACAAAAATGATTAAAATGGACATTTCTATGAGGATTATTTTATTTTATCCAAAGCTGTCCCACCTAGTAGAGACTAGTATATTGCGATCTATGGAAAGAGCCCAGAGTGGCTATAGAAAGACCTCAGGTTCACAGGGCCAGGACTAATAATGTTTTCTGACTTCAAACCCAAAGCTTTAAAAGATCTGTCTTCTGCCTTTCAAGTCTGCGAAAGATATATTTAAAAACTGATGAATGTTAGACAAGGAAGAGCAAACCTTCCACTTGCCAGCTCTCCTTCTCCTCACCATCTTACCCAGCTATGTCATTTTTATTTGGCAGTTCCTTCTCATCTTGTTTTTTCTTCATGCCAATCCATAAAAGTAGAGCACAGGATAGAACATCTAGTGGGTATTGGTAATTATGGATTAATTCTTCAATTTGGGGGATGAGGTAAAGAAACCCATGCGATGGAGAATGTTACAACAGTTCCTGACAAAGCAAGAATGATGTAACATACAATTACTTTGATATATCAGTTATGACTTGGCTTCGACTGTTAATGTCCAACACCAGAAATAATTATAGCTTAACCAGGATAGAAGATGTACAGTGGACGTCTAGGGGTAGCCATCCAAAGCTGGGAGAGTAGACCCACGGTGTCATCAGGTTCTAAGATTTTCCCTGCTTCACCAGTCTTAGCACCGGCTGCTAGTCTCTGTATACTATGAACTGAGATGGTTTTTGAAGGTCCAGGTCTTCATTACATCCAGTGAAGGTGGCAGCAGAGGGAACTGAAGGAGGATGAAAGGCTGCTCATTTCTCTTTGTGAAGAATGGTCTTAAAGAGGGGTCTGGTTGGGTAGTATAAGGCTTTGATTTACATCGCATTGCAGAGAGCTTAACCACAGGCTGCAGAGGAGCTGGAAAATTAAGACCATTCTGGAGGCAATGTGCCCCCCTGAAAGTGCAATTCTGCTACTGATGTGAGTAAGAGAGGGAAGGTGCCATAAATGATTCACAATAAATTATTGTCATTAGAATTTCTAGTTTCTGATGATTACAGATTTAAGACTTTTTTTTCCACCTCAATTTGATTTCTCACTAAGGTCACTCTTTCTGGGTTGCATCTACTATTGATTTCAGATCTAAATAAATCTCATATCATACGTTCTTATAGAAAAAATAAAAGAAAAAGAACCGATTAACATCTCATTTCTTTTGTTAACTCTCTAACTATAGTTGATTAAAAAAAATCTCAAAATGCTTATACTAAATTTTACTTTTAATATTATGATATTTATTTCTTTCCTAATATTGCTTCCCATTTTTTGCATTTATAGTCTTCACCATTTACTTGTAGTTAAGAAAATGAGGACTCTTTCTGACCTCATGTGAATTCATATCATTTTTTTGCTTTTGGCAAGAATTTTTGTGTAAGATTAAAACTACTTACCTTCAAATTATTCATGCCAAATTTACTTATGTCTTAATTCAGAACCACTTTTAAAATATTTATTTATTTATTTATTTATGGCTGCGCTGGCTCTTCGTTGCTGTGCTTGGGCTTTCTAGGGGCTAATCTTCGTTGCAGTGCATGGGCGTGTCACTGCGGTGGCTTCTCTTGTTGCAGAGCCCAGGCTCTAGGCACACAGGCTTCAGTAGCTGTGGCACACAGGCTCAGTAGTAGTTGTGCCTCATGGGCTTAGTTGCTCTGCGGCATGTGAAATCTTCCCGGACCAGGGTTCGAACCCGTGTGCTGTGCATTGGCAGGCAGATTCTTAACCAATGCGCCACCAGGGAAGTCCTCAG
This sequence comes from Neophocaena asiaeorientalis asiaeorientalis, assembly GCF_003031525.2. Taxonomy (NCBI): domain Eukaryota; kingdom Metazoa; phylum Chordata; class Mammalia; order Artiodactyla; family Phocoenidae; genus Neophocaena; species Neophocaena asiaeorientalis. The sequence continues at coordinate 540,219 of NW_020174013.1, read as the reverse complement.
AACCACTTTTAGTGAAAGATGGTAAGAAAGACAGCTACTTAGCTATTTTCAGTTTCTAAATTTTACTCCATGGCACTGAATTCCTGATCCTTTTGAAGTTAGACATAAAAGAAAACTGCATCCCACAAATCATAATGTAGATTAGGAAACATTTTGAACCCCTTTCCCCTTCATTCTTTTTCTTTTTTTTCTTGTGGCAATCTTTAAAAAATTTTAGTGAAGTGTAGTTGATTCACAATGTTGTGTTTAATTTCTGTTATACAGCAAAATGACTCAGTTATACATATATATTCTTTTTCATTATGGTTTATCACAGGATATTGAATAGTTCCCTGTGCTATACAGTAGAACCTTGTTGTTTATCCATCCTATACATAATAGTTTGCATCTGCTGATCCCAAACTCCCAATCCTTCCCTCCCCCAGGCAAACACAAGTCTGTTCTCTATGTCTGTGAGTCTGTTTTTGTTTCACAGATATGTTCATTTGTGTTGTAATTTAGATTCCACATATAAGTGATATCATATGGTATTTGTCTTTCTCTTTCTGACTTACTTTGCTTAGTATCTCTAGGTCTATCCATGCTGCTGCAAATGGTATTATTTTGTTCTTTTTTAATGGCTGAGTAATATTCCATTGTGTATATATACCACATCTTCTTTATGCATTCATCTGCCAATGGACATTTAGGTTGCTTCCATGTCTTGGCTCATGTAATTAGTGCCGCTATGAACACAGGAGTGCATGTATCTTTTTGAATTATAGTTTTGTCTGGGTATATGCCCAGGAGTGGGATTGCTGGATCCTATGGCAACTCGAGTTTTGTGAGGAACCTCCATACTGTTTTCCATAGTGGCTGCACTAATTTACATTCCCACCAATAGTGTAAGAGGGTTCCCTTCTCTGGGTGTGGCAAGTTTTGAGGGTTACCTCTAGGAAGTCAAGAAGTAAAGCGTGGTGCTTTGTAATGCGGCCTCCAGTTAGCCAGTGGTGGTCTTTGATCTCTAGAATCCCTTGTAACTTGATGTGGGGTGAGGCATCCGGATTTCCAGTGACCACAGGATAAGCTTGTTAGCTTCTTCCATTAATAAAGTGGTGGCAGCTACTGCCTGAAGGCAGCCAGGCCAACCTCTGGCCGCAGAATCTAGTTGTTTGGAAAAATAGCCTACCTTCTGTATTAGGATCCCCAGAGCTGTCACCTGCTTTTCAGCCATGTACAAAATGAATGGCTTTTTAAAACTGGGGAGACCCAGAGCAGGAGCATTAGTGAGGGCCTGTTTGATACTATTGAAAGCTTTTTCCTGTTCCCCAGTCCAAAGTAATGGTTCTGTATCTAGGCTTTTAGTGGTTTCATACAGGGGCTTACCCATTAGCCCAAATCCTGGGATCCAGAGTCTGCAAAACCCTGCCATGCCTAAAAATGTACGGAGATGTTACTTTGTCTTTGGGACACTGAGGCCTAATACAGCTTGTGTTCCATCTTGAGACAGCTGTCTTCTTCCAGAGTTTATAATTAACCCAGGTATTTAACTTGTTGTTTTGAGATTTGTGCCTTTTTCTGGGAAACACTGTAACCCTGGGCCCAAAGGAAATTAAGAACTTCAATGATGTATGTTCTCATCTGAGACCTCCATGGTGGGGCTACATATTAATATACTATCCACATACCGTAGAATAGTCCTTTCTTTTATTTACTTATTTATTTTTTTAATAGATCTTTATTGGATAGATCTTTATAACTGCTTCACAATACTGCACTAGCCTCTGTTGCACAACAAAGTGAATCACCCACATGCATGCATACATCCCCATATCCCCTCCCTCTTGAGCCTCCCTATCCCACCCCTCTAGGTGGTTGCAAAACACTGAGCTGATCTCCCTGTGCTATGCTGCAGCTTCCCACTAGCTATCTATTTTACATTCGGTAGTGTATATATGTCGATGCTACTCTCACTTCACTCTAGCTTCCCCCTCACCCTACCATGTCCTCAAGTCCATTCTCTAAGTATTTATTCCTGTCCTGCCCCTAGGTTCTTCAGAACCTTTTTTTTTTTTTTTTTTTTTTTTTGTTTTTATTTTTTTTTGTT
>NW_020174013.1:328084-537956 GCF_003031525.2 Neophocaena asiaeorientalis asiaeorientalis | reverse complement strand
ACACCCTCTCCAGCATTTATTGTTTCTAGATTTTTTGATGATGACCTTTCTGACTGGTGTGAGGTGATACTTCATCGTAGTTTTGATTTGCATTTCTCTAATGATTAGTGATGTTGAGCATTCTTTCATGTGTTTGTTAGCAATCTGTATATCTTCTTTGGAGAAATGTCTATTTAGGTCTTCTGCCCCTTTTTGGATTGGGTTGTTTGTTTTTTTGATATTGAGCTGCATGAACTGCTTGTAAATTTTGGAGATTAATCCTTTGTCAGTTGCTTTATTTGCGAATATTTTCTCCCATTCTGCGCATTGTCTTTTCATCTTGTTTATGTTTTCTGTTGCTCCATTCGTTTATTTTTTATTTTATTTCCATTTTTCTAGGAGGTGGGTCAAAAAGGATCTTGCTGTGATTTATGTCATAGTGTGTTCTGCCTATGTTTTCCTCTAAGAGTTTTATAGTGTCTGGCCTTACATTTAGATCGTTAATCCATTTTGAGTTGATTTTTGTGTATGGTGTTAGGGAGTGTTCTAATCACATTCTTTTACATGAAGCTGTCCAGTTTTCCTAGCACCACTTATTGAAGAGGCTGTTTTTTCTCCATTGTGTATTCTTGCCTCTTTTATCAAAGATAAGGTGACCATATGTGCATGGGTTTATCTCTGGGCTTTCTGTCCTTTCCATTGATCTATATTTATGTTTTTGTGCCAGTACCATAGTGTATTGATTACTGTACCTTTGCAGTATAGTCTGAAGTCAGAGAGCCTGATTCCTCCATCTCCTTTTTTCTTTCAGGAGATTGCTTTGGCTATTCGGGGTCTTTTGTGTTTCCATAAACATTGTGAAATTTTTTGTTCTAGTTCTGTGAAAAATGCCATTGGTAGTTTGATAGGGATTGCATTGAATCTGTAGATTGCTTTGGGTAGTAGAGTCATTTTCACAATGTTGATGATTCCAATCCAAGACCATGGTACATCTCCCCATCTGTTTGTATCATCTTTAATTTCTATCATCGGTGTCTTATAGTTTTCTGCATACAGGTCTTTTGTCTCCTTAGGTAGGTATATTCCTAGGTATTTTATTCTTTTTGTTGCAGTCGTAAATGGGAGATTTTCCTTAATTTTTCTTTCAGATTTTTCATCATTAGTGTATAGGAATGCAAGAGATTTCAGTGCATTAATTTTGTGTTCTGCTACTCTACCAAGTTCATTGATTAGCTCTAGTAGTTTTCTGGTAGCATCTTTAGGATTCTCTATGTATAGCATCATGTCATCTGTAAACAGTAACAGTTTTACTTCTTTTCCGATTGGATTCCTTTTATTTCTTTTTCTTGTCTGATTGCTGTGGCTAAAACTTCCAAAACTATGTTGAACAATAGTGGTGAGAGTGGGCAACCTTGTCTTGTTCCTGATCTTAGTGGAAATGGTTTCAGGTTTTCACCATTAAGAATGATCTTGGCTATGGGTTTGTCATACATGACCTTTATTATGTTGAGGAAAAATCCCTCTGTGACTACTTTCTGGAGGGTTTTCCTCATAATTGGGTGTTGAATTTTGTTAAAAGCTTTTTCTACATCTGTTGAGATGATCATATGGTTTTTCTCCTTCATTTTGTTAATATGGTTTATCACATTGATTGATTTGCATATATTGAAGAATCCTTGCATTCCTGGGGTAAACCCCAGTTGATCATAGTATATGATCCTTTTAATGTGGTGCTGGATTCTGTTTGCTAGTGTTTTGTTGAGGATTTTTGCATCTATGTTCATCAGTGATATTGGCCTGTAGTTTTCTTTTTTTGTGGCATCTTTGTCTGGTTTTGGTATCAGGGTGATGCTGGCCTTGTAGAACGAGTTTGGGAGTGTTCCTCCTTCTGCTATATTTTGTAAGAGTTTGAGAAAGATAGGTGTTAGGTCTTCTCTAAATGTTCGGTAGAATTCGCTTGTGAACCTATCTGGTCCTGGGCTTCTGTTTGCTGGAAGATTTTTAATCACAGTTTCAATTTCAGTGCTTGTGATTGGTCTGTTTATATTTTCTATTTCTTCCTGGTTCAGTCTCAGAAAGTTGTGCTTTTCTAAGAATTTGTCCATTTCTTCCAGGTTGTCCATTTTATTGGCATAGAGTTGCTTGTAGTAATCTCTCATGATCCTTTGTATTTCTGCAGTGTCAGTTGTTACTTCTCCATTTTCATTTCTAATTCTATTGATTTGAGTCTTCTCTCTCTTTTTATTGATGAGTCTTGCTAATGGTTTATTAATTTTGTTTGTCTTCTCAAAGAACCAGCTTTTAGTTTTATTGAACTTTGCTATCATTTTCTTCATTTCTTTTTCATTTATTTCTGATCTGATCTTCATGATTTCTTTCCTTCTGCTAACTTTGGGGGTTTTTTGTTCTTCTTTCTGTAATTGCTTTAGGTTTAAGATTAAGTTATTTATTTGAGATGTTTCTTGTTTCTTGAGGTAGGATTGTATTGCTAGAAAGTTCCCTCTTAGAACTGATTTTGCTGCATCCCATAGGTTTTGGGTCGTCGTGTTTTCATTGTCATTTGTTTCTAGGTATTTTTTATTTCCTCTTTGATTTCTTCAGTGATCTCTTGTTTATTCAGTAGTGTATTGTTTAGCCTCCATTTGTTTGCTGTTTTTTACAGATTTTTTCCTGTAATTTATATCTGGTCTCATAGCATTTATGGTCTTTTAAAAGATACTTGATATGATTTCAGTTTACTTAAGTTTACCAAGGCTTCATTTGTGGCTCAGGATATGACCTATCCTGGAGAATGTTCCATGAGCACTTGAGAAGAAAGTGTATTCTGTTGTTTTTGGTTGGAATGTCCTATAAATATCAATTAAGTCTGTCTTGTTTAGTGTATCATTTAAATCTTGTGTTTGCTTATTTATTTTCATTTTGGATGATCTGTCCCTTGGTGAAAGTGGGGTGTCAAAAGTCCCCTTCTATGTTTGTGTTACTGTTGCTTTCTCCTTTTATGGCTGTTAACATTTGCCTTATGTATTCAGGTGCTCCTCTGTTGGGTGCATAAATATTTACAATTGTTATGTCTTCTTCTTTATCCCTTGATCATTATTCAGTGTCTTTCTTTGTCTCTTGTAATGGTCTTTATTTTAAAGTCTATTTTGTGTGATGTGAGAATTGTTACTCCAGCTTTCTTTTGATTTCCGTTTGCATGGAATATCTTTTTCCATCCCCTCACTTTCAGTCTGTATGTGTCCCTAGGTCTGAAGTGGGTGTCTTATAGACAGCATATATATGGGTCTTGTTTTTGTATCCATTCAGCCAGTGTATGTCTTTTGGTTGGAGCATTTAATCCATTTACATTTAAGGTAATTATCGATATGTAAGTTCCTGTTGCCATTTTCTTAATTGTTTAGGGTTGGTTATTGTAAGTCTTTTCCTTCTTTTGTGTTTTCTGCCTAGAGAAGTTCCTTTAGCATTTGTTGTAGAGCTGGTTTTGTGGTGCTGAATTCTCTTAGCTTTTGCTTATCTGTAAAGGTTTTAATTTGTCCGTTGAATCTGCATGATGTCCTTGCTGGATAGTGTAATCTTGGTTGTAGGTTTTTCTCTTTCATCACCTTAAATATGTCCTGCCACTTACTTCTGGCTTGCAGAGTTTCTGCTGAAAGATCAGCTCTTAACCTTATGGTGATTCCCTTGTGTGTTACTTGTTTCTTTTCCCGTGGTGCTTTTAATATTTTTTCTTAGTATTTAATTTTTGATAGTTTGATGAATATGTATCTTGGCGTGTTTCTTCTTGTATTTACCGTGTATGGGACTCTCTGCACTTCCTGGACTCGATTGACTATTTCCTTATACATATTAGGGAAGTTTTAAACTATAATGTCTTCAAATATTTTCTCAGTTCCTTCTTTTTTTCCTCTTCTTCTTTTGAGACTCCTATAATTCGAATGTTGATGCATTTAATTTTGTCCCAGAGGTCTCTGAGATTGTCCTCAATTCTCTTCATTCTTTTCTCTTTATTCTGCTCTGTGGTAATTATTTCCACTATTTTATCTTCCAGGTCACTTATCCATTCTTCTGCCTCAGTTATTCTGCTACTGAATCCTTCTACAGAATTTTTAATTTCATTGATTGTGTTATTAATCATTGTTTGCCCTTTATTTCTTCTGGGTCCTTGGTAAACGTTTCTTGTATTTTCTCCATTCCATTTCCAAGATTTTTTATCATCTTTACTATCATTACTCTGAATTCATTTTCAGGTAGACTGCCTACTTTCTGTTCATCTGTTTGTTCTAGTGGGTTTTTTCCTTGTTGCATCATCTGTTGTGTATTTCTCTGTCTTCTCATTTTGCCTTACTTACTGTGTTTGGGGTCTCCTTTTCACAGGCTGCAGGTTCGTAGTTCCTGTTGTATTTGATGTCTACCCCCAGTGGCTAAGGTTTGTTCAGTGGGTTGTGTAAGGTTTCTTGTGGAGGGGACTGGTGCCTGTGTTCTGGTGGATGAGGCTGGATCTTGTCTTTCTGGTGGGCTGGACCGAGTCCAGTGGTATGTTTTGGGGTGTCTGTGACACTATATGATTTTAGGTAGCGTGTCTGCTAATGGGTGGGTTTGTGTTCCTGTCTTGCTAGTTGTTTGGCATAAGGTGTCCAGCACTGTAGCTTTATGGTCATTGAGTGGAGCTGGGTCTTAGCGTTGAAATGGAGATCTCTGGGAGAGCTTTTGCTGTTTGATATTACGTATGGCTGGGAGGTCTCTATTGGAGCAATGTCCTGAACTTGGCTCTCCTACCTCAGAGGCTCAGGCCTGACACCTGGTCAGAGCACCAAGACCCCTTCAGCCACATGGCTCTGAAGAAAATGGAGAAAAAGGTTAGAAAGAAAGAAAGAAAAAGTAAATAAAATAAAATAATTAAAATAGAAAAGAATTATTAAAAATAAAAAAATGAAAACGTAATAAAAGGAAGAGAGAAAGAAGGAAGAGAGGAACTAAACCAAAAAACAAATCCCCCTATGATAACAAGTGCTAAAAACTATACTATAAAAAAAAAAAGGACAGTCTGAACCCTAGGACAAATGGCAAAAGCAAGGTTTTACAGAGAAAATCACAAAGAAGAATACACACATACGCACCCACAAAAAGAGAAAAAGGAAAAAAAATCTGTATATATATAAAAAAATTAAAAAAAAGGAAGAGAGCAGCCAAATCAATAAACAAATCTAACAATGATAATAAGCTCTAAATACTAAACTAAGATAAACATAAAAGCAGAAACAGATTAGATGCAGAATGCAAACCCCAAGTCTACAGTTGCTCCCAAAGTCCATAGCCTCAATTTTGGGATGATTGGTTGTCTCTTCAGTTATTCCACAGATGCAGGGTACATCAAGTTGATTATGGGGATTTAATCCACTGCTCCTGAGGCTACACTGAGAAATTTCCCTTTCTCTTCTTTGTTCGCACAGATCCTGGGGTTCAACTTTGGATTTGGCCCCGCCTCTGCATGTAGGTCACCTGAGGGCATCTGTTCCCCACCCAGATAGGATGGGGTTAAAGGAGCAGCTGATTAGGGGCCTCTGGCTCACTCAGGCTTGGGGGAGGGAAGGGTACAGAATGCAGGGTGAACCTGCGGTGGCAGAGGCCGGCATGACGTTGCAATAGCCTGTGGCGTGCAGTGTGTTCTCCCGGGGATGTTGTCCCTGGGTCACGGGACCCTGGCAGTGGTGGGCTGCACAGGCTCCCGGGAGGGGAGGTGTGGATAGTGACCTGTGCTTGCACACAGGCTTTTTGGTGGCTGTAGCAGCAGCCTTAGCATTTCATGCCTGTCTCCAGTGTCTGCGCTGATAGCCGTGGCTTGCACCCGCCTCTGGAGCTTATTTAGGTGGTGCTCTGAATCCCTTCTCCTCGTGCACACTGAAGCAATGGTCTCTTGCCTCTTAGGCAGGTCCAGAGTCTTTCCTGGATTCCCTCCCAACTAGCTGTGGTGCACTAGCACCCTTCAGGCTGTGTTCATGCAGCAAATGCCAGTCCTCTCCCTGGAATCTGAACTCTGAAGCCTGAGCCTCAGCTCCCAGCCCCCACCTATCCCAGCAGGTGATCAGACAGGCCTCTCAGGTTGGTGAGTGCTGGTTGACACCGATGCTCTGTGCGGGAATCTCTCCACTTTGCCCTCTGCACCCCTGTTGCTGCGCTCTCCTCTGCGGCTCTGGAGCTTCCCCCACCCTGCTTATACCCATTCTCCAGCAGTGAAGGGGCTTCCTAGTGTGTGGAAACTTTTCCTCCTACACAGCCCCCGCCCCTGAGGTGCAGGTCCCGTCCCTATTCTTTTATCTCTGTTTTTCTTTTTCCCTACCTAGGTACGTGGGGAGTTTTTTGCCTTTTGGGAAGTCTGAGGTCTTCTGCCAGCATTAAGTAGGTGTTCTGTAGGAATTGTTCCACATGTAGATGTAGTTTTGATGTATTTGTGGGGAGGAAGGTGATTTCCACGTCTTACTCCTCTGCCATCTTGAAGCCGCCCCCATGTCTTTCTTTGGCTGAGTAATATTCCATTGTATATATGTGCCTCATCTTCTTTATCCATTCCTCTGTTGCTGGACACTTAGGTTGCTTCCGTGTCCTGGCTATTGTAAATAGTACTGCAATGAACATTGTGGTACATGTCTCTTTTTGAATTATGGTTTTCTCAGCGTATATGCCCAGGGATTGGATTGCTGGGTCGTATGGAAGTTCTATTTTTAGTTTTTTAAGGAACCTCCATACTGTTCTCCATAGTAGCTGTATGAATTTACATTCCCACCAACAGTGCAAGAGGGTTCCCTCTTCTCCACACCCTCTCCAGCATTTATTGTTTGTAGATTTTTTGATAATAGCCATTCTGACCATGTGAGGTGATACCTATTTGTAGTTTTGATTTGCATTTCTCTAGTAGTTAGTGATGTTCAGCATCTTTTCACATGCCTCTTGTCCATCTGTATGTCTTCTTTGGTGAAATGTCTATTTAGGTCTTTTGCCCATTTTTTAATTGGATTGTTTGCTTTCTTGATATTGAGCTCCATGAGCTGTTTTTATATTTTGGAAATTAATCCTTTTCCGTTGTTTCATTTGCAAATATTTTCTCCCATTCTGAGGCTTATCTTTTTGTCTTTACAGTTTCCTTTGACATGATATTATACATAGAAAATCCTAAGGATGCCACCAGAAAATTGCTAGAACTAATCAATGAATTTGGTAAGGTTGCAGGCTACAAAATTAATTCATAGAAATCTCTGGCATTCCTATACACTAGAAATGAAAAATCAGAAAGAGGAATTAAGGAAACAATCCCATTTACCATCGCAACAAAAAGAGTAAAATACCTAGGAATAAACCAACCTAAGGAGGCAAAAGACTTGTACTCAGAAAACTATAAAACACTGATGTAAGAAATCAAAGATGACATAAACAGATGGAGAAATATGCCATGTTCTTTTGTTGGAAGAATCAATATTGTGAAAATGATTATACTACCCAAAGCAATCTACAGATTCAATGCCATCCCTATCAAACTACCAATGACATTCTACACAGAATTAGAACAAAAAAATTCACAATTTGTATGGAAGCACAAAAGACCCTGAATAGCCAAAGCAATCTTGAGAAAGAAAAACGGATTTGGAGCAATCAGGCTCCCTGACTTCAAACTATACTACAAAGCTACAATAATCAAGACAGTATGGTACTGGCACAATAACAGAAATATAGAGCAATGGAACAGGATAGAAAGTCCAGAGATAAACCCATGCACATATGGTCACCTTATCTATGATAAAATAGGCAAGAATATACAATGGAGAAAAGACAGACTCTTCAATAAGTGGTGCTGGGAAAACTGGATGGCTACATGTAAAAGAATGAAATTAGAGCACTCCCTAACACCATACACAAAAATAAACTCCAAATTGATTAAAGACCTAAATGTAAGACCAGACACCAGAAAACTCTTAGGGGAAAACATAGGAAAAACACTCTTTGACATAAACCACAGCAATATCTTTTTTGACCCATGTCCTAGAGAAATGGAAATAAAAACAAAAATAAACAAATGGTACCTAATTAAACTTAAAGGCTTTTCCCCTTAATTATTCTTTCTTATTTACTAAAAATAGATTCTTTCCTTCAGAATTCCTTCCATAGTCTTCCACCTCTTAAAATCTGGCTTATTCATTGCATATGAAAATTCCTTATAAATGTATCTACGCTAGAATTTTCCACCATTCATCAAAGCTCTTGTAATTTGTTATTCTTTTAAAGTTAGTATTGAAAAATAGTTTAGGGCTTCCCTGGTGGCGCAGTGGTTGAGAGTCCGCCTGCTGATGCATGGGACACGGGTTCGTGCCCCTGTTCGGGAAGATCCCACATGCCGCGGAGCGGCTGGGCCCATGAGCCATGGCCGCTGAGCCTGTGCGTCCGGAGCCTGTGCTCCACAACGGGAGAGGCCACAACAGTGAGAGGCCCGTGTACCAAAAAGAAACAAAAACAAAAAAAAAAACAGAAAGAAAAAAAAAAAAGAAAAATAGTTTAATTGTGAACATAGACAAAATGAAACACCTAGAATCTCTCAGTGTTAACACAGTAGTTTCATATTGGCAAAGTTTCTAATAGTATCACTTTTATTTAATCTAAGATCTATCATTATTTTATGTACCTCTAAAAAAAGGGGGGCTTCTAATTGAAATGCAAGACAGTATTGATTAAAGGTGCATCCTGATGTTACAACTGTTGATATGTTAAAAATGTGCCTTTTAGAATTGAGAAAATTCTAAATTTACAATTTTAATAACTGCATTGTTTTTTGTCAAATTGATGTACTATAATTCACTAAATCATTTTGTTACTGTTGTGCATTTAGGGTGTTTCTAGGTTTTTGATAATAACATGTAGATTTTTTACAGTGTTGAGCAATTTATTTGTCTCACTTCCTGGATTGTGTGCATCAAAAGATTCATGAAAATTCATACGGTTCTTGCTGTTTTTCCATTGCTTTCCAAAAATGTTGTCCCATTGCCACTAGCAGTAAATGAGTATCCCAAATCCACAGGAAAATGTTGAGAGCTATTTAAAATACCCCAACGTTTTGAAATTCTACATAAATATTTCTGTAATTTATATGTATTTTAAATAGTAAGGGTAAACATCTATCCTCATGCTATTTATTAAATTTTTCCTTAGTAAGGCTTATTTAGCAGCCACCTATAGTTTTGGTTTCTTTAATTTACTTCAGTTTGTCACTAGAACAGTTACTCTTTTGGTGTGATAGGAGAAAAAAATCTCATCTTTATTTTGAATAAGATCAAGATTGTGGTGGTAGCAGAGTGGGTGATATGGAAAGAGAGGTGCTGAGCCCCTGTTTTAGCAGAAAGACTAGGAATTTCCTGAACCTTCATTTCCAGCATTTATGGGAACCCAGTGGTCTTTGCTTCCTTTTGTCTTTGAAGGATATAGGGTGATGGCTGTAGAGAGCACCTCTGCTCTTTACAAAGAATAAAGACTTTGGTGTTAGGTCTACCAAGTTTTAACTTTAATTTTGATACTTAGTAGCTATGTGGCATTGGGCAAATTACTTGAAGTCTAACCTAAGTTAAGTGTGATATTAATGCTCACCTAGCAGGGTATTAAGAACTTTGAATAAGTTAATGTATGAAAAGCACCTAATATGCAGCCTGGTTTGCAATAGTCCAGTTAATTCTCCTGTGGCCACTGTGGATGCTTGAGCAGATCATACACAGCATGAGGATACCACATTTCAGGGGATGCTAGTTGTATAATAGTCATTGTGGATTTATATATATATTTATTACCATACAACAGACATTGTAGGTTTTTATGTACTACTGTCTTGTTGTAACTAAATCAATATATTATGACAACGTTTCATCAGATGGGAGTAAAGTTCCTTGAGAAAATGTACTTTTTCTAATTTGCAGAGCAGAATACAGTTACTGGTTAGATGAAATTTTTCTGAACAACTATTTTATCATTACTTACGTGTTTTTCTTGTTACCAAGAAATTCACATTTGTAATAGGCAGACTAATGTTCCCTCAACCTGTCAAAGATGTCCAGGTCCCCAGAAACTGTGGATGTGTTACCTTACATGGAAAAGGGGAATTAAGTTTGCAGATGGAATTAAGGTTGCTAATCAACTGTCCTTAAAAGTAGGGAGATTTTCCTGGGTTATCCAACTGGGCCCAATGTAATCACAAGGATCCTTAAAAGTGGAAGAAGGAGGCGGAGCAGAGGTCAGAGAGTTGCAGCATGACAGGAACCTACCCATTGTTGCTGGCTTTGAAGATGGATAAAAGAGGCAATAAGCCAAGGAATGTGGATACTTTCTAGAAGCTAGAAAGAGCAAGAAAGTGGATTATCTCCCCTGGAGTCTCCAGAAAGGGACACAGCCCTCTTGACCCCTTGACTTTGACCAGTGAGACCCATTAGGTACTTGTAAACTACAAAGTGTAAGATAAAAGATTCGTGTTGTTTTAGGCACTCAGTTTGTGATAATTTGTCACAGCAGCAATAGAAAATGAATACATCATTGTTAGCAGGAAATTTAGAAAATATGGACAAGAATAAAAGAATAAAATAAAAGTCCCTTGTATTATTTCCTAGCTCTGTCTTCTGACTAGGTCCAGAAGCAGTGACATCCCAATAGCAACAAGCACCCCATCCCCAGATTTTGGTACAAAAAGAGACCAATAGTAACTTTACAGTGGAGACACCTGGCAGACTGTACTTTAACCAAAAGGTCGAGGTTGACATCACCAGTGATGTCATGTTGTTGTCATATACACCCTGATCTAATGTAACAAGAAAGGCACTTTTACCTCCATGGTATTTTTCTCAAAAACCTATAACCTCAGTCTAAGCATGAAAAATAAAACCTTAAACATCCAAATTGAGGCACAGTGTACAAAATAACTGGCCAGTGTACTTCAAAGCTGTCAAGGTGATGATAAACAAAGAAAGACTAAGAAAGTGTCACAGACCAGGGACACTCAGGAGACATGATGCCTAAGGGCAAAGTGGAATCCTGGAAAAGAAAAAGGACATCATTAGAAAAAACTGGTAGAATCTAAAAAAGTCTGGAATTTAGATAATAGTAAGGTAGTACTATCAATCTCTCAATTTTAACAAATGTGCCATAGTTATATAAAATGTTGACTTTAGGGAAAACTAGATGACAAGTACATGGGAGCTCTCTCTATCTTTCCAATGTTTCTATAAATCTGAAGTTGTCTTGAAATAAAAAAGTACCTTTCACATAATCCCATTGCTTGAAAATGGCTATTAATATTTTATAAAAATGAGATTAAACCCTATAACTTTTGTTCACCAGCTTTTTTTACTCGTCAGCATATTAAGACATTATCTTTCAGGTCCTTTGGCTACTTAAAGGGAGACAGTGATTGGTCAGCAGCATCTCAGATTGTACTGGCCATATGACATTTTTCATATCATGGAGGCAGGCTCTGCCGGGCTTGGTTTGGTCCAAACCTCAGTCCACCTGTGAAAGACAGAAGCTTTCACAAAGATTTCACAAGCTTTAATGTTCATAACACTTTAATATATTCTTGACTCTGTACCTCTTCTAACACTCACAGAGCAAGAAAGGCACGAGGAGAGGTTCCTTGTTGATTTAACACAAGAGCACTGTCTGCCTTTATAATCCATGATTTATGATGCCACCAATAGATTTGACATTGTACTTGAAAGGGAAAAAAACCCAAATGACTGTTTACTGCTTGTCAGTCACTAAATGTTTTTATATGCATCATTTTATTTAATCCTCAAAGCAATGCTCCGAGGAAGGAAATATTCTCATCCTCATTTCAAACATTTGTAGAAAGAGGGTAAGTAACTTGCCCAGGGTCACACAGTAAGTGGTAGAGCTGTTTCAACCCAGGCAGTGTGGCTATAGCCAGAATATTTGATCACTGTGCTGTACTGTCTTCTCAAGGGACAGTTACCTAAATTGTGATTTTTGGGAGAAATCACAGAATTTATTCTATGAAAAGCTATAGTTGTGGAACAGCAGCAACAGCAACAGCAACAACAAAATTCTTCTGCAACTGTCTTGTGTTACCAAGGTGTTCTGCTCAGAGGAGACAATGTCAAAGCAGGCAGTAGGAAAATTTGAGAAAGAGTAAACTAGAGAGCTCTCTACTACTCTAAATGTCATTCCTACTCTAGTTGGTATTAAACCTCTGTATGATTGACTTTATTTTCAATATCTGTCCTATTTTTCTACAACATCATTTTTGATGGCATCATCATGTATCACATCAGTGTAATAGACCCTAAAACTTTTGCAAGTTCAGAAAACAGTGTGGAAATATCTTTCAAATGCCTGTGAAAACTGTAAAATGCTATGTGAATATTAAGCATTGTATTACAACCTATTTTTAAAATTAGAATTCTTTTGTATACAAATATTCCTATGTATCCATCTAGTTAGCTAATGCTAAAACTAAACAAAACTTACATGCAATTTTCTTTTTATCATTGTTTCTGTCTTTCACATTTCTTTGTGAGTAGAATTAAATTACAACCAAAAATAGAAATGCATTTGTTAGCACCTGGTACCATTGTTCTGAAAGAAAGATTTTTTTTTCCATGGTGGCAAACCTTCCCCACACAGAGTTATATAAATTGAATTTGCATGTTAAAAAGTGTGTGCACTGTTGTTTTATAATTAAAGATAAGATTAACCTGTGTGTTGAATTTTCCTCCAACAACTTGAAACGTTTTCATGTTAATTTTACTGAAAACAGGGTGAGAGTAATGGGTTAATTATTTTCTGCTGACATTCTCTCCCATTAGATTAAATGTGCATTTTGGGATTGAGCTGTCAGTTTTGATTTCAGCTTAGTTTTCATGCAGAGTTGGTGCATGGAGATTATTTCCCCATTATTGTTTAATATGTGCTTTTTTATGGGAGTAGAAGTAATTTGCGGCCATCCTGTCAATCATTTCCTCACAGTTTGGACACATACATGAGAAATATAGAAGGAAAGTCTTGAACCAACTGTTTCAAGCAGTCTAGCTTATTTACATATTTAAACCCCCTGCTTTTGTACCCTTTTTAGAACTGACCATGGTTTAGGTTAAATAATTTAATGAAAATCTATATAGTGCTAGCTAATGTCACAGATAAAAAGTCATTTTATTTGTTTATACAAATTAATCCATTCATTCATTTTTAATGCCATGCTCCTATGTATATTACAGTGACAGGATGATATTTATTTAGGTAGCTCAGCATATAATTTCAGCTGATCTTTTCTTAGTCTTTTGGAAAATCTGAAGTTTTGGATCACTTGAAGAAATTCTGATTAATATAATTATTAATAAGGAGAACTTTATTTTTATTTTATACACTGATGGTTTAGTAACAATGTTTTTTATTTGTTATTCATTCTTCAAACATTTATTATGTGCCTACTATCTATAATCACCCTGTTAGGTGGAAAGAGGGGTCTTAAGATATATGACACGTTCTCTGAGTTCAGGCATCAATGATTCAACAGCCTGTGAAGGTATGTTTGGGTTTTGTTTGATAAGTTTTGGGGAACTAACAAATGTTTTTGATCAAGGGCATCAACATGGGGATTTAGAGAATTTAATTGACTGTGGTATATGGACTATACAACTTAGGGGAGAGACTGGGACACCTTGTGTGAGGATGTTACAGTGGTACTGGAGGTAGATGAGGATGGTGGCATTTAGAAGCATGGGTAAAAGAGAAACAGGTGTACTTGAGGAGAGTCTAAATAACCTGACAGCTGACTGGCTACCTCTGAAGGTTTGCATCTGATTGAATGGATGAATTAATTTAGAGACATAGTCAAGTCTGGGAGAGACTCTGGGTCGGAGTGAAGGTTGTATTTGTTTTTTTCTCCTCCAGTTTTATTGAGATGTAATTGACATGCAACACTGTATAAGTTTAAAGTGTACAGCATAATGATTTGACTTACATATATCATGAAGCGATTATCACAGTAAATTTAGTGAACATCCATCATCTCATACAAAAATATAGATACAAAATGAAAGAAATAGAAACACATTTTTTTCTGATGAGAACTCTTAGGATTTACTCTCTTAACAATTTTCATATATAACATATAGCTAGTTGTTTTGAGCAACTTGAATTTAGAGTTAGTGGGATATTCAGTAGGCAGGTGAGCATACAGGCTGAGACATGGGAGATAGGATGGGGAGGTACAGTTTCTGGAATCTATTTCCTATAAAAAGAATTTAGAATGCAGTAAATGTCCCTAGAGCAGTTGCTTTCAAACATTGTTGACTGTGATCCATAATATATTTTACATCATGACTTGTTATATCTGTGTATATAAATATACATATTTCTACACGATATGTACCCATATACATATTTTTTAAATAAATTAATTAATTTTATTTTTGACAGCATTGGGTCTTGGTTGCTGCATGCAGGCTTTCTCTAGTTGCGGCGAGCGGGGGCTACTTTTCATTGCTGTGCGCAGGCTTCTGATTGCAGTGGCTTCTCTTGTTGCGGGGCACGGGCTCTAGGTGTGTGGGCTTCAGTAGTTGTGGCACGTGGGCTCAGTAGTTGTGGCTCACGGGCTCTAGAGCACAGGCTCAGTAGTTGTGGCACACAGGCTTAGTTTCTCCACGGCATGTGGGAACTTCCTGGACCACAGCTCGAACCCACGTCCCCTGCACTGGCAGGCAGATTCTTAACCACTGTGCCACTAGGGAAGCCGCTTCCCCCATATACATTTATATATAATCTTCATATAAACTCATGTTTCTGGCTCAGTTTTACCCTCATTACATTTAATGGACCCTGCTAATATTCTACTCTATTTTAAAAATCCTTTATTTAAAAAAAAAGTGCTGATCAAGACTCACTTAATTGATTTCACAATCTACAAATCAGGCGTGACCTGCAGTTGACAGCCACCATGCTGTGGATCCAGCTCCCATGTGTTCTTTCTTGTCGTCATGCCCCTGCCCTCTGCAGGGAAGGATCAGCTAGGATTTTGAGCAGGCTGGTGTTGGGAGCAGCAGCAGCCCTGCTACTGCTGCTTCCGAATTCCCCAGCCACCTGAAATTGAACTAAGATGCAACAGCACTCAACTGAGGATATGTCTTCTCGTTCTTAGGGATCCAGGATGTGTAGAATGTGGTTCTATTTTATACATGGTGAAAAGAAAGTCAAGGAGAAAAGGTAAAAGATAAGTGTTTAAGAAAAGGATGAAGGAAAATTTACTTTTATGTTGTCTCCAACTTTCTTCACATAAATATGAGGTCAGATTATTGATAATTCACTATTTTTAAAGTCATCTGAAGAGCCAGAGCTCTTAAATCTGTTCTTATACTGAGCATAGGAAGGGTGGAGGGTAATGTGTGTTTATGTGTATGTATTTGTGTACTACATGCCATTTTATTACATTATTTTATGCAAACAGTGTGACCACCCTGACACAGGCTCTCTGGCATGCTTGCCTTGATTATACTATATGCTACTAACCCTCCATGTTGGAACCAACTGTTCCCCTCCCAGACACTCTTCTGTAATTCCTCAAAGATGTAAGTACCTGGTATATCTTCTTTCTCCTACTAATTCTGTCATCAGTTTTTGGTAATAACACAAAATATTGACATACAATGCACTTCCATGCCCTACCTTCTGCCCGAGATGCTCCTTCAAGGATCTTGCTTCCATCCTATGTTATCCAATTACCACCGTAGTCACAGAGTTATTCTCTTATCCAGCCCCCATACTCCTTGACTCATTCTCTCTTAGCTGATGATCTTGCATCTTATTTTAATTACAGAAATAGAAGCTATTGATAGAGAGCTTCAACATTTTTCCTTACCTTATTTTCCAACCCACCCACATTTTTGCCACATGTGTTCTGTCTTCCTCCTGCCACAGTGGATGGACTATTACTGCTATTATCTACGTCCCACCTGGTACGCTGGATCCATGTACCCTCATCAACTCAAGGGTATTGCTCCTGTGGTTATATCTTTCCTCAACATGAAACCCTCTACTGGATTACTTACATCACACACAAACATGTTGAAATACTTTCCATCTTTAAAAAAAAGTTCGCTTCCTTAATAGAGTGGTCAATATTTTCTATCATCACTTCTTAATCTCCTCTTAAATTCATTTCAGTCAGGCTTTCTTCCCCACTCCTGCACCGAAACTGTTCTTGGCACTTTTACCGGTGACCTCCATCTATTAAAATCCATTGGTCAGTTCGGAGTTCTCTACTTATTAAAATTCCAGCAGACTTTCACATCAGTAATTACTCCATTCTTCTGGAAACCCTTTCTTCACTTGTCTTCTAGGTTACACAGTATACTGATTGTTCTGCCTCCCTGGATACTCTCTGTCAGGCTCTTTGCTGGACCTTCCTCTTTTCCAGACCTCTAAACATTGGAGAGTCCCAGGACTTGTTCCTCAGACCTCTTCTATTTTCTATATGGAATTGTCTCACAAATCCTTTGGCTTTAAATGTTAATTAAATGCTAATGATGTTACAATTAATATTTCTAGGCTCAAATTCTTCCCTTAGTTCAACATCTATGTCTCTCTTTAGATATTTAGCAGCCATTGCAAACTTAGCATGTCCAAAAAAGTACTCTGCACTTTTGCCCTCTTATAAACTACCCCTTCCTCAGTTTTCCTCATCCAATTAATAGAGGCATGATAAACTAAGGGGACTGAGGCCTGAGAATAAGGAGTCATCTTTGAGTCCTCCTTTTCACTAATACTCTACATCTGGTTTGCCAGAAAGCCCTACTAACAATACTCCAAAATCTACGCTGAATTCAACCACTTTCCCTGCTAACAATACTCCAAAATCTATCCTGAATTCAACCACTTTTCACCATCTCCACAACAACTGTCCAAGACACCATCATTTCTCAACTGGACCCTGGCTGTAGCTGGTCAAATTACCTTCCTGCTTCTACCCTTAGCTTTAAAGTCTGGTATTCATACAGTGGCTAGAATGATCTTTTAAAAAATTTAATCAAGTCACTTTCTTTCTTTGCTTAAAACCATTTAAGGCTTCCCATCATAATTAGAAGAAAATCCAAAACAAATTTCCATGACGATGCTTGTCCTTCATGATTCTCATTTTTTACTATCCTTTCCTCAGCCCCTCTCATGTTCCTCAAACACAACAAACTTGTTTTGGGCCATCATGATTAACTTTTTCCCTCACAGGGATGCTTTTCCCCCATATCCTCATTTCTTTCAGATCTTTCCCAGAAGGTCATTTTTGTCAGAAAGGCCGTTTTTTTTTTTTTTTCTGACCTCTATATCAAATAGCAGACTTCCCACCTCCTGCCAGTGCTCTCTTTCTCCTTAATTTGATTCTCCCTCTCTTTTTTTAAGAGCATTTATTTGCTGCTGCAACTGTAAGATATATTGTTAGTCATTTTCTGTTCTTCTCACTCTCCACACCCACCCAAACCCAGAAAGCAAGTTCATGAAGGCAACAGCTTTATCTATCCATCTGTATCTGTAGCATCTAGAAAAGTGGTGCCTGGCATAAAGAGATGCTGTAATATTTGTGGAATTAAAACAAGTTAATTTTTAAAAGAGAATATCAATACATTGGAGTCTTATCATAGTTTGGTCTTCCCTAGAAGACCCTTCCATGTGTGCTTATCTTTAAAGAGAACTCCATTCTGTTTATACCTAGAGCTTCTCTTTAAGTTTACTTCAACTATAGGGCAGTGCCAAGGCCAGTCTTGGAGCTAAGTCAATATGTGAGCATTTGGGAAAAATCTTGATTTATTAAAAAAAGTATTTTTGCATTGTGTTTCTTTCAAGTGAATAGAAAGATGAATTGCAGCAAATAAGTACAGATTCTGCCTCTGTCATTGAGTTTTACTGCTGAGTGGCCTGAGACTGCATAAGTTTTGCTGGCAGGAGTAGCAGAATGAGGACAGGAATCAAGAAGATGTGCTTTCTTACCCTAGCACTAGTTAGAAAACAGCAGGAGGAAGGTGGGTGATTGCCTAATTTCATAATCTTTGGTGTTCAAGTTTCCTTTTCAAAATTAGGGATTGCACCAGGGGCTGGATGATATCTTTGGTCCCTTCCTGCTCTAATATCATACAGTTCTTCTGTCAAACAAGACACTCCCAAGTGAGCCTTAGCCATTGTTGTCAGATATTCTATTCAGCTACTTCATGTATAATGCAAACATAGACACGATCCCTGTGAACCATTTAGCTTCTTCTGAGAGACAGCAGTCTGTGTCACACTGAGTGATCCCTTGCTGCTGGTTCCAAGAGCTGTTGGATAAATGCAGCCATGAGCTGGAGCCAGTGCCCAAAAAGCAGTCCTGTGCATCTCTTCCCAACTTATTGTTCAGTCACATCACTCTGTGTTGGTAGATTGAAATTGGCCATGGAGGTAGTATTTACACCTAGGGAGTGCTACAAATCAGGTTTCCTCCCCCCACTACTACACTCCCTGACCAAGAGCCAGTTGTTAAATTTATTTATCAGCATACCACCAGATAAGTGTGAATAGGTATCACCATCGTTAGGTGAATAAATCAAGGGAAGTCTGATTTATAGTGGTACATGGGGTACATGGTACCACTATGGGACATAGAAAACCCACAGGTACAACCACCACAACTACCATCCTTTTAACAAACCTGATTGAGAAATTACTGATTGCGGCACAACAATAAGGACTTTATATGACTTATTTCATACTGATAATGGTTCATGAAGTTATTATTATTACTATCATTTTTACCAACAAGGAAGCAAAACTGATGAGGGGTTAAATAACCTACCCAAGATCATACAACTGGTAAGTGACAGAACCTGAACATGTGCCTGGGTTTCTCTGATTCCAATCGTGAGGCTATACTGTCTCCCTGACACATAATATACACACAGACACATTCTTTTTTTTAAAAATAAATTTATTTATAGCTACGTTGGGTCTTCGTTGCTGCGCGTGGGCTTTCTCTAGTTGCGGCAAGTGGGGGTTGCTCTTCATTGTGGTGCACGGGCTTCTCATTGTGGTGGCTTCTCTTGTGGAGCACAGGCTCTAGGTGCACGGGCTCCAGTAGTTGTGGCATGCAGGCTCAGTAGTTGTGGCTCGTGGGCTCTAGAGTGCAGGCTCAGTAGTTGTGGGACATGGGCTTAGTTGCTCCGCAGCGACACATTCTTATCTATACATACATTTATGGATTTAAAGATACTTCTTTTCGCTCCACTGTGGTAATTGTTTCTCTCTTTCTTCGCAAAGGGCAAAAATATCATAAATACAAATATGACACCAGAGACTTGTTTGTTCTCAAAAAACACTTAAAACCTTCCGTAAGGACTAGTTCAGAAATGGGACTGAGGATCCCATCTGAGTCAATATCAGAAAGGCACAGTGACATGGAAGATACCCACATTTTTGATCTTGAAAGCTTTATCTCTTCTTGTTGGCAAAATAGCTGAAAAGGAAACTGCTTAACCTAAGACAGGCACTTTATCTTCAAAATAAATTGCTTCTTAAAAAGTGGTTGCATAATCCTTGAATTAACGTTCCAAATCCACAGAGAAAAACATTACCAGCACTGTGTTAGGTTTAAAGGAAAGTGTCCATTAGCTCCCAAAACATGCTAAGGAAGCTAATATCAGGACGGGATGAAAGTCACAGGAATAATGATTATGCCTTTGATCCATTACCCATATGGCATTCTTGACAGGATTATGTAAATGACCTTTAAAAGGTATTTTGGAGCCAGCAGACCTGGAAACATTTATAGATTTTCAAATCTGAGTATCTAATCAGATGAAAAGGAAATTAAGCTTTTCTCCATTAGCTTCAACTAGAAGCTCCCTTTTCTAATTTTTCCTTACATAAGAGTCTTTAGAGATGACAGTTGCAATGCTGCTAGACAAGCCTCCAGGAAGTAAAGGGGAAAAGAGAATAGCTGCCATTTAACTAGTCAGTTTAAGCAGATTGATCAACTCCTTCTCTCAGGGGATTTGGTTGAAGTAGATGGCAAGGGGTTTGAGAAATTAGGTCAGGGATTTCCACCAGGCAGTAGCACTTGGACCAACTGTAACGTCTGTGTCAAAGGGTTTATAAGAAATTAAATATGCTAATGAATCTGGCTATTGTTCTGGGGAAATATGTGAAGTATTCCTCATCTCTCTGCACCTCTCTGTAAGATGGAGGAGGGCCATTTTTAGTGTAATCTTGAGTTGTTTACAGACTGATTCTGCTGGTCCAGAGAGCAAACTTTTGAGAAACACTGGTCTGTGGTTTTCAACTCCAACTTTACATTAGAATCATTGCAGGTGAGAAGGAGAAAGAGACAGGAAGAGACAGAGAGAGAGAGAACAAGAGAGAGAGAGAGATTGATAGAGAGATAGAAGCAAAGCTTGGAATCTATTTCAGAGCAAAATCTCTGGGGTGGAGTTGGAACATCAGTGCTTTTTACAAGCTCCCCGGGTGATGCTCATGTACAGCCAGGGTTGAAAACCACGAATCTAGATCCACCTCTTCATTTTCAGGTTTAGAGACCTGACTTGTGCAAGGTTATACTTAATTTAGTTCAACTGAGTGAATGTTTATTCAGTCCCAGCTGTGAGTTGGACTCTGCCTCTGAGCTCAGGGGCACAGAGATGAGGGCACTGCTCATGTGGAAAGAAGTAGATCTGTTCTTCCTCAACCTGCCTTTCTCTGAACTCCTTGCAGACCTCCCAGGGCTCTGTAGGATATTTTCATTATTTCAAAAATCCTATAGAAGGGCTTACCTGATGGCGCAGTGCTTACGAATCCACCTGCCAGTGCAGGGGCATGGGTTCGAGCCCTGGTCCAGGAAGATCCCACATGCTGCGGAACAACTAAGCCTGTGTGCCACAGTTACTGAGCCTGAGTTCTAGAACCCACAAGCCACAACTACTGAGTCTGCGTTGTACAGCTACTGAAGCCTGCACGCCTAGAGCCTGTGCTGAACAACAGGAGAAGCCACTGCAATGAGAAGCCTGCGCACCGCAACGAAGAGTAGCCCCCACTTGCCGCAACGAAGAGTAGCCCCCACTTGCCGCAACTAGAGAAAGCCCTCGCGCAGCAACGAAGACCCAACACAGCCAAAAATAAATAAAATAAACTTAAAAAAAAATCCTATAGAAGACTCCATGTTCTCCCATGATAAGTTGACACAGACTTACTACATGATCTAATTTATTTGCTATTCATAGGAATTCTATTAACTAGATGTGTGGCAAGTCTGGTGTTGTGCTCACCAGGAGCTCTGATTCACGTAGTGGTTGTCAGTATTGACTGCTAGAATCAATCTGCTGCATCAAGTCCCCAGCTCCTCTACTGACTAGTTTTTTGATTATGGTCAAATAATTTTTTTTCTCTGTGCCTCAGTTTCCTCAAATGGGGTGATGATATTAGGCGTAGGGTTGTTTTGAAAGTATCTGTAAAGAACTTACATTTTCAGGAAAAGAGCACACCATCAATGTCAGCTATTGTTTACTATTGTTCCTTTCTTCTGAGCTTTACTAAACTGTGTATTGGCTCTATTGCTAGGGAATGAATGCATCTCTACACCTCTAACTTTCAATTCTGGTAATTATCAAGGTGGGCTAGAAAAATATGAGCCACACATTGTATTTTTTCTCTTTGTTGAAAGCAGTCAATTAACTGAAGTGGTAGGAACTTTCTGATGCTTAGGTGGAACTGTGCTGGGGCTGGGTGGGTGGGGAAGGGTGATTTGCAAGGCGAAACAGTGGATTCAGTGACAGTAAAAGTGTACGTACTTTCCTTACTTTAAAGAAATGCTTGGTAATAGACATCTCCAACAGAGTATAATTAACATAAGTGAAAACTGGCACAATAAATTGTTATTTTTATCATTGTCCCCATGCTATTGGCAAATTATAAAAAAAATATTATTTAGAATTTTGCATTCAGAAAGGAAATCTGGTTAAAAAGGTTAATAGGAATTGGATCATTTTGAGCAGGATTTGTTTGTTTGCTGATCCTTTTTCAAATTGATGTTAAGATCACACAATATGCAGCGTATTCTTAACTCAAATAGTCCTCACCGATAATTAGTGATTACTCATAATTCATACCTTCAGAATGAGGGAGTATAGTCTCAACTGAGAAATCTTTTATGTGCTATGCTGTATGTATATGTATGTGTGTGTAGGAGAAGCTGAATTCTTTCTCTTTCACAGAACCCATGGAGTAGTGACTTTTAACCTTTTCTTTCCCTGGATGTCTTTGATAATCTTGTGAAGCCATAGACCTTATTCCAAGAAAAATGTGTTTCTAGAGGCATGTGCATGATTTTGCATGCATCTATAGATCTTTCAAGTTAAAACGAACTATGAGGTTTTTCCTACCAAAGTTTATGTTTCCCAAATTCAGATCTGCGTAAAAAAGGGGAGTGCTGGACATTTACTAGGTGAGAATCCACCTACATAACGTTCGGACTCTCCAGCTTTTCTGAAGTTTTGAGCAGGTGTATACAGGCCCTGCTTCTTTGTAGTTACCATAGCAGACATGAGATGCTGGTCTGAATCATCACTCTTCCCCATCGAAAGTAATTTATTAAAACTTTATTAAATCTGAAGGTATCGTCAGGACAAGACCATGTGCAGAGAACTGTGGGAGTGAGTTGCCTGGAAATCTAGCTTTTGTTAGTTTGGGACGACTTGGTGATCTGACCCCAATGTTGAAGCCAGACGTGGAGATGGCACAAGCAGCACTGGCTATATGGTTTGTGGGGCCCAGTGCAAGCTGAAAACGCTTGGCCTCTTGTTTAAAAAGAATTCAGAATTTCAAGATGGTGACAGCAGAGCACTGAATCATGTGGGGGACCCTTCTGAACATGGGGTCCTATGCAGTTACACAGGACCATCATCGACGAAGATGGCCATGACCACAGAGACATAGAGACAGTGATGGGTATCAGTAATGGATACAAAATTGAAATTTGCTTATAGGGAAGAGGGGATTGGTCTTGTTTTTGGAGGGAGAGCAGAGTCAGGAAACAGAAAGAAGGATGGATGGGAGAAAATTTTATAATTCTGTCTCTTGTCTTTCCCCCACATTTTTTTCCGGGTGGGCCTGAAACTGGAAGTTCAGTATGTGTGGGTCACAGCAGTTTACCACTCCTGCTCACACAGCCCAGGTGAACAGGAGCCTGTGGCGATGGGGATCAGGCAGTGGTTTTCTGGGGTGGAGAGCTAATGGCTAGGGGAATGGGTGGACAAGCTGGAGTTTCTATGTGCTCTTCATTCCTTCCCAATCTTTCTGCACTTGGCAATTATAGCAAAGGGTACTGCCCCACTGCTACTGAGAGCAGTGCCCAGGGCACAGGTCCCCTAAGATTAGGAGCAAGCAGGGAAGTCAGGTAGGGGGGCAGGAATGGTGAGCATAGACTGCAGCACTAGAGTTTTTCTGCCAAAGGTAGAATTTTTCTCTACTCCCTGAAGAATGGGGCTGGGGCCGGGGCCACTGCCCTTAAAGTAATAAAGAATGTGCTCTCAGGGAAAAAAGATTAGATATTGGAGGAACATAAGCTCCAAATGAGAAAGAGAACGGAAATTAAAAGCCTTTCCAGAGGAAGCAGAGCTAATGAAACAGAATATGACTTTAAAATGGTCTTAATAAATATTCTTACAGAGGGATAAGGGAAGCTTTTCAAATCACAGAGCAGGGAAAAGAACTAATTTAAAATTCGGGGTATTAAAACATAACTGTTGGGATTGAAAAACAACCCAACCAACTAGTGAGACAGTTGGAATCACAGAATGGGTACAGCTGAAGTACAAACTAGTGAACCAAAAGGTTGTGTCACAAAACTTTCCCGGAAGACATCAGGAAGAGATGGAATCCATGAAAAATGTTGAGAGTCATGAAACACAGGAATAAAAGTGTCAAAATCTATAAAAGAGAATTCACAGAAGGTGAGAAAGGAACCAACAGAGAAGAGGAAATATGAACAAGAATTTCCCAGAATTAAAGAAGGATATAAAAGCTCAGGATAAAAAGGCTAATGGAGTGCTGAACAGAACAGATAAGAAAACTAAAATCAATAGCCAGACAGCTAATAGTTTAACTGAAGAACATAAAGACAGAAAGAATAATTTTAAAGATTCAAGAGAGTAAGAAAAGACCCGAGCAAGTGCTGGCTGATGGCAGGGCTCTTAACAGCAGCAATGGATAATGTCTTCAAGGTTTTAAAGGCAAAGAAATTTGAGCTTAGAATTTTATATCCAGATAAACTACCATTTTAGTAAAGAAATTCTCTGCCCTACAAAGTTTAAACAGTTTCCCACTCAAAGATCGTCTTTGAAATGCTCCCAAGAGGTGCTCTGCAAAAAGAAAAATCAATATGGAGGGATAAATGAGAATGGGAAATAAAACATTTGCAAAGAAGTAGATCACGTTTATAATGTCTAAAGAAGCAATGATTTAAAAAAAATTATAATTTTAATGACGAAGAATTAATACTTTAGATGATACACCACCAAGGCAAGAGCAAAGCGTGTTTAAGGAAAAGTGTGCTCAAGTTTTTGCCTTGTTTGGAAGACATGGATGTTGATCAGTTTAAACACTGCGAGGGAAACCTAAGCATAACAATAAGTTTTGAAAAATTAGGAATTATATTCAGAAGATTAAAGAAAAATGGATAACGTTCAAATGGCAGAGGAAAATTTTATCTAAACAAGGATTTGCTCTAGGCCATGGAGGTTAAAACGCAGAGATTAAAAAAAACAACTTGTGTTCAAACATTGATTGTGTCACTAATCATTGTGTGACAACAGGCAAATAACCTCTGTGAATATTGATTTCCTATCTGTAAAACAGGAATGACAATGCCTACCAGGAAGCATTGATGTGGGTATGAAATAAGATACTGTTAGTATTGGGTTTAGCATGAGGCCAGGGGATAGTAAATGCTCAAAAGAAGGCAGCTAGTACAGCCTTGGTTCATATTTCCAGTGCTGACCTAGCCCTGCCTGGTCCTTGGCACCAAGGACACTGAGTTTATTGCTGAGATTTTTTCCCCTAAGACATCCGGGCTCCATCAATTAGAAAGATTGTCTACCTTTCAATTTCCTTAATTATAAGAAAGCACTAAAAATACCACTATTTCTTATAGTTATTATGAGAATTAAGTAAATTAATACATATAAAACACGTAGGATCTATTAAGTGCTTTAAATGTTAATTACTATAATTATTTTTATGCTTATTCTTAGATGGAAACTTCCAGAACATACCATCTGCTCCTTAGAAAATTCCCTCAATAGGGTTATAGTATGGATGTAATCAATCATAAAACATTTAAGGCACAAGGGCAGTGAACCTCTCTAGAACACTCAGGTAGTGTGGTCTCTCTGACATGGCAGTCATTCATCAAAGAAACAACCGCAAGGTCCACTTTTGTGAAGAAGTATTCTTAGTCTTGAACTCTGGCATATGCTTCACTGGACAGAAGAATAAAACAGCTTTAAGAAAGATGATGATTACCAGCTGGTTAAACTTACCAATTCCAAAATGTCTGCCTTGCAGAGCACACATATCATAGTAGGATTCTCACCAATAGCTCACTTTGGTTATGTAGTCTTGTGTATATTTACATGGTGCTCTCTCCATGAATTCAAAATGTTTCTATTGACTCACTGTTGGTAAACATGTGCTTTGAGGACTTTTCCTAGACACGATGAATTCATACTTTCCCTCAGAAAGACACAGATATAATAACTTAGCAGTTAAGGTGAGTGTTGTATCCAGCCTAATGGTTTTATGCTCCAGTTCACTGACATTGGCTAAGTCATTTAACGTTAATACACCTCTGTTTCCTTCTACTGGGGCCTGTACTATGACACTACTGACAGAACCTCTCTGATTGTATGATTTTGATGATTAGATGAGATTAGAAATGTCAGAATCATTTGAAATGTCAGAATCAGAACAAATGTTCAGTAATTGTTAGTGTTGATGACAGTAAGATGGTGGTAACCATGGTCACAAGGACAAGATGTGGTCTATGGATGTGGGGATCTTTCTCCTCTATCCTCCCTCCCATTCCTGTGAAGTTAAGAATAAGATACTGAAATTAAGCCTAACTATCTTAATCCATTAATGTAAATACACCAAATGCTTATGAGCACAGCACATGTTTGTTTCTTTTTTTCCTCTAATAAAGGTTCATATAAATAATTTCAACTTCACAGTTACTAAAACCTGCTAAGAGATTAGGGTAGGTTTTTGTCTGCTTTCAGACAGGGTGAGATGCCTTATCCAAGGACACAATACACAGGAAGAATGAAGGTCATGTTCCTTATGAGACCTGGTAAATACCCTTTTCCCACAATTTCTTTGACAAAAGGTGGCTCCATGTCAGTTTTCATGCAAGATTTATTAAATTGTCACAGAGACCCATGCATATTCTAGCAGAAGATACTAATGATGATTCTCAAGATGCATTCTTTTGTAACCTTCAGGCAGTAATAGATGAGAAACCAATGCCTGACATCAAACTCCCAAGAAGATATGGAGACAGAGCAATGTGTCAGTAAAAGTGAAGTTGCAGATTCATTTTGTCTGCTCTTTAACACTCTATTGTATGGAAGTGACTCTGAATAGTGAAAAGGGTCCTCAATGCATTTGGCCGGAGGCAACCTTATGAAAATACTGACAATGAAAAGGAACCAGCATATAAAGAATAATGGGGGGACAAAAATGCCTAGGCAATTACCAGGGCATAAAAAAAACTAGTCACATCAGCCAAGGGTGCTTAGATAGAAAGATGTATGACACACAAATAGGATGGCCAAGTATTAACAAGTAGGCAAGGCTGGAAGGC
Source organism: Neophocaena asiaeorientalis asiaeorientalis (assembly GCF_003031525.2). NCBI lineage: Eukaryota > Metazoa > Chordata > Mammalia > Artiodactyla > Phocoenidae > Neophocaena > Neophocaena asiaeorientalis. Next base: position 511,078 of record NW_020174013.1, on the reverse strand, counting down.
GGAGCTCCTGTGGGTATATTCACATGAAGGAAAAGGGTTATTATTAAAACAGCCAACAGATAATTGAGTGCTTATGATGTACCAGACCCTCTGATAATTATTTTATAACTATTAACTCATTTTATTCTATAGAAACTTTTGAGTCATTTTCAAATATTATCATTTTATAGATGAGGAAACTGAGACACAGAAGGGTCTTTGCAAAGGCACATGTTTCTAAAAGGGAAGTGCTGGGATTTAAGCCCAGGTGGTCTGGTTCTACAGTTGCGAGACAGTAAGTTATCATTCGAAGATGGGGAGCAGGAAGTGGAGGAAAGCCGGAGCCCTTGTGCTCAACCACTACATCGCCTCCAGCGGATGCAGCATCAGTGGGCCTATTTTGTCAGTCCTCTGAGAGAAGTGAATGTCCTGTGGGAGATTTTATAGTATCTGAGACACAGGAGCACGTTGCTCTGTTTTCATTTCCCAATAGCGTTATCATATGTCCTAGTTTGTCCAAGATAGCTATGGTTTATGCCGGCTGTCAAGGTGTAATCAATAAGAGTGCTTTAACAAGTGTCCCAATTTGGAAGATAAAGTATATTGTCACTCTGTGTTGACAGTCAAATGGTTAATCCCTGGGCAAAACTAAACCCACTAGAAAGCTGAAGTGCTGTGCTAATGATTTCTTATATACACAAGAGAGAGATGGGGGTCGAGGAGGACTTGCTCTGTAGGAGGAATACTAAGGAGTAACATCCCTTACACCCAGGAAAAAAATAAAATAGAAACACCCAATAGAAAATAGCAGAATCCTCAAAGTAGGCAGCATAATTAGATTCCGTTAAAAAGTACTCCAAAGAGGGCATTTTCATCACGCTTAACTCTGTCAAAGGCAAAGCTAAGATAAAAGACTGATTTCCTCAGAGAAAATTTGAGGTGAATTCCAATCATGTCTGGGTAGTTTTAGTATCTATCCAGGTATTAGAACCCAGACCTAAATGTCAGGAATTGGGGGATATGGGATGGGTTAATTTATTAAAATTTGTTCTCAGCTTGTTGCAGTGAACCTGAATTCATTTTACCGAAGTTAATATGTTAATTCTCAGAGGGAGTTCACATGTGAGGTTAGTCATCCCTAAATTTGTGTATGGCAGCTATTAAATTAATGAACTGATTATTAAATTACCTCTTGTGGAGGAGTTAGTCCTTCCTTATTTATACCTATCCTCTGTGTTTTGCCTTTTCACACTTAAAATGACTACAAACACGTGGATGAAGATGAGCCTTTCTCAATATCAGTGAGCTATGTTCTAGACCGTAAAGCTCAACCTTTCTTACCCATCCGCTGGGTGCCAGACCAGAGAAGGCAGGAAGCCACAGGCTTTCTTATATAATTTGCCACAGTGAATACGGTAACATTTCTCCTCAAGCCCACCAAAGACTACTCACTCAGTGGTTGTAAGACACAGAGCTATTAAATGTGAGAATTTTAGTTGGTAGGTCCAGAAGTTTTGGGCAAATCCATTTTCTTTGCTGAGTAAATTCTCCATGAGTTTTTTTTTTTTATATCTTTATTGAAGTACAGTTGCTTTACAATGGTGTGTTAGTTTCTCCTTTATAACAAAGTGAATCAGTTATACATATACGTATGTTCCCATAGCTCTTCCCTCTTGCATCTCCCTCCCTCCCACCCTCACTGTCCCACCCCTCTAGGTGGTCACAAAGCACCGAGCTGATCTCCCTGTGCTATGCGGCTGCTTCCCACTAGCTATCTATTTTACGTTTGGTAGTGTATATGTATGTCCATGCCACTCTCTCACTTTGTCACGGCTTACCCTTAAGGCCAGAGCAGGAAGCTTGTGTCTTTGGGACTCCCTTGAGTAGACAAGGGGAGAGGGAAGCTGGGAGGGATCTCTGTGTTGTCCACACATTAAACTTCACAGAAATAGATTTTCCATAAATAAGTCTCACTATACGCTGAAAGTATGGAAAAGAATATACTCAGTGAGTTATAAAATGTTGAGGTTTATAAAAAATTGAGGTCCTATTGTTAATATAGCAGAATGGGGCTTTTGGGGGATATATTGCAGTGGAAAAGCACCAATTCTTGATAGGTGGTAGACATGCTGGATTTCATTCCTTTACAATTACCAGAGGCAATTTCTTAGAAAGCTAAAGAAACCTGATCAAGTACCCCTATTTATTTTTCACTAAGTTTGATTATGCTTTATTTCCCATCTAACTTTCTATTAGTAAAGTTGGTGCTGAGATAAAAGGATTTCTGTGCTACTAATGTACACTGTGGTCTAGTTTCCTGAATACTTTAAATAATTGCTCTTATATTGGCTTAAAACTGTGAACCAGAAACCTCTTGGGAACTTTCACTTAATTTGGGCTGTTTTCAAGCCTATTGCTTCTGCAACCATTTCTGGTAGAATTTTATCACCCTACCCCTTTATTTTTGCAGGTAATCTTTGTGACAACTTTGTAGGAAACCAGGTACATTTAGTTGTACTATTCTTGCAAATTAACTTCCTCCCTGTAGCTCCATGCCATTTTTCATTCTCTTCTTCTCCATCTTCAAAGGCATTCAGTTTCCCATCTGTGCATGAGACTGTGCTAGACCCTACACACACAATTTAATGGAAATAAATCCTGACCTCTGGGGACTTCATGTCTGTGTTGATCAGGAGAACCTGATGGCTATAACAAATAAGCCCCAAATCCCAGTGGGTTAACACAACAGAATTTCATTTGTCATTAATTTCACAGTCTAGCAGGGGTTGGTAGGGGCTGGCTGTAGTCCATGCAACAATTTAGTGACTGAGATTCCATCTATCTAGCGCCGGCTGCATCCCATAAGGCTTCAGAGGCTTCCAGTGCAACCCCTAACTCCAGCTGGCAGAAAGGAGGAAAGACAGCATGGATGGAGCACACAGGAAGTTTTTAAGACACCAGGTCTGGAATTTGCGGTCTCATCTAACTATAGTGGAATGGAAAGTTTGATCTCCCCATGTATCAGGGAGGAAAAGCCAAAAATAAAGCAGGGTTTTGTGAACACAGAGCTGTCTCCCCATACTCCATACAATCAGAGGCATATCCTTATCTTAAACAACATGATTATATAGCATTTCTTTTTTCTTGTATGGTGATTATTCCATTTGTAAAGTTGGTGCTGAGATAAAGGGATATTCATGCTCTTAAGTATAAACCATGGTCTACTATCACAACTACTCAAGATAATTGTTCCTGTATTGTTACTGGTAGACATATGGCATATCTGTGATTTGATCAAGTACCAAGAGTATTTATAGGTTGGGTGATTGAAGTCAAACATTTATTTTGTCATGGCACATGATTAAGGAACCCAGGGTAATGTATTTGGATATTGCCTGTAGGCATTTGGAGGGTTTCTGCTTCTTGTCTGAGAGCTCCATCCAGCTAGCTTAAAATTGGGTGACTACAAATTCTTTAATAGAGCTTTGTCCAGGAAGGGAAGTTTTATTCCCCTTCTCTTCACTGTAGGCTGGGCTAAGTAACTTGTTCCTAAGGAATAAAGTATTTAAAGGAAAAAACTCGTAACTTTTCAGCAGAGAAATCTGACAGATACCACCTTGACCAAGTGATCAAGGTGTTAACATCATCAGTAATGTCCTGTTCCCCTGAAATGATGTAATGAGAAGGGCACTTCACCTCTGTTGTGTTCCCCCTCACCCCAAATCTACTACCCCAATATAATCATGAGAAAAAAGCAGACAAACCTCAACTGAGAGACATTCTACAAAAATACCTGACCATTACTCCTCAAAAGTGGCAAAGTTGTGTAAGATAAGGGGAGAATGACACATTGTCACAGATGGAAGAGATCAAGGAGATAGGATAACTAAATGTAACATGTGATCCTGGATTGGATCCTGGAAAACAAAAATGGCATTAGTGAATAAGCTAGAAAAATCTGAATAAAACCTATAGTTTAGTTAATAGTATTATATACCATCTCAATTTCCTAGTTTGGATAAATGTACTGTGGGTATGTAAAATGTTAACAATAGAGGAATCAGTGAAGGGTGTATGGAAACTCTATTATTTTTGAAATTTTCTGTAAATATAAAATTATTTAATTATGATAGCTAAAATAAATAAAACTAAAAAAATGAGATGATAGCAGGAGGGGGGAAGCAAGGTTAACAATGATAGAGACAGAATGTCAAGGGTAGAAAAGATATTTTAGATCATCTCAATTTACCAGTGCATTTGGAAGAGGAAAATAAAGTGCAGAGACAAATCAGATAGCCAAATATTTCAGACAAAATAAACAGTACCTGCCTGAAAATGAATGGTTTATTACTCTTAATCCAATACTCTTCTGCCACGTTACTCCTGGGACCTTCTTTTGTGAAGAGAGGGGAGAATTCAGTCATAGATGCAGTAATAACACAATAATAAATTTATGTAACACATCCTAAGACTATTAATCTTAAATTTTCTGGTTAATTCCTAATCCATTATCTACAATCCCCCCATACACTACACACACACACCCCCCACACACACAGGCACACACAACGTATACACATACAACATACACACAATATACACCCAACATATACACACAACACACACATACAACATACACAGCATACACACACGCACACACAAAAACACCCTGCCCTTTCCTCCTCAACATGCTACCCACAGTCTTACAAGGTAAATTTCATTATTCCTGGCTTGTAGATGAGTAGAATGAGACTCAATAAATTAAGTAAACTGCAAAAGTTTCATGGCCAGCAATTGGCAGAATCTGAATTGAAACCTCCATCCATCTAATAGCAAAGCTCAAGCTCTTTCCATTATACTCTGGTGCTTTCCTCCCTGAGAAGAGGAGAGAGAAAGCCCCTCAGATGAGAGAAGGAATATCTAGAAGCAGTCGGCTGAGTGGCAAAGTTTTATTATAAAATATTTCTCAGGGCACCAGGGAATTGTAATTTATGCCCCTGAATTTCTGAAGAGCTGCAGTTCTTGAGTGAGTCAGCCTGAGGTAAAATGGGCTTTTCTGTCTGTAATTTTAGGGTTTGTCCTTTGGAAAAAGGATTTAAATTGTTTATTTTATTCCCTTTAGTAACTTTTTGTATGATCAAAATATTTAGTTAAATGGTATGTTAATCTGGTGAGACCATGGTACTCTGTGTTGCTTCAACCCCGAACATATATAATAATAACGTTGACCATTGACTGTACCCTTCCTCTTTGCCTAGTAGTATATTACATTTATTATTTCTATTTCACACTACAATTTTGGAAGGGAAATATTTGCGTTTTACAAGAGGAGACCGAGGACCTTTTACCTGTCCCATATCTCCAAGGTCAAATATAAAACAATGTATAAGAAGTAGTTAGTATAGAAACGTTTATATTAAACAACACTGCCAAAGGCAGACTTGTCTCTTCTAATGGATTTCTATCACCAATCCATTTCGTACATGTGTGCAGCCATTTCCAGGTATCCTAAGATAAAATGTCTATTAAGTTGGAGACCTTTTCAACAATGCATTTAGTTGCTACAAACCTAGTAGAAATATAAAGAAGGAAATGGCCTGCAATTCAACTTCTTCACCTTTCCATTCTTCATTCCATTTCTCCTTGATGTTGAGACTGTGGTTTCTTTGTTCTCTTAGTGTCCCTGTGAGTCTCTTAGTGTCTACTTTGGCCCACCTAATAGTCCCTGATAAGAAGAGGTCTCACAGAGTGACACTGAGGCAACAGCTCTTTCACTTCTTGGTGAAAGCCTTAGCAACACCTAGTTGGACTAGGGTCTTTGGTCCATTAGCATTGAATAAAGCTCTTTGCCTTCTTCTCACCAATCAGAACTCCATCGGTTATCAGTGGAGCTGAATAGAAATCATAGCTGATCTCCACATTCTCTTACCAGGCCTATATTTTAAAGGCAGCTCTGAATCCATAAGTCTTGTTGATTCATTTATATCCACAAATGTGTCTTTCTTTGAGAGTGTATTAGTTGACAGGGTTTCCCATATGACGATGATGATGATTCGCGTGATGCTTTTTATACTCACATGAATATTATTGTTCTTTACCATAGGTAAGTAACGGAGGAGGCTTCTCCCAGTCAAATGTTAAATAGAAATAAAATGATCTATTCTAATAAAATGCAGACTGTTATTATCTTTTGCCTCCCAGTCGACTGTTCAGCTTGAGTTAATTTCTTGCTGATAACAGCTGATGTAGAGTCTTGAGTATTTCATTGGCACAACTGTAAAAGGGAGCACACCAAGTGAGAGAAATTAAACAAGGCATAACCAAGTTGACTGTTTCAGGTGCTTTAATGAAACTGTCTAATATATGTAAGATGGAATCAAGCTCTGAACAGTAGTGAGACACATATAGTCTATTCCTTTAGGGTTATTTGGCATAAAACAAGTTAAAGTGCAGGAAAGGGTAATGGCTGCTCCCATTTAGTGACTAACATTCTTCTCCATTCCCCACAGTGTAGCTCATGCTTATAAATATTAAAAATATGGTACAATCAGGTATAATCAACCAACATTTATTCAGCTTCTACTGAATACCAATCATGCTAAGTGTTAGGGAAATGAATTAGACACATTTCCTGTCCCTTTTAAGAGCAAGAGACAGGCAAACAGAGAAGTGATACATCAATAGAAGTTCATACAAACTACAGAGAAGGGAGTAATTAACCAGAGACACTGGAACTTGAAGATTGGATAGGATTTCACCTAGAAGGAAGGCAGTTGTATACATTATTTATGCAAAAAGTACAGCATATATAGAGGCATAATGGTGAACCAATAGGGTATGTTCAGGGAGCTCTAAAGATTAGCTTCTTTTAATTGCTAGAGGAAAAAGGGCTGGAGTAAGGGTGGAGATGTGGTAGGAAACATAGCTGAAGAGGTCACCAGAGAGCAGATGGTGAGGAGACAGCCAGAGTTCATTAGGTACTCAGCACTGTGTTAGTTTTTTGTATCCCACATAGTGGGATACTATGTGGGATACAAAAAACTTCTTAGACTTTTTGCTGCTCTTAAAGACTTTATGATCAAACTGAGATGAGAAACCAACATGAAGCAATTAAAACACAATTAAGAAGTCAATATGTGTTACTGACTCAAGTGCAGTTGGGATTCAGAGAAGGTACAGAAATCAATACAGTCTGGAAAAATCAAAGAATTAAGAGAAGGTTGAATTTGAGCTGCCCCTTGAAGAATGGGAAGGCTTAGCTCAGTAGCTTTTAACCAACCAGTACTACCCCCTAGCGGACATTTGGAAAGGTGTAGGTTGATTTTTAAATGGTACAGTGGGGAGGTGGGAGGGTCACGTTAGGCATTGCCTTGAGATGCACACCAGAGACCTACTCAATGAAGAATTGTCCCTCTCAAAAGTTTAATGGTGCTCCCATTTAGAAGCACTAACTACATAAGTAGGGGGCAGAGAGAGTAGATTCCAAGTGGTGAGAACAAAACAAATATAAGAATTATAGGGATGTATCATTCTGGGTCATTTACATGATTTAATTAAATGATTTAGAAATAGATCCTATTCTATTTTTAAGTTGATTAACTTCTGCAATTTATATCAGAAATGGCATGGTTAAATAGGCCTTTTTACAGGATTGTAATCTCAAGTACTATTAGGGGTTAGAGAACAGAAATAGTAAATCAGGGATTTAACCAGCACTCTACCCTCTAATGCTGCAAGGTCATTCGGGATGTATGCAGCTCAGCACTGTAGCTGTATTATCCCCTCAAGCAGTATGTGCCCATTCTCCATTTCTGATCATCCACCAGGGGGTGAATCAAACTGTCTCAGCTCAGCTGCTTGTGTCATTCTTCTGACATTATGGCTTCTGCCTGCCCTTGGCTTCTGTTTACTGCCCTCTCTCAGATTCTTCCTGCATCATTAACTGCCATATCTCTACATCTCCCTTTCAAACTCCCCAAGACTGGGTATCTGATCAGTTTGTTGCATGACTCCTTCCCTGATAGGCAAACCCTTAGGCCACTTGGATTTGTGGGTCACTGGTTGAATTGTAGTTTGCTTGCTCTGTAGCTTCAAGTCAGGTCATTCCCCATCAGCTGGCTGTGAAGGAATGATGTGGTCATAAGCATAGAGCAGGGAAATTCGTGCAAACAGAATTGGGCCACAGCCTTCACAACAAATGCAATGGCTTTTCTATAATGACTCTGGCTATACTGAAATAAGGAATTTCTATTAAAGTGAAACTGCAGGATCTTCTACTCACAGTTGCAGTAAAAAAAAAAAAATCAAAGGCCAACTTTGACGAGCACACAGTATGCTGTTCACCATTTAGAACTTTTCCATCACATTTATGCATATAGATTGTGGTCACTTTCAAGTTCAGGTGATGCTGTTTTCAAATATAAAGGTCATGGGCCTGCTGTCACTTCAAAGTCAACACCTAAAAATTTAACTCATAGATTTCTACCAACACTAAATTACCCTCCAAACTCCTCTACTTCCAACCATAGTAGTAGGAATTTTATAGGGAGTATAGAACTAATTGTTAAGGGGAATAGATCATGGCTGTGAATTGCAAGTATTCTGGGCTCCACTTACTAAGAGTGCCCCAGGGTCAAGACTGATAGAGAGAAATATCTCAGTAACCACATAAAACAAAATTTATAACCTGATGGCCTGCTAGCCAAATTGGGCCAAGAAATGTTTTTCATTTTGGTGAGCACTGTGTACCATAAACATATGAAATTGAATGGCATGTGAAGTAGGATTTCAACAGCCTCCACCAATCCAGAAGGGTGTAGCTAAAGAAGAAGAAAGAGACAAGTACCAATTTTCAGGAGATAAAATGCAGGTATAAGCAGGAGAAGGCCGGGTGATGAGGTCAGGTGGGTGACATTTTATTTGGAGTATAATTTTAAACGCTCACACTTCACTTCTTTTAAGGTGATCATGCTCACCAGCTACTGTCTGACACCTACAGTCGCACAGCTGTCTCTTTCACCTGCATGTAAGACTGGTCTAGTGGGAAAAATAAACGTGCACTTCAGAAGTCTAATTAAAACATACACTATCAGCAACACCGTACTAAAAGCCCCATTAAGCACCTTATGAATGCCCAACAGTGCCCCTGCCCATGTTTGGAGTGACACATTTTGGCTTGGCTGGTGACAATTAGGATCAGGCCTAGGACACTGGAGAATATGCAGTGCATCCCATATGGCCTGGTGTGTAGGTAGATTGTTCCCTGGGTGCCTGAAAGTCAGTGAAAAAGCTTTGGGTAGGAATTAGAGGAAAATGATGGAGAATGCAAATTAGCATACTATGGATGAATCTGCATCATGTATGGCCACGTGATGGATTGGATTCAGCTGTCAGATGGCTATGTATTATTCATGATCAAATTCAGGGTAAAGATACCAGATGGCAAAGTCATATTCATGGTCAGATCATAGATGTTAGATTAATTATAAATCTACATAAGAATTGGATAATAATTATTTAGACTGCTCTCAGAAGGATACTCTGTAGATCATCTAATCAAAAGTATTTTAAAAATAAGGCACATAGGTTATTAGGTGACATTAAATATTTTATGTTGCCATAAGTTATTTTCCAGAAACACTCTCCAGTAGCATAAAACTTTTTTCAGATTTCACTAACCTGTGGCTTTGGTCTTAATGTTTGATAGAGCTGGTGGTAACAGTGCCATTTCTTTAAAGGACTGCAGATGATTTACACTAACCAGAATGTCAAGGGACCAGCAAAACTCTGTTAGACAGTAAAAATGTTTCTGTCAGCATAGCTATGACTCATCGTGTACAAAAAGGCTTTCTGATTTCAGGTTCTACCTAAATGTCATCAGCATCATGCGGGCTGGACATTTTCTGTTTGCCCCTTTGGATTCCCTCTCTATCCTTCTACACCCTGCTTTGTGGTCAGTGAGGCTGACCTGTAAGAGTTGCATCAGTGAGCTCTCTTGTCCTCTGGATTCCAGCTGGTTGGTCCATGAAGGGCATCAGTGGGAGATGGAGTGGGGCAGAGTGAATATTCTTTTAAGTCCCTCCCTGTGTTATCTCCTCTGCAAAGGCCAATACTCCTGTTAGGTGGTCCTCTCCACACATCTTTCTCTCTGGATTCTGGAAACTTCACGGATGGTTGTGGTTTTCTGTTGTTACCAGTCTTGGGGTTGCTCTACATTATCCTTTATGGTTTTTCTATATCTTGCCCACACCTTTGTAAGCAGTCGTTTATTAAGTTCTCCTTAAATATCCACTTTGAACATGCCATCTGTTACCTTTTGTGATCCAGACTGAAATACAGTTGACCCTGGAAACACAGGTTTGAACTGCGCTGGTCCACTTACACAGGGATTTTTTTTCAATAGTAAATACTACAGTACTGCATGATCTGCCATTGGTTGAATCCATGGAACCATGTATATGAAGGGCTGACTATAAATTATACAAACATTTTTGACTGTGTGGAGGGTTGCTGTCCCTATTCCTCAGGTTGTTCAAGGGTAAACTGTATACCCTAAACACAGAATCATAGAATCAAATAATATATTAGCTGCAAATAATGGACATGATCTATTCAATCTTTCTCATTTTACTGATGAAGAAACTGAGGTGGAGAGATGTCAAGGGATTTGCCCAAAGTCACCAGATACTATGTGACAGGCTGGGGGCCAGAACCCACAACAGAGTCCTGCAGAAGGTCTTGGGCATCACAATAGGTGTTCACTGAAGGTGTCTGTCTGGGACAGTTAGCCCCAGTGAGTTGGCCAGTAGGGAGATTTTTCTACCTACGGCAGCTTCTGGCCAAAATCTTATCAGCAGCTCCAGGAAGGGACTCAGTAAGGAGGCTGAAGGTATTGAAAATCCAGTGATCCATATGATATTTTGGGGAGTGGTTTCCAAAGATCCTAGCTAAACTTGGCTCTCAGAATTTTACCCCAGTCTGTAGGGATAATAAAGGGGAAATTGCATCAATTGGAGCCTTTAGCTCTCAGTGCCCAGGTGTTCTCCACAGACAGGTGGAGGGGATGGGCAAGGGAGCGGTTGCAATTAGGTGAGACAGGTGTCACTAAACCGGCATGAGAGAACAGAGTCAGGGGTAAAATAATTACCATAAATTAAATGCCTAGGTACCAGGAACTACACTGGGAGTTTTCCATTCATTATTTTGTATAATTCCCAACCATAACCCTCATTTCACAGATGAGAACATTTATGCAAAAAAGAAGTTATACCTGTAGTGAGTGGGAAACAAGCCCCAGAGGAGAGATAGAGTTCAAGACACATTGAGAACACAGATATGGTGGCAACAAAGATCATAAAATGTTTTTTATTGCCTGTCACTGAATCAGGTACTGGGGATGAATGAGAACTGAAGATCAAGAAAGAAGCACTGTGAACTAGAGAGACTTAGTTGCTGTCATGGTGTCTGTACCCTATGGGCTGTGGGGCTGTTGGCATAAGAGAGAGTACAGATGACTAGGCTTTAGTTTGAAAAGCATTATGATTGGGAAGTACAGGGTTCCATGGGGAGCCAGAGAAGGGGCAAGCATCACAGGCTGGGGAGGGAACAGGGCAATGAAAGTTTCACAGAGGAAGTGACCCATGAGTTAAGAACTGAAGGATGAATAGGAATTGGCAGATGAAGTGGGAAGGAAATGTGGTTCAGGTAGAATGCAAAGGCATTTTGCATTTGTGCAAAGGCCTGCCCTTAAGAGAACTCCTGGAAAAGAAGTTCGTTGGAGTTGATCATAGACTTTAGAAGGAAGTAGAAGGAGGCAAGGCTGAAAAGCTATTTCAAGGTCATTATAAGTTGAGCCTGTAGGCCATGTTAAGGAATTTGGATTTTTTTCCCCTTCTCAGAGCATTAGAGAGACACTGAGGGCTTCAAATAGGGAGATGACATGACCCAATTTCAGGGGTCGCTGATCCTTGCACAGAGATTGCTGTCTGCTCTGGTTTTGTTGGATGAATGGAAAGACTGCACTCTGTGTTGGGTGGGTCTGTAAGGCAGCCAGCATGAGGTGGAGCTCACAGGGGCCCATGGATGTTAATTATCCCTGACTGAGAGCCAGGCCCCTCCAGGGATCTCTGTAGTTCATGTCACTGACAGTGCTTGGCCGTTTTTGTCAGTCTATTTACACTCTTTGCCCAACTCCAAGTAATTTGTATTCATTTTTTCATCTTGCTTCCTTTAGAGTTTTCTCCTGCTTTGAAAAAGAACCCAAAATGTTGTTCAACAGAGATGGTGAATTTTCATTGTGTGATGGTATAAATAGTTGGCATTTCTTTTTAACTAACTTCTCTGTTTTGTTTGCTTTTTCTTTTTCCATTCAATACATGCCAGCCCTGAGCTGAGACAATGGCTCAAGATATTTAGCTGCCATGGATAGATTTGGAAAACTTGACTTTGAATTTGGATCTGGCCATGTGATATAATCAGACCTTGCTGAACTTTGGGACCCACAGCATTCATAGGAAAAGTATTTACAGGCAGGAGGAAAGTAGGAAATATTGCCTTGTAAAATATGAATGAATACAGAACTCAGACCTAGGCTGTATCTGTATGTGCGTTAAACTGTCTAGAGAAGTTGCTTACAATATGCTTACTGAATAAAAGAGGGAAGTACTTGGCTATTCTTTATAACTGAAGTCAAATGTTCATGAAGTAATAGCTACCCATACATGTGCATTGTCTCCTTTCCTTTCCTCTCCTCTCTTTTTCTCTTCCATTCCACTCTATTTAAAAAAGAAAATGCTGGTTACAAACCACTAAAATGATTTCAGAACTCACTAATGATTGGGTTTTTAACCTGCAATTGGAGAAACACTGTTATAGAGGATTTAACCAAAGTGTATTTTTCCTAGCATCTAACTGTGGCAAAGAAACTATTTCTACCTGAACTACAGAGTAACTAAGTCCTACCTAATTGTTGGGGTGCCTGAAGATTGGTGAAGGTTTCCACAGAGTCTCTTGCCTCATTGAAAGGGTGGCAATTTAATTTTTTTTCAAGCCCTATCTTTATGTGGTTATGAGATGGTAAACTCTTGAATCCCACTATATTCAGGAGTATGTTTAGTAATGTTTGATAACTATCTATTGGTTCTTTCCCACAAGAAATCTATTTTCAGTTCACACTTGAATCAGAGAGTTACTCCTCTGACTGAAACAAATGATATGGTGGACATATTGCTGATCACTAACTCTGAAACAGCTGGCTAGAATTCAGAATGCCGAGATCAGAGAGAGAAAGCTGTAGGACTAGGCACATAGAAAAAGCTGCCATTCCTGTGTTCTCAAGTAATTGGAAGCATGAATTTTAAAGATTCTATTGAAGGGAGCCATTCCACTTAGCATTATTGTTAATTGTATCTTAGACTTGAAAATAAGTGAATGAAGAGAGACTTTGAGAATTTTTTATGTGCCATGATGGAAACATAAAAACCTTTTCAGTCCCAGCTGTTGTGGAATAAAACCATGGAAATGATGGAACCTTGGGAAGAGGATTGGAACAATAAAGGCAAGAAGAAAATAAACCTAGGTGGAAGAGACCAGACCAAAGACATCTTCTCTTAGCTTTCTGGGCTAAGAGGTTTCCTCCAATTATGTAGTGAAGGAAGATTAGAAATTGATATGAGAACCTCAGTGTAGGTGCTGGTTATGTGCAATCACACTTTTAATAAGTGAACACTCAACATTTCATGCCCCTCCTTCTGTACTGTGGACTCAGTCATTCTCCCAAACCATTTGTGTGGCATTTGTAAATCATAAGTCTATGATCCAAATTAAAACCGACAAACCTATTCTCAACTGGTTCTATCCTGTCCTACATGAGTGTAGTTTTTGCTTTGCAGTCAGCAAATATAACTAAAAAAAAATTTTTTTCCCTTTCTGCTATGGCCTGAATGTTTGTATACCACCAAAATTCATGTTGAAATCCTAACCCCCAAAGGTGATGATATTAGCAGATGGGGCCTTTGGGCGGTGCTTAAGTGAAACCCTCATGACTGGGAGTAGTGCCTTATAAAAGAGACTCCAGAGAGATGCCTAACCCCTTCTGCCATCTGAGGACACAATGAGAGTGTGTGACCCGGGGGAGGATCCCTACCCAACCATTGTTGGTACCCCTGATCTTGGACTTCCAGCTTCCAGAACCACGAACAATAAATTTCTGTTGTTTATAAACTACCGTGTCTCTGATGTTTTTTATATAGCACCCAAATAGACTAAGATACTTCCCTTAGAACTTGAATTATTGGAGATTCTCAGCAACAGCTTTTAGGAGGGCATTCTCTATGCTTGTTCTCTGCAACATTGTGCAGTGGATTTGTAGAGTGGGCATTGTGTGTTTGCTTGCCAAGTCCCTTTGTTCTCTTTCTCCAGGGATCTCTTCCCTTTCAACCTCACCTTCCTCAGGAGCCCAGTTCTTTATGAGCTATTTCCCCTATGTGCTGACTTTGGACTACTCTTTTCCTCCTAAAGCATACCTCTATGTGTTTGTTGTGTCTCAGAACTAGGGTTAATCTCTTTAGAATTTTTGCTAAGATGTTCATGAATTAAAGTTGACATTTCTTCTGGAAAACGTCTTCACTTTAACTGAGCCCTTATATGCCCTAACCCACAGGTTAGACATAATTAGGCCAATACTTTAATTTCTCAAACTTGATGAAAGAAGTGGTTAACTTGTCCTAGTTCCTCCTCAAAAGGAATATCCTACCAGCCAGAATTTTAAGTTCCTTGGTCCTTCATTAAGATATTATGTTTTTCTAGGAGGAAAAAAGGGCTAAGTTGTTTTCTGAGCTCTATGGTTTTTCATAGAGTTTGCTGGTGAATTTATCCTGGTTTGTATCACAGCACTAAAAGTTTGTAACGTATTGTGAGAATTAAAAGGAAACAAGACTGGAACACTTTAACTGAATATATTAAGTTTTGTTGCTGCTCCATGTTCATTGCTTATCTAGAGATTCTGTGAGATACTCAGATCAAAGAGGAGAAAATGGGAAAAACCAACATCTTCTGAAAGCTTACATATTTCATGGGCTTATGCACACCATCTCAATTCTCAGTCAGTATTTTAGTTGAGTATTGTCTACATTTTATGGAAGAGGAAACTGAGGCTCACATACTATTTTGTTCATGGCCACATAAGTCATAGAAGTAGGATTTTAGTTTGCTTTTTGCTGTCTCTAAAGTTCATGCTCTTTCCATTAATCCATGAAAACTTTTAACTTCTACAAAGCTGACAATTCAGATGGGGAGTATTTCAGACATTAAAAAGGAGATAACATATATTATGAAGTAACATGTGTTAAATGTCTAAAAAATGAGAGATCAGTTGTATTGAGATAAGGTTGGATAAGTAAGCCAGGGCTGATTTCACAAATAAAACTCTTCTAGTTCCCACTCAGAAATGTAAAGAGCTAGAAGGAGCATCTCTCACATTCTTACAATGAAAAAAGAAAAAATTACACAGATTGTAAGTCCATGACCTTTTTGAACCTGTTAAAGAATCTGTCACAGGGTAACCACCTGGCTCAACATCTAAGGAGAGAGAGGCCACGACAGGGAGAGACAAGACATGGGCACTGACTTACCTGGTATAGACACAAGTGGACACTGGTTAGAAGAGTTCCACTAGGGAAATAGAGGATTGGTGGAGGCCAAGTACGCACGGTGAGAGAGTGTGAAGCCCCTAGGGGCCACAGAAATTGGGTGAATCCGCAATCTTTTCTCCACAAACCTACTAAGCACTTGCAGAAAAGGTTGGAGAGAATCCTAAGAAAGTGTCCTAATATGGTGGGGTAACCAGGAGCTGCTGAAGAATGGCCCCAGGATTCAACGTGGACCCCTCTCACCAAATTTTACTAGGGAATGAAAACTTTAATCTGTAGGGGGAAGGGCAGAAAACAGAGTTGTTTATAGTACACTAGTGAAAACCCATTGCAGCTGGGGGAAGGGAACTAGGTAAAAACACTACGCTATTAGGGGAGGGGCAGTAATAAGAGATATGTTGGGCCCATAACTATGCCAGGGGAGGAGCAGAAGCACTGAGATGACCATATCCCTGAGAAGCTTAGTTTGCTGAGAGTAACTAGAAGCCATGACACCCGAGTAACAATGAGTATACTTAATGCTGATGCTCAGATACTGGTTTTTAAATACGATTCTTCAATAAAGGAAGTCAGGGCTCCTTAGATAAGTGGTCCATTTCAGGGCTGAAGCAAGGAAAATACAGGATGATCATGGAGCATTTTGAGGTGTCAAAAAGCAAAGAAGTGAAAAAAAAATTAGTTTCATTTCAAAAGGGCACAAGAGCCAAAAAAGCTCCTTTTGGCCAAATTTGTAATAATTTGAGCAATGAAATAAATAATGATAGTATTGGATTATAACCCAAAGAATGAAGTAAATATCCATGAGTCTATATGATATAAATAACTGAATAAATATGTAAAGGGAAGAGTGATAAATTGCCCTTTTAGAACAATTCCAAATAATAAATGTTGAAGGAATGAGGGAAGTAGAAAAATCACCATGAGCATACAATAAAAATCACAGTAAAAATTGCTACAGTCAGATTCCACTGATGGGTGCAAAAAATCAGTGAATGAAAGTTTGAGGAGAAATAGAATATTTATAACATCTCAAAGTATATCCTCCTCTAAATACTTATTCTTTAAAAAGGTAAACTAGTAACTTTAGAGTGGAGAAATCTGGAAAAACCACCTTAGCCAAGTGATCTCCAGTAATGTTTATCACCATCGTGTAGTCCCTGGTACGATGCACTGAAGGGAGTACCCCCTCCTCAGTGGTATTCTTCCAAGTACAGCATGACCTCAATCAAATCATAGTGCATTTCTTAGCATCTCTAACTACATAAAATTTGTATCTAAGCATATTACAAGCTATTTGAAGATAAGGATGTCGAATGTGTTTTTTTTTTCATTTTCAGCCCTAAAAAGGAAATAAAATGGAATATAGTCAAAGCTTCAAAAAAGAAAAAAAATACCAGCCATAAGTGCTAATATAATACTAGTTTTTGAATATGACATGCAGCTCTGAGCTTCCTTGCTCCCAAGGTAAAAAGAGAATCGCAAGAAATAAACACCAAACTTCATGAAGACAAAGTTTTCCATATATATATATATATATATTTTGCACCACTCTAAGCATGTATTTTGAAAGATGGGAAAAAGGCACCTATAATTCTACTCTTAAATTACCTTTGAATGTTCTTTCTTGTCCTGTTTGAATATATATTTTATATATCTGCAATCACAGTGTAAATGTCATTTTGTATTGATTTATTCACTTATGTCATAAACATTTTTCCTATTTCTGTAGTCTTCAAAGTTATCATTTTAATGCTTGTATGATACTCTGTCATGTGAAAATGCCATAATTTACTTACATATTTCCCTATTGTTGGACATTTAGGCACTTTCTTGATAATAAATTCTGGAAGATGTTTTATATGGGGGTCCCCAAGAGGAACATGGGGCAATGAAACAGACAATGTCACTGATAGCATTTTTACACAGTACAGAAAAGAATTTCATGTGAATGTTGCACATAATCGTTTTCCATCAGAGGTGAAGGTAGGATCCAAAAATGTAAACCAGTGAAGTAAATTTACCAATGGCTCAGCTATTGCAGGATTGATTTATGGGGGTTGTATGTTTTTGTCTGCCTTACCATGTTTAACACTGAACCTTTCACATAACTGAAGCTGAGTAAATGCATGTTGATGTAAACATACTCCCATCCTCATTATTCCATCTCTGTACCTGCCTTCACTTTGGAGGAAAATTTGCCTCAAAACCATATTATTTCTAAGCTTTAAAGACAGAGTCATGTGGTGGTAAGAAACAAAGTACTTATATGCAAAAAAGGAAATGTGAGAATGCCTTTGGTTTTAGGGAAAAAAAGGAAAACAAAAGCAATCTCAAAGCTACATACCACAAAGAATAAAAATATATTTAGTTGTGGAGCAAGTAATATTCTTTAAGAACCATGCTTTTCCAGTCCTTCTTTCAAAACTAGGTGAAAAATCAGCAAGCTTTTCAATGTTTTCATGTTGATTATGGGGATAATTAGAAATTATTTTACTGTTGGGATATGAGAAACTCACTCAAGTGTAACAAAAAAAAATCTTTGTAAAGAAATCAGCCTTTCTAAAGGGCCAGGTGTCTGCTCATTTATATAAAACTACATGTTTTAAACTCTGAGTTCATGAAGGAGTTCTTAATCTTCACTGATATGTTTTCCTTTTAAATATCTTACCCTTTTCTTTTCAATTATGTTCTTTGTGATTGGAGTGATGCTTTAAAAAAAATTAGCAATATTCCAATTTGGCAAATATTTTTATTTTTTGGTTTTCTAGCCACAAAATTATAATTTTCCCTTCTTCTAAAGTTTTATTTTTCTAAGTCCTAGAATTCACCTGTGACTCAAATCAAAATTTACATTTTTTTACTATAATATATTCCAAGATGATATGATAATGTCTTGGGTGTTCTGTAGTTTCAGTACTATATGTCTGATATAACACTGGTATGAATTCTTTCCATTTACCCTTCTTGTGAGTATGTGAGTTGTTCCATCTAATTATTGATATCTTTCATCAGCTCTGAAAAATTATCACCTATTATGCCTTCAAATATTGCTGCTTTATTATTATTTATGTTCTATCCTTCTGGAACTCTGATTAAATAAGCATAGAACATTTTCATCTGCCCTTTAGGTCTTTTAACTCCTCTTTCATATTTCCCGACTCTTTGTGGATAATTTCTTAACATCTATCTTCTGGGACACCAATTCTTTTCTCAGCTGTGTGTAATGTGCTAATCTGTCCACACAATTTTATTCTTAATTATTATATTTTATTCTTCACTTATGTATAATTTATAATTTATGTTTTATCTTGTCTTGCCATTTGCCTGAACCAATTTATTCACAAAGTCTGTGTTTATGGACTATGTTATTATCAACTATTAATAATCTGGCTGCCTAAGTAAGCATATAAAATAAAAAATATTTTAAGGAACTGACAATGAATACTTTTTTAGTATTGAGCCATGAAATATCAGGAATATATTTATAAAAAGAAAGGCATTCGTTGTTTATCTGAAATTCCAATTAAACTGGGTATTTTGTTATCCTTTTTTTTTTTTCTGAGGTACGCGGGCCTCTCACTGTTGTGGCCTCTCCCGTTGTGGAGCACAGGCTCCGGACGCACAGGCTCAGCGACCATGGCTCACGGGCCCAGCCGCTCCGTGGCATGTGGGATCTTCCCGGACTGGGGCACGAACCTGTGTCCCCTGCATCGGCAGGCGGACTCTCAACCACTGTGCCACCACGGAAGCCCTAAACTGGGTATTTTGTATTTTTATTTGGTAAATCTGGCAACCCTAGGAAATGTTAAGGAGTACCGTGCTGTGTAATGTGACATTCCTTACAGTAAAATCAAAGACATACTTTGCCAGTTTGCAGTAATCAGGTACTGTAGAATCTAGATATTTTGCCAATAGTATGTCCCAATTCTTCAGGTATCCCCTGATTCATGAGCATGGAAATGTTTGCCCAGGTACCTGGCTTTCTCCCAGATCATATGTGTATCATAAATCATGTGTAGCCTGAATATATTCTCATGCTTCTAAAAAGCTCACTTACCAGCTAAATGACTTCTTCCTGACAGTTTTGCAATGCAAGATTCAAATTAATACCGTAGAACATGACAAATTATTATCATAGGCCTTTCAGTGCAAACTGTCACAGTCATAAATGTGAAAAAGATGTGATCATTGTAGCAAAGACTTTCATGCTGTGTTTTGTTGAGTCCTAGGGTTCCTGTGAGGTGTTTCTAAGGCCACCATGAGGGTAAAGTTCTCAGTCCCTGATCAAATCCAGGTGGCTCAGTTTTTATCTGTTATATGTATCTGGGCTCTCTACACATATTTTATTGAATAAAGTGTTCTGCTGTTACTAAATAATATGAAAATTAATCATTTGGAGACATATAGGTTTTGGTGTGAGAAAAACTTGTCTTACCCTGGTTTGGGCACTTATATTCTATGTAAACTTAGACTGTTTACTTAACCTCTCTAAACCTAGTTCTCAAATGAGAAAAGGGATAAAACTTTCCACATAGGTCTTTTTATTTTTTTTCTTTTTGTTGTGTTAAGAATGCTTAGCATGAGATCTACCTTTTTAACAAACTTTTAAGTGCACAAAACGGTATTGTTGACTGTAGATGCTATGCTGTACAAAGGATCTCTAGAACTTATTCATCTTGTATGTGTGAAATGTTATACCCATTGAACAGAGATTCCCCTTTTCTCTCTCCCGATAGCCTCTGGCAAAAACCATTCTACTCTCTGTTTCTATGAGTCTGACTATTTTAGATACCTCATATAAGTGGAATCATGCAGTATATGTCTTCTGTGACTGGTTTATTTCACTTAGCATAATGTCTTCCAGGTTCACCCACCTTGTTGCATATGGCAGAATATCCTTCTTTTTAAAGGCTGAATAATCTTCTATTGTATATTTATGCCATATTTTATTTATCCATGCATTTGTTGATGAACATTTACGTTTCCATATCCTGGTTAGTGTGAAATAGTGTTGCAGTGAACATGGAAGTGCAGATATTTCTCTGAGATCCTGATTTTAATTCCTTTGAATATATACCCAGAAGTGGGATTGCTAGATCATATGGTAAGAAAAAATGAGATAATTAATTTAAAATGTTTTGTACAGCAACTGGTCCATAGTAAATAAACAATTAATGTTAGCTATTATAATTATTATTATTTTGTTAAAAGTAATCTTTGATTCATTAATAATTCATTGAACTAATATTCAACTAATTGTATCTTCTATTTTGAGCCAGTGATGAATATACTTTTTCTCATGTAATCTTCACAACATGCTGAGGTCATTGCATTCTCATTCTATGTGGAGGAAGTTGAGACCTGGGCAGACTGGTGAGCTGCAGTGTTCATTCAGCTCTAAGTGGCAGACTAGAGTTTTGAAATTGGGTGGCCTGAATCCAAGTACAATATTTTTCTTCTTAAACCGAAACTATCTCCTCCAGAGTCAACAAGGAACACATTGATTATGATTTATAATACCACTTAGATTGTTAGATCCATGGATTTTGTAGATTTGCAGAAAAGTTGCATTATTAAATAATTGCCCAGTGTCTTCTTTCTAAGCAACAATATTAATGTGATTAATGTAAATGATCAGAAGAATTTTTGAGGGCCTTTGTGTCAGATACTCTCTGATTACTTACTTCCTGGATGCTGGAGGAGTGACGTTTGCTGAATTAATTGATGTAGTCTTCAGGACTGAAGGAAAGCCCTTTGTTAACTTACACTTTGGATAGCCTTGTATTACTTTCCTATAATTATGTCTTTTTATTTTGCATTTTTTATTTTTTAATTTTTTAACATCTTTATTGGAGTATAATTGCTTTACAATGGTGTGTTAGTTTCTGCTTTATATAACAAAGTGAATCAGTTATACATATACATATGTCCCCATATCTCTTCCCTCTTGCATCTCCCTCCCTCCCACCCTCCCTATCCCACCCCTCTAGGTGGTCACAAAGCACCGAGCTGATCTCCCTGTGCTATGCGGCTGCTTCCCACTAGCTATCTATTTTATGTTTGGTAGTATATATATGTCCATGCCACTCTCTCACTTTGTCTGAGCTTACCCTTCCCCCACCCTGTATCCTCAAGTCCATTCTCTAGTAGGTCTGTATCTTTATTCCCGTCTTGCCTCTAGGTTCTTCATGACCATTTTTTGGCGGGGGGAGGATTCCATATATATGTGTTAGCATAAGGTATTTGTTTTTCTCTTTCTGATTTACTTCACTCTGTATGACGGACTCTAGGTCCAGCCACCTCACTACAAATAACTCAATTTCATTTCTTTTTTATGGCTGAGTAATATTCCATTGTATATATTTTTAGGGTTTTTATCATAAATGGGTGCTGAATTTTGTTGAAAGCTTTTTCTGCCTCTGTTGAGATGATCATATAGTATTTCTCCTTCGATTTTTTAATATGGTGTATGACGTTGATTGATTTGCATATATTGAAGAATCCTTGCATTCCTGGGATAAACCTTTATCCTCCATGTGTTTGTATTTTTTACAGATTTTTTTCCTGTAATTGATATCTAGTCTAATAGCGTTGTCATCAGAAAAGATACTTGGTACAATTTCAATTTTCTTAAATTTACCAAGGCTTGATTTGTGACCCAAGATATGATCTCTCCTGGAGAGTGTTCCATGAGCACTTGAGAAGAATATTTATTCTGTTTTTTTTGGAAAATATCAATTAAGTCCATCTTGTTTAATGTATCATTTAAAGCTTGTGTCTCCTTATTTATTTTTGTGTTATTTGTTATTTTTCCCTTGCTACTTTTAATATTTTTTCTTTGTATTTAGTTTTGATAGTTTGATTAATATGTGTCTTGGTGTGTTTCTCCTTGGATTTATCCTGTATGGGACTCTCTGTACTTTCTGGACTTGATTAACTATTTCCTTTCCCATATTAGGGAAGTTTTCAACTATAATCTCTTCAAATATTTTCTCAGTCCCTTTCTTTTTCTCTTCTCCTTTTGGGACCCCTGTAATTTGAATGTTGGTGCATTTAATGTTGTCCCAGAGGTCTCTGAGTCTGTCCTCAATTATTTTCATTCTTTTTTCTTTATTCTGCTCTGCACTAGTTATTTCCACTATTTTATCTTCCAGGTCACTTATCCGTTCTTCTGCTTCAGTTATTCTGCTATTGATCCCTTCTAGAGAAATTTTAATTTCATTTATTGTTTTGTTCATCACTGTTTGTTTGCTCTTTAGTTCTTCTAGGTCCTTGTTAAATGTTCCTTGTATTTTCTCCATTTTATTTCCAAGATTTTATATCATCTTTACTATCATTCTGAGTTCTTTTTCAGGTAGACTGCCTATTTCCTCTTCATTTGTTAGGTCTGGTGGGTTTTTGTTTTGCTCCGTCTTCTGCTGTGTGTTTCTCTGTCTTCTCATTTTGCTTAACTTACTGTGTTTGGGGTCTTCTTTTTGTAGGCTGCAGGTTCGTTTTTGGTGTCTGCCCCCAGTGGCTAAGGTTGGTTTAGTGGGTTGTGTAGGCTTCCTGGTGGAGGGGACTGGTGCCTGTGTTCTGGTGGATGAGGCTGGATCTTGTATTTCTGGTGGGCAGGTCCATGTGTGGTGGTGTGTTTTGGGTTGTCTGTGGCCTTGTTATGATTTTAGGCAACATCTCTGCTAATGGATGGGGTTGTGTTCCAGTCTTGCTAGTTGTTTGGCATAGGGTGTCCAGCACTGTAACTTGCTGATCATTGAGTGGAGCTGGGTTTTAGCGTTGAGATGGAGATCTCAGGGAGATTTTCGCCGTTTGACATTATGTTGAGCTGGGATGTCTCTTGTGGACCAGTGCCCTGAACTTGGCTCTCCCACCTCAGAGGCACAGCCCTGACGCCTGGCTGGAACACCAAGAGCCTGTCATCCACACGGCAGTTTGGTGTGCGTTGTATCAAATGCCTTCAACAGAGGAGGTCAGCGGAAATCCTGGACTAGCAATCTTGGCCCTTGTGACAGCTAGCAAAAAGTTGCCTATAATTATTTCTGTAGGTTAATGACATGAAAGAGTATTTTGCAGCAGATAAAGTGAACTGCTTCTGATAAATATATCATTATGGCAAATCATACCAAGTAGAGCTTCTTTTCTATGCTGCTGAAATAGACAAATGCCTTGTTTTTCAAGTATTAAAATATTTTCTAATTAGCACACAGGGTTATCTCAGTCACTGGGAATGACAACCTAGAATCACTTCATCAGGGATTTTTGTCTGCTGGTGAACTGACATCAGTTAGAAATATTCTTTCTTTACCTGAATTTCCATTTTAATATATCCCAGTAAGCGATCAGTAGAACACTTGTCTCCTCTCTCTTTAGTTCCTATTATATTGTTGCTGTTTATGAAGCATCATTTTGTGTCTGTTGCTTTACACAGATTATTTCACTTAACCTTTATTACAACCCAGCAACGTAGGTCTTATTCCATCTTAAAGATGAGGAAACTGAAGCCAAGGAAGTTAAAACTGTGTACTTAAAGTTTCACTACCTGTACATGAAGCAGCTAGAATTGATTCTCAGGTTTGTTAACTCTAAAGCTGGAACTCCTTCCTGATGTAAATACAAATAAATCCAAATGTTAAACAATTCCACAAATGATGTACATGATTACAAGTGTATAGGAAAGCACCACTTAGGGTGCAGTGGAAATCAATGGGATAAAATACAGTAATAGTGAACATTTTTTTGTGGGTTTATTATGAGCTAAGCATTGTGTAGCACATTACAGATATTAACCAACTTATGCACAAAATCCCTTGAGGTAAGTATGTTTTTATACCCAAATTACAGATGAGAAAATTGAGATGTAGATAATTGGGTTGCTCTCACAACATCCACATTTAGTAAGTGGGGGAATCCTTGGGTTTTGAGTTGATTCTGTGTCATCAAAGGACTCATCTTCACCCTTAGATGATACAGTGATTTTAGTTCTAGTCATTCCCTTCCTTAATTAATATCTTTCCAGGTTCTGAATCTGTGCCATATTTTGGATGCTGGCAGAAATTATGTATTGATTTAGCCTAGGGGGAGTGACATCTGGTTTCTAATCCAGACTTCCCTTGTATCTTCTGGAAATAAGGGAGAATGTCTTCCATGCTAATTCTCTCATTAATCGAGTAGCTTTGCTGCATGGGCTTGTAAATAATGCTTAGTTTTAGTTTGGAAAATGCATTTTCTATCATTTAAAAAAATCTTGATTCTCTTTGTAGAAATACATGTTATTTTCCAACTTTTCTTTGTATTTCTATGTATTACTTACAGATTGTTTTTTTTAAAAAAACCTCTTTGTGGGCAAACTCTTGTATTTTTTTTCGGTACGCGGGCCTCTCCCATTGCGGAGCACAGGCTCCGGACGCGCAGGCTCAGCGGCCATGGCTCACGGGCCCAGCCGCTCCGCAGCATGTGGGATCTTCCCGGACCAGGGCACGAACCCGTGTCCCCTGCATCGACAGGCCAATCACTGCGCCACCAGGGAAGCCCAAACTTTTGTATTTTAAAACTAGATTTTTGTCATAATTAAAAAAAATACAAATCGTTAAATCTCTGTTCCATTACAAACATTTTTGACCATTTTCTATATCTTACTTTTCATTTTGTTTTGGTCATTAAAAAGATTAAATATCTTTATTTATGCATTAAACACTGTGCCACATAATTTTTAAATAAGCTTTTAAACAGTATGGTACACACTTGATGTTTCCATTGTACTTGAAATTCCTTATCTTTGGAATCTCTCCCTAATGATCAAGGGATTTTATAACCGCAAGGTTCTTGTTTAAATAAAAATATAACAAAATAATAATAAGCCTTACGTAGTGTTTCTGTAAGTTGTGTCATGTGCTATTCTAAGTGATTTATCCTCAACACAGCATACGACAGGTGGAGAAAGAGAGGTACAGGGAAGGTAGTGGCTGCCCAAAGCATGCGGTGAATAAGAGGAGAGGCTTGATTTGAAACAAGGCAGGCATCCTCTGGACCCTCTCCTCAACTGTTACATCATATAGCATCACATAGTAATGAATGTAACTAATTGAAAACATTAAAAGCATTTCATGATGTTTCCAGATTGTAAAAGGATAAACCTAATAGGATCTAGTTTATTGTTATAGCACCAATAAATCATTCATCCATTGAACAAATATTTATTGAGCTCCTGCTGTGTGCTTGTTGCTGTGTGAAGCATAGATGGTGTAAATAGATAGGATCCCTGATCTCATGGAACATTCAGCCTGTTAAGGAGCACCGACTTTTTAATGAGTGGTTGCAGGGGAGTAGCATAATGTGTGTGATATGACAGGGATGTTCCAGGGGACAGATGACTTAGCCATGTCTATGCCTTAGGGAGAGCTTCTTTGAGGAGGTAACATTCCCACTGAGACCTGAAGGATGAGTTAGAAGTAAGTCAAGCAAGAGGCAATAGCAGAGGTATTTCTAGGTGTAGGTAGCAGGCGTTCGGGGAGGTTATAAGCCAGTCTCCAGGCTCCAGCCTCCATTTGGAGCCTGCAGAGAAGGTTCCATGTGCAGAAACAGCAGAAGTGAGGCTGAAGAGCAGAGCAGGCCAGATCATGGATGGCTCTGAAGCCATGTTAGAGAGTTTCCTCTTTATCTCAAAGGCACAAGGAACTCCCATGAAACAGTTAACATCTGGGGAGTGACGTGATTAGATTTGCATTAGAGAAAGAATATTCTGGCTACCATGTGGAGAGTAACTAGAAAGTTCATGTGTGTGAAGGGGCAGGTCTCTAGTCAGGGAGGCCAGTTAGGAGGCTGTAGTCCAGTAACAATGGTGGTCAGGTCTAGAGCGTTAGTGGAAATGTAGCAAATTGGAGAGACTTAAGAGATACGTAAGAGGTAGAATCAGTTGGACTTAGTAAATGACTGGGTGTGAGGTGAGGAGTTGAGGGTCAGATGATTCTGGCTCTGGCCGAGAGGAAGATGCTCATGCCATTTCCTGAGATAAAGAACCCTGGATATATGCAGAGACCATGGAGGAGAGGTGAAGATAGTTGCATTCTCTCTGTGTGCTGAGTGTTGGGTGCCTCAAACACCTGAATGAAGATGTTAAGACCTACATCAGTGCACATAGTGCACAGTAGGTACTCAATAAATATTACTGAGTTGAATGAATGTATGGTTGACAGTGGGCTGTATGTGTTTGGAGCTCAGAGTCAGGCTTGCAGAGATAGAGATGATTTCTAAAATAATAACATGTAGATGACAACCAGAGCCAAAGCAGTACTGAGATGTGGGAGTGTGATGAGTGAGAAGAGCAGAAGGCTTGGGACTGAGCCTTGGGCAGTGCCAACATTCAAGCACTAGGCAGAGGAAGAGGAGACTGTAAAGGAGAAGTAGCCAGTGAGAGAGGAGGAATATCACAGGAGTGCTGTGCCATGAAAGCAGAGGGAATAGACTATTTTCAGAGGTCAAAGTGTCAAATGCCTCAAACAGATCAAGCAGCATGAAGACTGAAAAACATCTCTTAGATTTAGAAATAAGAAAGTCACTGATGACCTAATAGCATCAGAAAGTGATGAAGGTTGAAACCAGAAGGGAGTGGGTTGAGAAAATGAAGACAGCAAATACGAACCACTTGTAAGAGAATATTGGCTGTGAATGGAAAAAGAGATAACAGAAAATAAGATCAATAAAAATAATAGTACAGCACTTTCATTTTCTTTTCCCCTTTTCCTTCCTGAATAAATCATTTTTAAAGGCATTGGGTGGGATAAAGCAAGAGAGTTGTCCACATGAGTGGATGGCTGGTGGGAGATGCTGGAGCCCAGGCAGGGTGAGGAGTGCATCCACACTGTGTGTGTGTGGGGACCCAGTTTGATGTCCTAAGTACAAGGGGGAAGATGGGGCTGAACAGGACGACAAAGCTGAAAAGTGGGCTGCATGGGCTATTGGAAACTGAGCAAGGTTAAGTGGGCATCTTAGTCTGGATTCTCCAGAAAAACCAAATCAATAGGAGATAGATAGATAGATAAAACAGCTGAGAGATATTTACTATAAGGAACTGGCTTGTGATTATGGAGGCTGAGAAGTCCAAGACCTGCAATTGGCAAGCTGGAGACCCAGGAGAGCCAATTGGTGTCAGTTCCAATCTGAGTCCAAAGACCTAACAACTGGAAGAGCCAAGTTGTTACAGCCTAACAACTGTAAGTTCCAGGCCAAGTTTGAATGCATATCCAGGGGAAGTCTTATGTTTCAGCTTGAAGACAGTGAGGCAGAGAGCAAGAATTCTTTTTTACTCAGCCTTTTATTCTATTCAGGCCTTCAACAAAGTGGGTGAGGCCCACCAATTCAGTAAATGAATTCAAATATTAATCTCATCCAGAAACTCCCTCACAGACACACACAGAAATAAGGTTTAAACAAGTATCCAGGCACCCCATGGCCCAGTCAAGTTGATACATAAAATTAACATCACAGTGTCCTGGCTGGAATTTGAAAGTCCAAGTTGGGTGAGGAATGTATCTACGTGAGGAGGTGGGGAAAGAAGTCCTGGTGTGAGGTGCTAGAACCAAATGAGGTGAGAAGGGCATCCATTAATGGGGGCAGTCCGGTATAAGCATCACAGCATGGCAGGGTGAACATGCTGTCCACACAGAGAAGTGGCTTATGAGGGGGATCAGAGCCCAAGCAGGAGGAGCAGAGTGTCTAGTCTACACTGGGGAAGGCTCAGCATATGGTGTAGGAACACAGAGTGATGTGGGATATGAGGAAGGTGTCATAGAGAGGAGAAAATGGCCATGGTGCTGATCTATTGGTTACACACAGGAAGACTGATCAAATATGTGACATCTCAAACTGGGCTTTCCCCAGTGTGGACACGCTCTTTGTTCATCCTATTTGGCCTCTGACATCCATACCAGGTCAGCCATCCATGTGGACAGCTCTCTTGCTTTGCCCCACCCAATGGCTTTAGGATTGAGTTATTAGGAAGGGTAAGGGAAAAGGAAAAGAAATAATTGTATTGTTGTGCTTTTTTTTGAATTTAATTTATTTTTTTATACAGCAGGTTATTAGTTATCCATTTTATACATATTAGTGTATATATGTCAATCCCAATCTCCTAATTGGGAGAAAACAATTGTATTGTTTTTATCAATCATTTTTTGTTATCTCTTCTTCCTTTTGCAGTCAGTATTCTCTTACAAGCTGTCCACATTTGATGTAAGGGTGTGTGTGTGTTTGTGTACACAGATTCATTCCCTAGCTCTCTTCAGGGGAAAGGTCATGGAGCGGCAACCCCCCCTGTAGCAAGGGGAACATCAAGAGCCTGCATCTTGGTCTCTAATACCAGGAACCTGGAAGGGTGGCAGGTTTGACAGAAAAATCTTTTCTAGAGTGGTAGAATCTGCATACAGTAGATCTGCACACAGAAAGCAGAGACAAGTAAAGGGGCAAAGGCTGAGGATGCAAGAAAGCAGGAGGCGGGATTACATTAAAGTGCTCTGAGTGCTTTTCTGGGGAGCCTGGTTTTAAGTCTATAACTGACTGGCAGCCACTTGAAACAGATGAAGGTGGTATTTAGGTAATGGAATGGAGTGGTTAAGAGCTTGGGCTAATAAGTCAGGATGCTTGAATTCCTGTTCTGGTTCTGTTATATTTAGATGTGATATTGGGAAAGCAACTTGATCTCTTTGCCTTGATTCTTTACCTTTAAAATGAGGTATCATAAAAACACCTACCAAATGATTAAATGAATTTATACACATAAGAACCCTGGAAAATGCCTGACTCATGGTAACACTCGATAGATGTTGACTGTTATCATTTTTGATGGGCTAATGTATAGAGGGCTGAAAAGCTTTTTCAGTAGTTAAAGTGAAAGGCAATGAACACTTGAACAAAGGTTGTGGTAAGGGGCTACATTGTTGTGCTAACAGAGGGTTAAATTTGCGACGTTTGAGGAGCTAAACATGGGGAGACTTGGTAACTAGATTGGAGCAAGGGAGTGGATTTGCGGAAGTGGATGGGTGATATTGCCATTCATTAAAATGGGAAACGGTGGGCTGAAGATAGTTAATTCAGTTTGATGTGTTAAGATTTAGGTGTCCAGGTGGAGGTGCCCCACAGATAGTTGGGTATCTGAGTCTGAATTCTGGAGAGAGGTAATCAGCTACAGCCTATTGCTAAACCATGAGACTGGATGAGGGAGTTGGACAGAAAGTAGAGATGAATATTTGAGGGATGTGAGATGGGTTTGACACAGATTCTGTAAAAAACTCAAGAATAAACAACAGCAACAAAAAAGCCAAGTAGGGGACATTTGTGGGTTAGGATGAAGCAGAACTCCAATTTATGTTGAAAGAAAGATTGTGTTCCAAGTTTGATGATAGTAAGGTGGCCCTGAGAGTGAAGAGGAAGGTCTTTAGCACGTGGTGAGCAATTTTAGGAAAGTTAGATACAGCTTCCATCAGGTTGTCCAAAACACTAAGCTTTTATAATTGATTATGTTCACATATGATGGCCATAAAGTTTTCCATTGAAGCATTTTTCCCAGAGCTAAACAGAAAGTCAGACTGGGCAGAACCATTGTTGCAATCAGCATGGTTTATGTTTGATCCCATCTTCGGTTGATTGTTATGCCTCAAAAGTCCTGGCCAGGCACCTTATGTGGTACCGTGTCTTCTTAGCAGATGGGAATGAGTGTAGTTATTCAACGATTTGGTATATGCATCAATTTCCATGATCAAAACAGGATTTTCTGTGCAGAGTGTCTAGTCATGAGGTTAAAAGGATAAAATGCCATTATATCTCCACCACAGAAGTGGTTAGTTCTGAAAACTTAACAATTGCTTATGCAAGTTAAAAGTCTGTTAAATTTCACTCTGGATTTGTGTTCATCTGGGAACTTATGAAAATGAAGCCATTAAGTCCCAATTTGGCTCTCTAGAGGAAGAACACATACAAATCCAGTGAATAACCCAGACTGACTTTTATCTCTGAACAGGTGAATCAGGTGCAAAAAAGTGGAATGTAGATCTTTGTGTGTGCCTTTCTTCACATTGCTTTTGCAGAAGACAGCACAATTTGGGAGTTGTTCTAAATGTAAGGAAGATCTAATGTACAGCATGGTAACTAATAATACTGTATTGTATACTTGAAATTTGCTAAGAGGGTAGATCTTAAGTATTCTCACGTCACACACATAAAAATGATAACTTTGTGAGGTGATGCATGTGTTAATAACTTGATTGTGGTAATCATTTCACAATATATACATACATTAGAACATCACATTGTATACTTTAAATATATACAATTTTTATTTGTCACGTATACCTCAAAATAAAATAAAATAAAATAAAGGTAAGGGGAAATACAAAATTAAAGAAAATGTATCAATAATTTCACTATATAAAATATTGTGAAATCACTAATTTCACTATATAAAATATTTTAAAGTTTAAAATATGTAAACAATAATAAAAATTTTCCCACAGAATAAGAATGGTATGGCCATGTTAACACATTCAAAGTAAAAATGAGAATTCAAGAAAATTCTCAGATAATTACAGGAAAAGAAATTTTACTCAATCACATTGAGTTTTGGTTAGAACTCCTTTCTGCATAAGGGTTTCAATGCTTTATTTTATATATATAATTTTATAATTATATATATAATTATAATTTTGTATGGTAGTATATTTCAGTTTTCTACTACTCTGTAACAAATGAGTCCAAAACTTAGGGCTTGACATAAGCATTTATTTTGCTCATGACTTTGTGGGTCAGGAATTCAGGAAGGACTCTGCTATATGGTTTATCTCTGCTGAGTGTGTTGTCCACTAGGGTGGCAGGGGCTGGAGGCTCCACTTCCAAGGTGGCATCTTCACTCATGTCTGGTGTGCCTTAGCAACTCTCTCTCATTCTCAACTTCTTTCTGTCTCTTTCTTTCACTACATGGTGTCTCATCCTTCAGAGTCTTTCCACGTGACTTGGACTTCTTACAGCATGGTGATGTCAGGGTAGTCTCTTGGTTTAAAGAGGCAGAAAGCAAATAATTCCTACTTAAGGGTTATACCTGCACATGGCACAGAGTCAGTTCTGTATTCTATTGGTCAAAGCAGACACAAAGCCTACTAGATTCAAGAGGATAGAGAAATAAATTCCACCCTCCTGGTGGGAATATGGAAAGAAAGGAGCATGTGTCGGTGATACTGCTGCTATCATCTTTAAAATGTGCAGTAGGCCACAGAGCAGAACCAGGGAGACACTGCAAGGATTCCTGTGCTTCTCCTAAAGGGTGATCCGCAGACCACCCGCATTAGAATCACCTGGAGAGGGGGTGCTTTTTAATATGTGGAGATC
Source organism: Neophocaena asiaeorientalis asiaeorientalis (assembly GCF_003031525.2). Lineage (NCBI taxonomy): Eukaryota > Metazoa > Chordata > Mammalia > Artiodactyla > Phocoenidae > Neophocaena > Neophocaena asiaeorientalis. Next base: position 479,081 of record NW_020174013.1, on the reverse strand, counting down.
TGAGCCTCATTCCAGACTTTCTAGATCAGAATTGGAATCTCTGTGAGTGGGATTCTGTGGCTTCAACAAGCCTTCCAGGTATGCTTATGTGCACTAAGTCAGTGAAGAATATTTCTGAGCATGGCTCTGGAGACAAAAAGACCTGGATTCAATGTGACTGCCACCAACTGGCTGTGTGGGCTTCGAAATGCCTTCAGTCTCTCAGCAACAGTTTCCTCATCTGCAAATTGTGCCAAGTGATACTACTTGCTTCCTTGTGCTGTTTCTGAGAATAAAATACATACCACGTGGTCTGGAACACTGTTAGTACATTAATAATGAAGGTTTAGTGAGTTGGTGGGTGTCGTTCTCCAAACAGATAATGACTCTTTAGCATGTAGTGAGGCATTATCCACATGAATGACCTGGACCTGTATTGTGGCCACAATTAAATTCACCAGTGTGCCAATCTGCCAATGATGTGTGTATGTTTTCTCACTAGAAGCCAGCAGATGAACAAGTATGGACCTTCCTGCCTATTTAGGGAGTTGAATTGATTCATGTATAAGAAAGAACTAATTTACTGAACAATAAGCAGCACACTAGCTGACAATAACCTTGAAGTTGTTTGAATATGGTTCAGTGAAATGGTGGGTACACCTTGGACAGTAAGACACTCTTGGCATTCCATAACTGGGTGAATTTCAAATATGTGTTGAAATGGTCCCTACAAACTCAAGGCCTGCTATTAACATGACAGTGGGACTGAGGCATTTGGTGGGAGAAAATGGAGGGCTGATCTGGCAATTGAAACTAAAGGCTCAATTTCATACAGTTGTTGACACTTTATTATAATAGGATTGTAGTTAAAAATATTAGGCATGGACAATTATGAATAAATTCTGAGAAACCTAAGATGTTGTTGGAATGTTTCACAGTTAGACTGTCAACCAAAGCCTCAGAAAAGACTCTTAAAGTGTTTGATTCTCTTCTAGATGTCAGCTACAATGTATATGAAACTGTAGCATCTGAAAAATGGGCACTATATGTTTGTGGTAGTGAAAGAAGAGCATTCAGAAGAAGATAGAAAGCACCCACGTTCTGTTTCTTGTCCCTGAAGAACTCTTGAAGTAACATTCTTTTTTAAAAGTCAACATACTTGAAATCCTATACTTAAATGTGTTTTGTACAGCTCAGAAAAAAATGAGAAAGGCATCCTGGGAGAGGTCCATTTAGAATGATAGGCTGAATTTTCATGCATCCTGTGAATTTTCTGTGTTTTTGGTCCTTTTAGGAAAAAAAAAAAAAGAAAAACCTCTTATTTATCCAGTACACGTTCTTCTAAAGCACTTTAGGCTTTGTGGCTGACAGCGATCTATATATACCTATCTAATAAAGTTCCAGAGCATTCCTAATTTCTATTTCTTTATGTTCCCTTACTTGTTTATTCCTTCTCTACCTTTTAAAATTTTTCTAAAAATCATTCCTTACATTTGTTTATTTATCTTCTCTATCCATTTTGTTTTGACTTCCACCCATCCAGTTTATCCAGTATTTGCCCTTGGAAATGATGACAGTCCAACAATGACCACGACAATGACGACAGAATCAGTTAATATTTGTTGGGCATTTGCAATGTTTCATATGCTATGACTTCCTTTCTTCCTCTCCTTTCACCTGTACTTCTCCCCCTGTACAGACACTTTTGTCTTATACTTTGAACTGTGGAAGTAAATTTTCCTCCTTTTGTGATATACCTTCATCAGAGCCATGAACACAAGTTGTGAGCATACTCTATTATTCTGTTCCAGTATTCAAAATATAGGAGGAAGAAACCACCTTGGAGCAAAGAACAAATACACTCACCATGTTCACATTTAATCTCAGGAAGCATATCTAACAGAGTCTGTTAATTTATTGTTTCTTTTATTGTTAACATCTGTGACCAAGAAAGGGAGAAAATTTTCCTTTCGCTTCCCTCCTGAGGAATCAGGGGGCCAGAAGAGTTAACTAGATAAAATGAAGCTCTTTTTTATTTAGCTGAGGCTGAGATAAACACTCTGTGCCAGTAAAAGAGGAGATCTCAGTTATAGGATGAAGCGGCCTCAATGAGCACTTGAGCAAAGAGCTCCCTGATCACCTGTCTGCCATCTCCTGGGCCCCCTAGGTATCAGGAATTTGTGGGAGGAGGAGCTGGGGAGGGAGATAACCCTTCCTATGTGCCTTGTGCCTGAGTGTGGTTGTTTTCATTTCCCCAAATCAGGCATAACCTTAGTATCATATTGGAGTGCAGACTGCAAAGGTGAGCAGAACTTTGCTTCTCTCTGGGAGAGTCCACCATTGATATTTCTTTCATGCCTAATATTTTTATGAAATCATTGTAGAGCTCAGTAGCCAAAACATATCCTAAAGAAATCCATCTAGATTTCTTCTGTGCAATTATGGATTAGGAGACTAACAAGAGGTTTTTGTTTTATCAAGCCTTTAAGAAATGAAACAGAGGAGGAAGTATTTTCAACAATTTTTGAAAATGGTAAAATTAAACCAATTTAAGGAGTTGTATTTTCTGTGCTGTTGCCTGAGAACAGCCCACTTCTCCATGAAACTTTTATCTTAGTTGTCAGGACCAGGACACAAGCATGACTCAAGCCATTTGTATTCCAGGCAGACACATAAATTCATCTCTAAAGAGTCAGAAAATGGAAGGAAGCAATGTAGGTGGCTTGAATGAAATGAACAAGGAACAGTGTGGAATGCCTGATAACATAGCTGTGCCCAGGACTAACTGCTGCCATAATTGATCCCTTTGGAGGCTGAAAGAGCCTTGACTTCAGAGGGAAAAGGGGGAGGAAGGGAGACATAAGTTAGCATGAATTATGTCAGGTGTTTTTCACCTGTTACCTTTACTCTAGACAATGAAGCCAGTAGTATTACCCAAAATTTACAACCAGTGAAGTCACATTGCTGCTAAGTGGTAAAGGCAGGATTTGAACTTGCATCTGTCTCTTAAGCGTGTGTTTATTCCACTGGCTCTTGCTGCTTCCCTGAGAAACTATGTGCTTAGAATTTCTTCCTTAAATAATTGGAGTTACTAATCACATTGAACAGGTAATTTTCCAGGTCCAGTTTGAGCCTAGAGTAGTTCTACCTATCCTTTTTATGTATGTTTGACCCAATGCACTAGGCTTACTCATTATTAGATAAACATTTAAACTGCACTATATATATCTTGCATAATTTTGCTAACCCACATAAACTTTTCCTGTGTCTCTAGACTTAATGATTATTCTACAGAACTTTCATATGTTTTAAAGGCATTATTGGGGGGAATATTTGTTTAGTTATTGTTCTAGATATATTTTGTTCCATCAGAAATTCTCTAGTGGAAACTTGATGGCCCCATCATGTCCTGCAGAAACGGTCAGCTTGCCTGAGCAGCTCTCTGCTCTCATGTCAGCATGGAGTTTCTACTCTTAAAGAGGGTACATCTTCATTTTGGTCCATTCTGATTCATGATGTAACGGCTCAAATAAAGGAGTGTGGCTGTTCACTAGAATCTGTGCCAGCCTCTATCCACATCATGTGGTTACTCCATAATGACGCCCTGTCACTTAAAATGGGATTTTGCATGAGTGCATCATATAACTAAATTACCCTGTTGCAAACAGCTTATTTTCTCCAGATCCATAGTCCAAAAAAATGACATAAGAAATGACATATTCGATGCCTTAGTACCTTGATTTCATTTCTGGCTTTGCCACAGCTTGCACACGATTACAGATGGCAGAAAATTAAAGTGCCCAGCCTTCAATTTTTTGACAATTACTATCTTATTTGTGCAGAAAGGGGCTTACCAAGAAACCAGCGCTGGCAATTCCTTTTCCTCTCCTCTGCATGTCCTGAGAATGAATCAAAGGCCTGGTAGCTAATCTGCAAGGCTGAGAAAACCTGGGCAGCCAAACCTGTTTACCACATCTATAGACTTTGGACTCTTTGCAGCACCTGAGTCTGGAGCTGTGGATAAGTTAATGTTAAAATAATGGTGTGATCTGTTGGCTTGTGTTGTGATAAACTGCTATTGGAGGAACTGACAAACACTCCGAAAGCTTCCTTTCAGGATAAATTCCAGTGACTCTCCTCTATTTTAGCAACTCAACATCAGGCATTTGGATTTAACTACATCCTTAACTCTCTGCTCTATATTTTCCTCTTTTTGTGTATTGGTATTGTTTCTATTAGGAAAAAATTTCTACCAATTTTTTCTGTCTGGAGGAGACTTTGTTTTTGCTTCTTCATTATTTCAGACTCACAGACGGGCAGATTCAGTCAAGGGAACAATTTGTAGGGCTCATGATCTAGCTGTGGTTTGTATCTACTGCTTTTCCATATGTGGTAACAGACACACACCATGAAAAATTCTAATAAATGTTTGCTTTCAAAAAGATTCCTTGAAATCTAGTTTCTTACAATATACACAGGGCATCACTCCCTAAATTCAAGCAATCAACATGCTGCCTTTCAAAACCACTTTACAATCTGACCTCTAGTCTCCATCTTTACCCCTTTGTTCCCAGCATCTCAATATCTTAGTTCAGTATTTGTCTGATTGTTGCCATAGCTCCTTATACCTCACCCCTCTTTCAATACTAATCCATCTTCCTTTATTGACCGGGTAACTTTCTAAGAAACAAATATGATAATGTTAGTCTCCTGCCTGAAATACTCACGAGAATCCCCTTTGTCTGTAGGATACATTGTGAACTTCATAGCATGACACTCCTCATCTGACCACAACCTGCCTTTCTCTGATTGGTTTGTTTATATTTTTATACCATTATATTTTGGTAGCCCTTAGAAATGCATAAAATCTAATAAGCTAAAAATGAAAGCAGAGAGAAATCAAATCAGAGGGATTAATGATATTTTATTTTTCTTTTTGCTTTGCCAAGTTGATGAAATTACCCTGTTAAAGTGGCATGAAAATCATTGCTATATTAATAGAGGCAGCCAAAGGAAATTTTACATGAGTGTTCTGTAATTAAGTAGACAGGAGAATTTACTTGTCCATTCTCCCTTCTCAAATCCTATCTTTTCTGTCTTGGAATCAATTTATGTTATAGCACAGTTTACACTCAAATGTTTGTTTCTGTTAGTATAATGTCAGTATTAATATGCAAGCATTGCTTTTCTAGCAAATGAGGAAACGTATTTTAAAACTTGAAAAGTTTAAAAAGAATTTAGGCAATGTATTGCTTTCCCCGGTCTGGGTTAGGGCAGAACCAGAAATTACATTAGGCTAGTCGGTCTGATATAGATGCAGGGAAAATTAAGATGCACTATTTGATGGGTAGGCATAATCCATACAGAGCAGGGAATTTTAAGTATAAAGGGAACAGGGAACAGCATAAGCAAATGCATAAAAATTGAAAAACACATTATACATTTAAATTATTGTGAATGAAAATGTTTGGATAAAAAGGAAATTATATGTCTGGAAATAGAAAGCAATATGGGCAGAAATAGTTTTGAGGACAGAGCACAGAAGATCTGAAATGCCAGAGTAAGGGGTCTGAACATGATTCAATAGGCAATAGGGTGCTATTGGAAGAGTTTCTACAAAGTTAGTTTGAGCTACTCCTTGTACATACAGGTAGATATGCCGGGTAGGATACTAGATATATGGGATTGTCCTGACTCCAGTCCTTTCAAAGCCTCCATTTTTGATTTGTGGAGCTTTCCGCTATGGAGAGAAATGGAATCTGCAAATTTGGACTCCTGAATGAACAGGGTCGGTAACTAAATGATACACGTGCAAATTCCACCTTAGATGATATGCCTTTGTGACCTTTGCCAGCAATCTCATCTGTGTTTTCATTCATAAAATGAACGAGTAGGAGGGATGTGAGTGGAATTTGTGAGCATGTCACAATATTGCAACTGAGGGTCTTTGCACAGCACAAGAAGCTGGTGTCAGAGGCTTCCCAGGAACTTTCATAGGCAAGCAGAAAACTGAGCCCTTAGAAGCGAGAATATTCTGGAGGAGGAGGTGATCATCATCAGTGGGAGGCTGAGTGGCACCCATGCTTGGGACCTTGATAGCTATTATAATATGTACTGTATCAACTGGTTAGAAAATAAAAATAATCACTTGTGTTGGAAATGGAAATTGCAGAATAAGTGTTAAAAAGAAAATAAAAGTCATTTGCAATCTAACCATCCAGTAGTGGTAACCACTGTCAACATTTTGGTGTATATATATATATATATATAGAGAGAGAGAGAGAGAGAGAGAGAGAGAGAGAGAGAGAGACAGAGACAGAGACAGAGACAGAGAGACAGAGAGAGAGACAGTTTTTCCCCCCATGCACTGAATGGCATTATCCTGTACATACATAGGACTTTATAACCTGCCTTCTCTTTTAAAGTGTACAAGAATATTTTCCCAGATAAAAGTTTTTTTTTCTTTCCTCAGAAATAATAGAATGAAAATCTGAGGTCAGCTTATTTCTGGCTTAGGCAACTGAAGAGAAAATGGCATATGATTGCCATTGAGTATTTAGTGAATATTTTACCTTATTATAAAATCATAAGCTGGGGCATGCTAACTATACTGATATAAATCACGCTGTGATAAACATAAATTCTTTCACATATTTATTTGCTTCCTTAAGATGAATTCCCAGAAGTAGAATTTCTAGGTCAAAAAGTTGTAAACAATTTAAGGATGTTAATGAATATTTTCAAATTGTCCCCCAGGAGGTTTGTATAATTTACATTCCCCTCTTTCCTATGTATAGGTCAATCTTGAGATTTAGGGGATGATGTCTTAATGGATTGTTTGATTAATAATTTCTGTGAATGTGCAATGGCACTGGAATGTATTAAACATCAGGTCAGGCTGTTTGCAGTAGCTGGATGTAGATTGTCACTCCCATTGATATTTTAGAAATATTTAAGCAGATGCTTAATAGACGATAAATAGCATGTATCATATCCTTTGATTAAACATAAAATATTTATTATAACTCCTGAAGGTATTGGAAAAATCAGCAAAGCATATGAAAATAGTTAATCTGGCTAGTTACACATTTATAATGTAAGAGGTACTTTTCATGTATTCATTAAAGTGGAATCAGATTGCAGAATTCTCAATAATTTAAATGAAATGTTCCCATGGAAGGTACCATATGCTACCACCTGCATTTTGTATGTTTTATTAATTCAGGGGGGAAAAATCTTAAGAGCTACAGGCAAAGTGTAGTCAAATTTAAATGAAGCATTTATTTGGTCATGTCATTAAGGGGATATATCCGTATAGAGGCAAAATAAGTATTATTGAATTAAGTTTTTAAATCCATAAAGGACCCAACAGGGCAAGACCCATTTTCCAGATTGGAAAGGAATGCAAAGAGAACTTACTCTCTTTATCAAAAAGTATTGATAGATTCTATGGGAATGTGATTAACTCAGCATTTCTTTTTTCATTTTATGTGATATTAGCTACAGACTGGTGCATTTGTCAAGAATACCTCATGACAAAATTGATGAATTTATTCCTGTAAGTTGCTACCACTCGACTATCACTACCACTCCAGAAATCCCTAAAGTTTTTGAGAGAGCAAAGAAATACTTGCCTTCTTTCCAATGACAACATTTGGTAATAGAGTTTCTAGGAGTTGTGATCTAGTATAGAGAGTCTCATTTGTTTAAATACCAGATTTTAAACATCTATCACCTGTCCAACTGTTGGATTAATTGGCATACTTAATTTTAGTAAATGAGCCTTGCTGGATTTTAAGGGTCTTAAGAATACATACCTCATTTGGAAACTGGATTCTCATCATTATTTTATAATGAAAGTGGAGTGACCGTACGCACATAAAACTTCTAGAGCTGTACCTGTCTGTTGCAAACTCTTAACAAATGTTAAGCTGTTTTTATATAAAAGTAATAATACTTGTTTTGATGTTGCTATGGCTGTTTTATTATTATTGCTATTATTACTACAATCAGGAAAATAGAGTCAACTTTTCTCTTCCACCTTTTCAGAGAATTGCTGACTGATGATACAAACTCCTGCAGGTCAGGAAACTTCTTCAAATGAGGGCAGGAAGTATCTGTTGAACACTGTTCTAGGAAATTTCATTACGTTGAGATCCACACAATAGGTCTCTTCTGCTCTTTCACTTCTCAAAACAAAACAACAGAAACAACAACAACAGCACAAGACTATCTCAAGTGCTGATTCCTGTACTGGTTCTTGAAGCATGAATGACGCTTCTGTGGATGGTGTGACCAAGGGGGCTCCACACTGTCTCTCCTAGTCTGTCTTTGCAGAATTGTGGCCAAGCAGAGATCAGTGACCCAACCTGTCCCTGTTCCTGCTTTACCCTCCTGATAAGATAAAGTGAGGCTCACCAAGTCAAGAAAGAAAGGCCATATAAACACAGGTGTGTTGTGTTGTCTCTAAAAGTGGTTCAAATGGCCTCATTCTTTTCCCTTTAACTTTTAAATTACATAAAATAAGGAAATGCTTTGTCTTTAATACACATCTGTTGGGGTTGTCCTCCTCTTTAAGGGGTAAAGCGGTCTTTGGTACTAGGTGACTTTTAGAGTGAATGCTGAAAGGACATCTATGGAATTGTCTCTTCGGCAACCCCCTCTCTTTTTTTTTAAATTGTTTCACATATTTAATTAATCTGCCTGACTGTGCATTGTGTCTGTTTTATCATTGAAATTTTATTTTATTTATTTTTTATACAGCAGGTTCTTATTAGTTATCCATTTTATACATATTAGTGTATACATGTCAATACCAATCTCCCAATTCATCCCACCACCACCACCACTCCCCCCGCCACCTTCCCTCCTTGGTGTCCATATGTTTTTCTCTACATCTGTGTCTCTATATCTGCCCTGCAAACTGGTTCATCTGTACCATTTTTCTTGGTTCCACATATATGCGTTAATATACGATATTTGTTTTTCTCTTTCTGACTTACTTCACTCTGTATGACAGTCTCTAGATCCATCCACATCTCTACAAATGACCCAATTTCGTTCCTTTTTATGGCTGAGTAATATTCCATTGTATATATGTGCCACATCTTCTTTATCCATTCATCTGTTGATGGGCATTTAGGTTGCTTCCATGACCTAGCTATTGTAAATAGTGCTGCAATGAACATTGGAGTGCATGTGTCTTTTTGAATTATGGTTTTCTCTGGGTATATGCCCAGTAGTGGGATTGCTGGGTCATATGGTAATTCTATTTTTATCTTTTTAAGGAACTTCCATACTGTTCTCCATGGTGGCTATATCAATTTACTTTTCCACCAATAGTGCAAGAGGGTTCCCTTTTCTCCACACCCTCTCCAGCATTTGTTGTTTGTAGATTTTCTGATGATGCCCATTCTAACTGGTGTGAGGTGATACCTCATTGTAGCTTTGATTTGCATTTCTCTAATAATTAGTGATGTTGAGCAGCTTTTCATGTGCTTCTTGGCCATCTGTATGTCTTCTTTGGAGAAATGTCTATTTATGTCTTCTGCCCGTTTTTTGATTGGGTTGTTTGTTTTTTTTAATATTGAGCTGCATGAGCTGTTTATATATTTTGGAGATTAATCCTTTGTCCATTGATTCATTTACAAATATTTTCTCCCATTCTGAGGGTTGTCTTTTCGTCTTGTTTGTAGTTTCCTTTGCTTTGCAAAAGCTTTTAAGTTTCATTAGGTCCCATTTGTTTATTTTTGTTTTTATTTCCATTACTGTAGGAGGTGGATCAAAAAAGATCTTGCTGTGATTTATGTCAAAGAGTGTTCTTCCTATGTTTTCCTCTAAGAGTTTTATAGTGTCTGGTCTTACATATAGGTCTGTAATCCATTTTGAGTTTATTTTTGTGTATGGAACAACCCCCTCTCTTGTCTACTCTCTTCTCCATGAGATTCCATATGGCTGTTCCAGGGGCAGTCATTTTCTCACCTGACCCTGTTCTCCTGGCTAAATTTCTTACTATTTGGAGAAAGGTGGTCTGTGGGGGAGAGAAGGAATCCAGAATGAGAAGAACACAAAGAAAAGGGAGAAAGAGAAAGGGAGGGAGGGAGAGAGAGAGAGTGAGAGAGAAAGAGAGAGAGAAAGATTCATCACCTGTGTCCTAGCCCTAGTTCTTCCTGAGGCTCATTTACAACCTTTTGTTTTTTTGATGATTCAACTGTAAGTTGGATTTCTTGAGCCAACCATCTTCTCTTTGATGTTTAAGCTGGTTTGGGTTTGCCTTGGGTTTCCAATAGTGCAATAAAGTAAGTTCTGACTTCTCACTGTTACTGTCCCCTCTGACTTCTCATAGTCACGCAAGCTCTTGAGAGACTCGGAATTGTCCATCAGATGGGTTGTACTTACTATGCCAAGCATTAGACCTGACAGTCTCAGCCTGAGCATCATTTCATTGTAACATAAGATGGGTACCATTGATCAGCCCTTGGTGCTGGCAGAGTTAAGTGCCCTAATATAAACACCATTGTTTATCCAAAAGAGAAGTTGCATTTTAATCTAGTCTATATTTCAGACGCTGAAAAACTGCATGTTCTAGTGAACATCATATGTGATGTGTCCTACTCATTTATGCCAGTTCTCCCACTTACTTATTACACTCCTCCATTTGTCATGTGGCAATAACACTGAGCAGCTTTTCTCTTTTTTAAGACAATTACAACTTCTGTAACTCAGAGAGCAAATTGTATTTTGAATTAAATTAAAAACCCATAGGAGAGGGGACTTCCCTGGTAGTGCAGTGGTTAAGAATCTACCTGCCAATTCAGGGGACATGGGTTTGAGCCCTGGTCCGGGAAGATCCCACATGCTGCAGAGCAACTAAACCCATGCGCAACAACTGCTGAGCCTGCACTCTAGAGCCCACGAGCCACAACTACTGAGCCCGCGAGTCACAGCTACTGAGCCCTCACGCCACAACTACCGAAGCCCGTGCACCTAGAGTCCATGGTCCGCAACAAAGGAAGCTACCTCAATGAGAAGTCCATGCACTGCAACGAAGAGTAGCCCCTGCTCCCTGCAACTAGAGAAAGCCCGCGTGCAGCAACAAAGACCCAACGTAGCCAAACCGCCCCCCCCCAACAAAAAACACCCATAGGAGAGATCTTGATGTCTGGACATATCTAAAATCAGTCTGCTGAAGATATTGTGATTATTTTGGGTTTGGAATCCTTTAACACACTAACATTATATGTATTTCATAGTTATAGGTGCTCCATCTCTGTTTTGCTAATGTAATCATTATGCAGGAAAATATCATGAATTCAGTTAGCCATTCATTTTATAAGTGTCTATTTTTTTTGGCTCGTTATCTGAATAACAGGCTCCCTGATTCTCTATCTTGACCTGTATTATAAATAAATCAGGCAACACAGTCAACATTGTTAGAGTTGTTGAAATGCAGGGCTGGGTCTAAAGTGAGATGAGTGAGGCAGTGAGGGTGCAAAATGCAAGGAGACACTCTCAGGATTGTGTCAGGCGTCTCTCCTACCTCACCTTGTCCTGGCCCTGTTGAAAGGCTACAAGCTAGTTTAGGAGATGTTCACATGTGTCCCATTAGAAAATTAGCCAGTATTGTATTTGTACCAAATGTGGGATTAATAAAAAGCCAGAAAAAAAGAGAACTGATTCATTAGCAGAGCTGCCACGTTTACCTTTTTTCTTTCTTTTCTCCATCAGGAAAGGCATCCCCCACAGCTTTCAGCACAGGCCTGTCCCAGGAAGCATCACGTGACATTAGGAAGACCACCTGGGACTCAAGCTCACATCTTTGAGTGAGTTTCTCTTGACTATAAAAAATCAAAATAGCCAGATGATCTCTAAAGTTCTTTTCAGCCAGGTGGTTCTGGGGCTAAGATATTTCCTCACTGGTGATTTACTCAGTAGGTTCTTGAATAGTTGTTGGGACGGAGTAGAAGACTGCCCTGGGCAACGAGGATCTCAGTGATGTTTGTTTTCAGTTGCCGTATCCTCTTTATTGCATCCTCCTTTTTCTTATTTATGGCCCATCTTCCCAGCTCTTTGACGCTCCAGGTGCTCTTGGGCTCCCTTACTCATAGGGTGGGACCTGAATCCTGTTTTCACAGTGTGGGAATGACTGGTGACAATTTGAAACAATAGTCTTCTACAGGGAATGTGCAACTGGTAAGGCACAAGCAAGACTTGAGTTCTTAATAAGTAGGCAGAGATGTGGGCAGATTGGACATGAATTTAGGACAGATGAGCCAGGACAGGTAAGCTCAAAGTTTAGCTCCAAAGAATGGTAACCTTTGATCTAAGGACAAAGACCAGATCCTCTCTGACCCTATTCCAAGGTTTGGCAAAAGGGGGCTGATAGTGAGAGAGGCAAGCCTTGCCTCAAGTCTCATAAGGATTTGTTGCAACTTATTTGGATAGAGCTGCTAAGATTACCCCAATTATTTCACATTTTGGCAATACACTGTTCAATTTTAGCTCTGTTTTATGCATTTAAAATTTGATTCCTTCAACTAAGATTATAATTGAGGTCATGTATCTTCCATTTCACCCAACATAATGCAAGGAAGGTAGCAGGTGGTCAATATTTGCTCACTTTAATTGAATTCACACTGCAGGGTGTATTTCTCTCACATACATATGTGACCCTCATGTTGTATACTATTAATGTTGGTACCGCTTGTAAAGATCACAATATCATTATTTTAACATTTATTTTTCTTTTAAGGAAGTTATATTTGAATCTCCCTCTCCTTTTGTTTCAATAACTGTATTCAGAGAACTTTCCCAGCACTTAATCCTATGTGATTTAATTGAATAATCAAGACTTCATTCTCCATCCTGAGATGATCTGCTGTGTCTTTTCCAGCTCTTTCTATCTGCATTAGCTGATATAGAATTTTTTTCATAGCAATCTGAGTTCTTTAAAAGCTTTGCTTGGGCCAGACTTCATGAACATCACCACCAGTTGGCAGTTTCAGTTATCAGCAGAGTGATTCTCAATAGCTCCCCCAGCTACACCCCTCCCTTGCCAAATCAAATTTAAAAAAACAAAAACAAAACACTAACAAAGGCATCTCCTAACTTAGGGCTTCAGTTACTTTTAAAGCACCACGTGCTGATAATATAACCACATGACCAAATGTTCCCTCCAGTAAAGTACCTGCAGCAGAATTGAGTTCTGCATGTTTGTTTTAACCATGAAATGCATATGCCATCTGGCATATTTCGCATAAAAATGAAACTGCTTTCGTGGTTGAGTAGATGCCAAAATGGAATTGTATAACAGTAATAAGGCCTTTTCTGGTTCATGAATATACCTTAGGTGATGTTTCAAGCATGAAACTATAGATGATGCTAAAATAGTCACTTTTTTTCTCTTCAGAGGTGAAGAATACACCGAGTGAACTCACTCACTTCTATGAGCTTAGAACCTAGCCACAATTTTTGTGTGTGTGTGTGTGTGTGTTACGCAGGCCTTTCACTGTTGTGGCCTCTCCCATTGTGGAGCACAGGCTCCGGATGCGCAGGCTCAGCGGCCATTGCTCACGGGCCCAGCTGCTCCGCCGCATGTGGGACCTTCCCGGACCGGGGCATGAACCCTTGTCCCCTGCATCGGCAGGCGGACTCTCAACCACCGCGCCACCAGGGAAGCCCTCGATTTTTAATGTAGAGAAAAATAGTTGCAAATACTTCGTCTATGATTTTTGAAATGTAATTCCAGGCTTTAATTTAGCCCTGGGTTTATGCCTCTCCAAAATAACAAATTCAGGACTAGAGACTGGATCTTTTGCCTTCATAATGAAAAAAAAGTGTCTGAATGTCTAGAGGTTTGGGTTTTCTAGAATATATCCAACACATAGATGATTGACAGAATTTGTGCCTCCTTTTCCATTACTTTAATATCATGCTGCCAAATTCCAAGCCATGCCCCCTTTTGCACTTTCCCTAAGTACTCTATATACCTTAAGAAAATGAATCTTACCCATGCCAACCTTGAGGGTGCTGATGCAGGTTTAAGGAATTTTAGAACACTGTATCAATTCCAGTGGAACATATTGCACTGGTTGAGGAGGTGTCAGGGATGGAGATAATCCTTCATGGTTAAAGGTGTAGAAAATTTTGTGCATCTCTGCCATGTTGTACATGGTCCTCTGTCTATAATAATTTATTTTCTGGCAACCTTGGGACTCAACATTTGTCATGCTTGATGTTCAGATTTACACAAAAGAGTTCTCTTAATACAGCTTTATGAATCTCATACATATTTGTATCTCTTTCCAGCATAATTTTAGGCCCAGTAGAGTTTAGTAATAAACCGTTCCCTTTGTTATCAGGACCCAATATCTATTGCATCTAAGCAATTTTCAAGTCTTTGAAGACATTTGCCTCAAGAACTTGCTGCAATACAAGCATAAGTGCCATCAGAAATAAGGCATGCATCTGCTTACCTGGTCAACTTATCTCCAATATGTGTATACCTTTGCATGTACCTATGGAGTCATTTATATTTCAAATGACACATTCTTATACCACATGATGGAACTTTGTGAGAGATGACCTGCCTATAGTATCTAGAAAAGGATGAGACATTGTGTAGGTTTCTTGCATAGGCTTTTATAGCTGGAGATGAAAGCTTATAGCAATACTAACCTTTTAGTAATTTAGTTACAAACTTGTCATTCACATGTGACTTCTGGTTATTGCTCTGTGTTTTATAGTTCAATTAGGCTTTCAGGGTATAAAGATTATAGCTGACTGGCAGATTCTAGTCATTATCTTGTTTTGCTTGGCTTCCATCTGTTTTAGAAAATCTATTTCACTCCTGCGAACAGAAATGACCCTGCTTAAAAGGAGCAGCACAGAGACCCCAGTGAGACGTGTGCATGGAGCCATCATTTTGTCCGTTTCGCAACTTGTAGATGGCCTCGTAGATGAAATGCCCAGTTTGAATTTGATCTTGTGGGGATGGCATAATATCTGTGGATTTGTAGATTGCCTTGTAGATGAAATGGCTGCTTTTTCAGCTGACTTTTTCATTGATGGAATCACATCTGCCTGAGAGCCAGAAAAAAGTCATTGTGGACAGGGGAGAATACACATGTGATATGCAATGTGACACAGGCTGAAAGAGATTTAGCAGTGAAAATTATTTACTTATGCTTTTCCCCTGCCACTTCCTCAATTGATATACTGCATTAAAGATAAGCTTGGGATAATCTGTGAGGATTAATAAAGAGTTTTGAAATTCTGAAGACTACATCAGCACCTCATTGGCTGGCATTTTAAAGTTTTAATTCACTATCTCAAAATGTTCAGGGAGAATAGAGAATGGAACAGAGATTGTAGAGATGGGAGTATTGCTTGGGTTTTGTCAGCACAACATCCAAATAAGAGGATGCTAAGAGAGAACCATTGTCAACCATCCAATGTTGTACAGAAACCCAAATCTCTCTTTAGATGGCAACATCTGGGCATTTGGCACTGGGCACAAAATATTTTCGAATGAACTGAATTTTGTATTTATTTTTTCAGATACTTTAGAGTTGTGTAGACCCAGATTTAGACTAACACCTCCAAATAGCACTGCAGTATTTCTACCAACTATTATTAGATACACCATTATTCATTCATTAAGTCAGTCAGCAAATGTGTATTGAGCCCTTACCAAGGATTATTTCAAATTCTGTAGATCCGCTGGTGAGTAAATTAAACTGGGTCCTTCTTTCTTGGAGCTCACACTTGTCTCTGAGTAGAAGGCTGAAGGGAGAATTTCTGCCCTGAGAGAATGCTTGATAGGGTCACCTCTCTTTTCTCTAACACTCCATTGGCAGTAATCGGGGCAGCTGGCTTTATATGCATAATCTATAGACCTCTAACTTTATCAAGTACTTTGCATTTAGTCCAACAGTCTTTTACATGTGTTTTCCCAGTTGTGTCTCATCTGCTGTTTAATCCAATAGTTGACTTTCTAATTTCATTATTAAAATTTTTAAAAAAATTTCTTCTATGAGCTCTATTTAATTCTTACCCAAGTATATCTCATTATTTTCACAGTCTCCTGTCTCTTTTTAATATTTAAACAAATACTCTTAAGTCTATAACCATATTAAACATAATTATTTTAGGCTAAACGTTTGATACTTCTAATATTTGCAGTCTTTCTGGGTCTGTTTCTTTTTTTAAATTATGAGCACATATTTTATGGAGCATAATTTGTGGAAATTCTTTTGAGGACAAGTTTTAAGATGTTTTCCTCTAAAGAGGATTTTCATTTGCTTATGAGAAGTAAACACTCATTCTAAACTAATTTTTAGGCTCTCTATCCCTCCCCCATGTGAGTAGTGTAAATTCTGGCTGTAACCATGTGAGTTTAGGCTCATAAATATAAATTCCCAGGTGGACGGTTCTACCTCTCCCTCTCCTCCATCCAGAGCCAAGATGAGATGCCAAGTGTTTTCACTGTCTCCTTCACCAGAGATTTCCTTCCTAGTTTATCTCCTTTCATGAAGATGTTGCTTTCTGCAGGTTCTGGCTTTATGTGAGATTGTCCTCTAAAGGTATAGCTTCCCTTTGCTGGTTTTAGTATCATTATGCCTCAGCTCAGATGTAACCTCTTCAAAGAGTACTTTCCTGACTGTCTGAAGTAGACTTCCTGGTCATGCCATCCTATTTTATTGTCTTCATACCCTTATCAACACCCGAAATGCTCTAGTTATCTAGTTTATTATTATTATTAAAATTATCTTTCCCAGTTGAGACTGTAAACTGCACAAGTGTGAGAACTTCCTCTTTTATTCACTGCTGCATCCTCAGTGTCTGAGATGGTGCTCTGCCCAAAGTCGGCCCTCAAAGGATTTATATTGAATAAGAAATTGATGGAATGAACTAATAGAATAGGTTAATGTTATGGACCACCATACCACTCACTACAGAAAAGTTAACTCCCTTCTGGTCTTCATACCCAGATTATATCTAGCTTCTAGATACAGTCAGAATAACTGTTGTGCTTTGTAATTGTTACTTTGGTTCAACTGCCCTTTCCTCTATTCCTTCCACTTTGACCTGGAGGCACCCTCACATCTAAGTTGGATTGAGTGAGGGCTGAGAGCAGTCAGGCTTCCACTGTATGATAAAGTGAGGGATGAGATCCAGGTATGGCTGTCCCATGACTTGAATCCTTTAATAACTGTAGCATGGCCCTGCTGCCAGATGTCCTTCCTCAGGGAGGTGAGGGTAGGATATGGTGCTAACCCCCTCTGTGGCTATAAGTCTTGGGTGGTGCTTAGTTCACTCCAGAGTCAGAGAGTATGGGGAACTCCAGTAGTTACACATGAGATGGCCCATGATATGTCAGCATATTGCTGCCTATCCCTGTCTCCTTTTTTCTGGCTTTAAATCTGGGTTTCTGTTCTTCTTTCTTTTTCTAAGTTGACCAGTCCCAGTTTGTAAATTTGACCTCTAACAATAAACCTACAACTGTGCCTTGTTGATTTCTTACCTCTTTACAGTAGTTTCCATACCTAATCCCAGGTCCCCAACTCAAATCTCTGCTTCCTGGTGTTTTTTTTTTTTTACCACTGCTATGCTTTGCCTTTGTCCTCTCTCATTTGAAAAAAAGTAAAAGATGAATTTAGGAGGAAAAGTATAAACAAAATCAGCCTTCTTGTTAAATACTTTAAAATACGAGCATACTCTATTAAAATAGCATAATCTTATTAAAGCAAATGTTGAAGGTAAATAGAAAAATAGAAGAAAAAATCATCTGTTATCAAGCCACTCAGTCTCAGTTATTGGTATTATATCTTTTTGGTCCTTTTTGGTCCTAATTTTATTTTTCCTCACTGTATATATATGCAATTTTTAATTCTGACTTTTTCATTTATTATATCTTTAAAAACACTTTTGAATACAGTCTGTCATGGCTGAGTAGTATTCCAGTGGATACACGTTTCCTCAGGCATTCACCTACTATGAACATTTGCATTGTTTCACAAGTCATATGTTCATATAAATGTTTTTAGACCCATTACATAATCCATATCATGGGTTATGTCAGATCCCACTCTGAGAAAATGAATTAACCCAGTAAAACTTGTTATTAGTTGAGGCCAGAGTTGGCTGCAAGATGCTCTAAGGAACTGTGCTCTGTATTGGATCACATTTTGGGAGGCAGACCGAGGACTTAGTCTGGGTGTGTGCAAACATAAGCTATATGCATCGCGTCTGGAAGGCTTCCTCTATGGAGATCCATTTGGGGGATGTAATCTTACAAAGTATGGTGGGATCCATTTTTGGTGCACGGAAATCACGCATCTATACTTTTCTAAGTAAAATTTTATAATTCAAGAAAATTCCAATTTTTTTCCAGTTTTATTGAGAAATAATTGACATACATCACTGTATAAATTTAAGGCTGGAATATTGAAATGGAAATGAAGATGAAAATAAAAGTAAATGGAAATTCCTTTTGTATCTTTAATGAGATCCAAAAGCATTATGTTCAGATTTGCAAATTCATGAAGGAAAGCAATATGTTAAAGTGACGTTGCTTCTGTGTCAGGGATGTCATCATTGCTTGGATGCTCATTAAAAAAATTAAAGATTTATGGTTCTTAAAAGTGTGAGATCAGAAGTGGCACTGACTCCCCACTATATGATGCATATATTTCAGAGATTGAACTTAAGTTGGAAGTAAATATCTTCATGTGACACATATCTTGAAAGTAAGATTGGATTAGTTTATTTTTATCCTAGGAATCTTCTTAAGGGTGTTCTAAGTAAGCCATGATTCCTTTTAAACAAAATCACTTCAGCACTTCTCTGTGAAACTCATGCTAAAAAATAAAAAAAGAAAGAAGAAAAATTAAATCTGTAGGGGGGCAATAATCTGGTCCTGATGGTAAAAGGAGTACAGCTATGTTTTATGAAATATCTTTGCTCTACTGACATGGAAGTGACATCATGTTCCTTTTAAAATATCCTTCCGGAGTAATATAAATGAAAACATACTTTCCTCTGACTTCCTTCCTTCTCACTGCTCTTCACCCTGTCTTTGGTCTTTCTGCTCTTATCTGCCATTTCTTTTGTCCCTTCTTCACCCCTCAACCCAATCACTTTGATCTGCATTTCCTTACAATTTCCACTCCATTCTTCTTTAATTTGAAACTTCCTTCTTTATTTCTATAGCATCATTACTGCACTTGAATCTTTCTTTTGAATCAAATAATCACATTGATTATGAAAAAAGGAAAACAGTGTCAGATGTTGCCCTCTCCTGATAAATAACAAAAAACTCCGCAGATATAAGTATTAAAATGTTTTCTCATTTTAAGAAAAGAGTTTTGCTGGATGTCTTTGATATGTGTGGCTTTATGGTAGACTATCTGCCTTTGAAGAATAAGAAGGATAATGGTGTATAGTGCTGTTTGCACTTATTGATATTTTTATTCAAATAACTTCTCATTGAGTGGGTAAACTTACAGAGCTGACTTCTCCTTCAAATTAAGGGAGCAGATTGGTTAGGTTCAATCAGTCAAGGCTTCATGGAGGAAACTGATGACACCCAAGATGTTCTCTTGAAAGTTAAGTAATAAATAATACCTTATATCAGGGAAGTCATTTATGTGTTGTTCCTACTTCCACTGCTGCACTTGGCTCTCAGGATAGACATCACTAATCAACCAGATCATTCATTCCTGTTTGAACCTGGATATGGTCCCACACTCCTTCTAGGCATTACAGTTAGTCACTATAGCTTAACTGGATGTGTTACTTAAGTTGAAATCGATTTGCCTTCTTTGCTTTAGACAAGGTCATTGTATATGCCTAATGACCTCCCATCTCACAGATGCTACAGTACATATAACCTATGAGGTAGGTATTATTTTAAGGATTTTACAGGAGGAAATGCTGTGACTCAGAAGGATTTAAGTAACTCACCAAGGTCATGCAGTTGGTAATAGGAATAATTTGGTTCTTCTTATGACAAGATTAGTATTCTGTTCTCTATGGTTACTTAAATAGCTAACTGTGGATGTGTACCTCAGAAGTCCTAAAAATTAGTTAGCAAATGGTAAAAGAAAATGCTAGTTGTTTTGGGGGAAATTCTTGTTCCAGGGTAGCAAGGTGGCATCGAGGGTCGGTGTTGAGTGTAAGTAAAATAGGCTGCCATCTACTTGGGGTGGATGGGAAATACCAAAAGTAGAACCTAATATTCCTCTGAAACTCCATCCCCCATCAACACTTCCATGAAGACATATCTCACCTCCATAGTGCTTGGAATCCCAGTGATATTTCTTTAGATTTAGGGAGTCCTTTTTTTTTTTTTTTTTTTTTAAAGCTAGTTACCACTGATGAACCAAGAAACCAATTTGTAGCTCTTAATGGAAGATACATCAGAGCGTTCATTGTTACACTGGAAATCCACAACAGTGCTTACAGGTAGAAAGAATCAGAAAAAAGACATTGTTTTAAAGCTTGGAGGGTTACTGAGGAGGGGCAGGCTTAAATGTGGGTGATTCAAAAAAGGCCACTACATGCATTGAAGAGAAGCATTAGCTTTTCAGTTTTAAAGGAGACTGGTCTTACAGCAACCCAGGGAAGACTCACCTCTCCTGATCCTCTCTCTTCCACATCCAAATCTCCCCCCGCCTTTTTCACATAGTTAGTGAGTAGCACAAGGACACTACTTTTTCCAGACCAACTGGGCAAAAATTCCACCCCCTCCACCGCCAAATCAGCATTTAGAAGATTAGATGTACATTCTTTTGAAATATTTTAGCAGATATTCCATAGTTTTGCATATGTGATTAATGATAAAATTCACTCTTTAAGTTATTTTCCTTAACAAGCTGAAAAATGCAGTACAAACATAAAGTGGATTCAACAAGGGGCTAACGTATATTGCCAATTTGATCTTCCCTATAACTTCAAGTTACTTCTCCCGAATCCTCATCCAAAGCACTTTTCATCTCCGTTGTCACAAATGAAAAACGAATGTCTTAGAATGAATATGATATTTCAAGAGGCATCCTATTATTCTTCATAATAGAATACACTTCCTTTCTCATGCTGCTTTCTTAATGTGAACTCTGGCTAGGAAAAAAAGCCCCATGATCAACAACCCATCCTCCTAAAGCACAATGTAGAGCTCTGAGTCTTTGTTCATTGGATCATAGTTATTTGACTCTACAATTGTGTATTATGTAGTTTTAAAATTTTTTATCTTGAAGAGAATAACGCTTATGTAAGAGTGCAAAATATGGTATACACCATATTTTTATGCTGATGAGTCAGTATTATTTCCATATAATTGCAATGAATCTTTTCTCAAAGAATTATTTGTAGAAATGGGTGGTTTAAAAATCAATTATGTGAAAATTAAGATCCTCTCTGCAACTCATTCTGCTAGAAATCAACAAATTTGAAAATTAATATCTATATTATTCACAATCTTCTTCCCTTAAAGAGATGGAAACGGAAATTTAATTTTAGAAGGTGAGATTTGCTAACTGATCTCTCTAGAGTGAACTGCTGAGGAAATGAGAATATAAATAGGTTAAAGAAAAAGGACATGCTGTAATACAAATTTATGAAATGCATATTATCTGCAGCTCTATTACATATTCTAAGAACTTGTATTAATTCATTCCTGTGGTTTTTAAGACCTCTTTCAAAGTAAAAATCATATTTGCTTATGTCAAAATTATTATGTTTATTAGTTGTTATGTGAACATTGGAAGTAAACATTCTTTTGAAATAAATGTTAGTTTTTCCCATATCCAAAAATCCTAGTACAAGGAAATAAAATCCAAGGCTTCGTATGTTCATGAGGGCATATAAGTCTTTAATTTCTGGGAGGCAACAATTGTGAGGGATATGCTGTTACTGAGCTAATGGTTAGTGTGTTCTTTCAGGGTCCCTAGCTGGGGAGCTGGCATATATTCCTCAGAATCAGAAACATCTTAATTTCTCCCTTAGAGGAGCTCTAGTTCTTAAAGATCAGAGGGGAGAGAAGTAAATATGCAATATTCACACGTACCTAGAGAGCTACAAAACTATGTTTTAAGCAGCAGGTAAATCAGTAAATGTTTCCTTTGTTGAAGAATAGATTAGCTTTCATATTTACTCTCCAGACCCGTTGAGAAAAAACCAAATCAAACCAAACAAACGAAAAACCACCCACACCCAAGCTATGGCTGCTTGAGACTCATCATCTTCTTGATCCAATTGAGAGTTTGTATGCTTACTTTCAAAGACTCTCTAGCTTTCTATTCTTATGTACCACTTTGAGGATCTGTAAAGCAGATGTTCTTCTGGGATAAATCCATGTGCCTCGAATTATTTTAGCCACTCTCAGGAAATCATTCCTCTCCAACCCCTTTACAGGAAGCACTCCTTTTGGAAAATGTGAACACAGTTGATGTGACTATACACTGGGGATTAGGATGGAGGGAATCAGCAGTAGGGCATTTGCCATCCTCAGTGTCCCCACTAGCACCACACACATCTTTGATCTTTGAGATGAATTAATAAAAAAAAAATAGTCTTTCACAGTGAAAGAAAAGAAGAGAAAGAACTTTAGATGCTAACCGACTCATCCAGGTTACCTTAGGACAGAGTTCACAACTGGTCTGTTTTGAGGTGAAGGCTGCTGTCACCTGTGTCCCCCCTGTACCTCCCAGGCACTTTCAGTAGAAGGGACATGTGCTGGCAGCTGCCATCATTGCCCTTCACCCAGGGGGACTGATGAAGAAGGAATGTCTTGCTCATCCTTGTCGTGCACTACCAGCAGCCTCTCCATCCCTTTGATCACACAGCCACCCCAGTCATACATAACAGGGAATTTCCCTTTAGGGCATAAAATGGATATTGTCTGCTGAAGATTTTAGAACTTGTGGGAACAAGGTCACTCTCTGGGTTGGCCAGTTACACTCCTCACTTGCTAGAAAATGATGTGACTTTCACAGCATGACCTCACTTGCTAGAAAATGAGTCACTTTCACAGTGTGACTCTTGCCACTGTCTGCTGGGTGCCCTGGAAAACCTAATTAGACACAGGGGTGAACATTTTACTTTCACTCAAGAGAATATTCCTCCTGGATAAATCACTCTGAGACCCTGAAAAATAATTTGACTGGCTTGATTTTAAAAGGACTGAATGAGCCCTCAGATTGTTTGGATTGATTTGATACTTTAACACAGGATACAATCTGTAAGATATATGGTTGGAAAAATCTCTTTCTTTCTTGAGGGCAATTTTTATTTTAAACAAGTGTTCTAAACAACAAGGCTAGGTTTGCAAAATTAGAGTGCAACTATGTATCCTATCCCAGTTTTCTATAGTTCCTTTTATATGATGAGAGGATCAATTTTCCCTCTTCCCTCCTTATAAGATGAATGTTTTGAAGATGATCCTGTCCTTTAGCAAGAAAGACCCAGGACACATTATTTGGAAAGCTAGCTT
This sequence comes from Neophocaena asiaeorientalis asiaeorientalis, assembly GCF_003031525.2. Classification (NCBI taxonomy): domain Eukaryota; kingdom Metazoa; phylum Chordata; class Mammalia; order Artiodactyla; family Phocoenidae; genus Neophocaena; species Neophocaena asiaeorientalis. The sequence goes on along the minus strand of NW_020174013.1, from coordinate 455,611 downwards.
ATATCTTTGTTTGCCCAAATCTTACTGTATACATTTCATGTAGATCTCTTCCATGTGAGTGGGTACTTAGGAAGAATTATAGTGGGGGTTGCCACAGAAACTCTCTAATCTAACCTGCTGTTTCTGCTTTGTACCCACCCTTCTCTTGTGTGGCTATAGACCCTGCTTGGCAGAACCTGACCTCTCTAGCCCTGCCCAACTGTGGACAGAGACAGCTCCTTTGCTTAGGCTCAGCCCTACCCAGCATCTGATCTGGTGCCAAACAGACCAAAGTTCACATGGGGAGTTTCATTCTCCAGCAGTGAGTAGGGTCTAAATTAGATATGTTTATTCAGACTGGTGTTCAGTATGATGGATATAAGCGCACAGCTACAAATTCATGGGGTCTCAGCCTTTCCCTAAGCCCAGGCTTGTTGGTCTGGACTCAGGTTTTGGTTTAGTATCTCAGTTCCCCTGCAGGGATTGGAAGCCTGGTTCAACTCTAGTTTGCGTAGTTGGAGCTCTTACTTTCTCTAGTGATTGTCTCAGTGAGGAGCCTGATCTCTGTCCTCAGCATCACCTAATCCAGAGCTCAGTGAATGATCTCCACCTCCTGTTTGCCCTGCACTGAATGATGATGTTTTCATCCCAACTGTCTTCAAAAATTGCTTGGAACCTATGTTTGAGCCTTTAAACTTTGTGCATCAAATTGAATTGACTTAGATTTTGATGCCAAACTTTGTGGAGTCCAAGCTCACCCACACTCAGCCACGTGTATTGGGCTGGTGGATGACCCTCTTACTCACCTCTTCAGGCTGATCATACATGGTCTGCCCTTCTTCCTATTTTCAAACTCTGACATCCCAGTGTACCTGGAGGGCAAATCCTCCTAGCTTTACTAATTCTTTTTTGTGCACACATCTGATCTTGCCTCAGTGTCTAGGATGAGATCAGTTGTGGACAGCCTGGTGTTGATTGATAAGAAAGGGGAAGAAATACAACAAATGATTTTATCTAGAGAGCATCACAGTGGAGCTAAGAAAAGTAGGTTCTTATCTCATGTCTTCTACTTAATAATAAGGAGCCCTGGGCATACAGTGTGTGGGCCCCTCACTTGCAAAGCTGCTCTCATTAGCTGCAAACATGATACTTACCTAATTGCCTCACCATGTTTGGAGAGAGTGACAAACATGATTTTGTTCTGTAGTACTATTTAGGCAATACTATACTATGGGTATATTATGAGTTGAAAGGCCTTCACTGGGGACATGAGGAACACTGTCTCTCAACTTCCGCTGACTGACTTACCAACCCAGCCACTTATGCACAGGGACTCCGTGCTGGGCATTGCAGGTAGGCAGCTGACTGATCCAAATCATTCATCAGCTGAGTCATACCCCAGCTGCTGAGCAGTTCCAATAGGGATGCTTGATATTGTTTTCCCATTTGCATGATCTGTGCAGATCTTGTCCTGGTGATTATTCTATTTTTATTACTTTTCTGCTCCCAGGGAAATTTCACTGCCTTGTAGGCATGAGTAAAACTCAGCCATATATTGTAAAGTAGATGTAGCCTGGTTTCAACTCCTTCCTCTGCAACATTCTCCTGCAGCAGCCAGCTAGAAGAAACTTCAGGTTCCTCTGAATTACCGTTGCACTCAGTCAGCAGTTTAAATTGTGTAGGGTCTTCCATGTGCATTATTCACCTTTGGGTTCTCAATGCTTGGCATAGTGGCTGGAACAATGTGAGCATTTAATAAATGTCTGTTGAATGAGTGAATGAATGAATAGTCTGTTTTTAAAATAAGCTTTTCATTTTAGATCTATAGAAAAATTGAGAAGACAGTTCAGAAAGACCATATACCAGCACCCAGTTTCTGCTATTATTGATATCTTAAATTAATATGTTACATTTGTCACACTTAATGAAATGATAGCAATAGATATTAGTAAAAGTCCATACTTTATTCAGATGTCTTTAGTTTTTATCTAATGTCCTTTTTCTGTTCTAAAATCCCACCCAAGATACCACATTACATACACTCATCATGTCTGCTTAGGCTCTTCTTGACTCTGATGGTTTCTCAGACTTTCCTTGCTTTTCATGACCTTGAGGGCTTTGAGGAGTACCTGTCAGGTATTTTGTAGAATGACCCTCAATTTTGGTTTGTCTTCTCTTTCACTTGTGATTAGTCTAGGTTATGGGCTTCTGAGAGGAAGACCACAAAGGTTAAGTACCATTTTCATCACATCATGACAACACACTGTCAACATGACTTATCACTTGATGTTGACCCTGATAATCTGTTTGAGATAGTGTTTGTCAGGTTTCTCCACTGTAAATTTACTCTTTTCAGCCTCATCTTTTCATACTGTACTCTTTGGAAGGAAGTCACTGTGTATAGCCCACACTTAAGGGGTGGAGAGCTGTGCTCTACCTCCTTGAGGGTAAGAATGAAAGAATTTGAAATTCTCCTGCATGAGAGAATTATCTGTTATCCTCATTTATTACTTTATTCAGTAATTTACTTAAATAATATGGATTTCTGTGTGCTTTCCACTTTTATTCAATCTACTATTTTTTTTCACAACTAGATTGAACATTCCTAAGGGAGCAGAACTGATTCTTGTTCCTATCTGTCTCTCTAATTGCCTGACACAGAAAAGATGACCCCCCTCAAATAGACACTTGTTAATTAATAGAACTAAAATAAGAATTAAGCTGTCTGTAATGATATCCTAAAGCAGCTTAACTGGTCTTTTGACATTATCTTATTATATTTAACTGTCCTGAAAAAGTTGCCAGAAATAGAAGGATCCTGAGAAATAATCTAATGCAACACTCACATTTACAGATGGTGAAGTTTAGGACCCGAGAGAAACTTTATGGACCTATATATGGGATGAGAACGTAATTTTCCTAACTTCCAATGTGATGCTCTTTAGACCCAGTAGAATGTCTAACGAGTCTGATCTACTCAACAGGTTGGTTGAATTTGTATCTGTAGGCAAAAGCGAGCCATCAAAGAGATTTTCTCTGTTCTGTATTTGTTTTGCAAAGTGAATTTTTACTTTTAACTGATCTCTGAGGTAGAAATGCAATGAGTGTGAATGAGCGTAAGAATGATGATGGGATGATCATCTATTAAAGTAGACCAAGTGAGAGACTCTAAAGGCCTGTGCTACACACACCACTGGCAGTGGAAAGAGAAGAGTCGATATATTGAGAGGCATTTTAGAAGGAGAATAGGTGTAATCTTTTACCAGTTAATGTGGAGGGTGAGGGAGTAGAAGATGCCAAAAGTGACTTCTGGGTCCTTGGCTTGGGCATCTAGATGGAAGGTGATGTCACTAATCAAGACATGGTGAGTTTGGAGGGGAAGATGAACTCGTTAGGTGTGAGATAGTTGTTAGGCTTTTCATACTTCCAATAGGTAGCAGGAAGGCTGTGTGGATCTTAGAAGAGAAATTAGTCCAAGGTACTGATCTAAGAGTTAATGTCACTTGACTGATGAAGCCAATGGAGGTAGTGAGATCACCTAAGAAAATCAGAGAAAATACAGGACTGACACCTGAGTTCAGTAGGAGTAGAAGACAGTAGAGGTGTAGGAAATAAGAAGAAACTATCAGAGAAGCAAATATGGAGTGGTGTGGGGAAGCTGGGTAAGGAGGTATGGTGAGTTGGTTAAATTCTGCAGTGACATCAAATCAGATGAGGCTTTAAAAGCAACTATGGTATGGAATGACAGTAATCAGGTCATGGGTGACCTTAGCAAGAGTCATTCCAGTGGAGAGGTGGAGGGCTTTATGTAAAAGAACAGACACTGCAGAAATAGAGGACTAAATGGATACACAGCATTTTCATTTTCATTCATCCTGGCTCAAACTCCCTTCATTTTCAGAGGTTACAGACAATTACATGAGAAAGGATTCAAGTTAAATAAGAATATATTAATTGTTTTTAAGAGACATAGGAATAGGTTAATGGGGTTTTTGAATCTCTCATTGTAAGAAAGTTTTAAGAGTAAAGATGTAGCTGTTTTAAACTGGAATAAGTTAGTCTTACATGAATGAGAAATGCCTCTGAATTCCTCTTTAAGTCTTTGGCTCTTATTCCATAAGGCTGAACATATTAAAACTTCAAGGAGAGAGTTTTTAGTTTTGCAGTGTACTTAAAGGATAAATTTGCCCTGTCTGAAAATTTTGAATTTGCTAACTAGTTGATTTATTCAGAGGTCTGAATATTTTAGTATGCAATCAATTGTACTTTTAATAAGCCATAAACCATGTTTACTGCCTTATTTATTGAATTTAATCAAAGTGACCTGATGGCTAACTAGTACAGTGCTCTCGACAGGCCTCAGATACTGGGTCTAATTACTGGAGACAATAATACAGCAAGAGGATAAGAAGATTTTATTCTTGAAAAATGGAAGAAAACAGAGCCAAGTAAACAATCTTTTGTTTGTCTGTTTGGGGGCAGAGTTGGTCTGGAAGATAGAAGGCCAACTTTGTGAAAACTTTCCTGAGGCTCTTCCTCTCTTTTAAGCAGGTGCAAGTGACACAAGATTCCTATTAAAGAATAGTCTTCACAGCTCCTCTCAGCCTCACTGCTGTGTTTGCCCAGAGGTGTAAATAGATTCAAAGGTCATCTGCCTCTTAATATCCCATTTCTCTCCTCTTGGAGCCGTTTCAGTTGAAATTACAGGCATTAAGATGAGGCAGCTCCCCAGTCAATATGAGAGGATCAGAAGAGCCCTCATACCCCCTACAGAGCCCTTCACAATCCTCTGGGTCTTCACACTCCAAATGATTGGATTATGTTTGGTTATAGTTGCAATATTGATGGGAGTTAGAGGTGGCTAGGAACAGTCAAACCGTGCTTTATGTCTCCTGATGGTCACATAGATCAGAGTCTGTCATGTCCATATCACCTGCAGGAAAGAATCGTCGTCATCTTTCTAAAAACAAAATGCACTGCAAAAACTTTTATGGACCCAAAGAGAGCTTTGAAAGAATGAGTTAGCACAGTAATAATTTGCTTTTCATGAAACAGTTTTCGTTGGTGAATAAATAGTGCTGTGTTTATACACAGAATGAAGATCACTGAAAATCCCTTTATTTGGTTTTGACAAGTTTGCTGAAAAATTGATAAGAGAAACATTTATTTTAGACAATGCTGACCAATCCAATAAAGATCCTGCTGAACTAAATTTTTAGGTTTTATTTCAAACACAATGTAGATCTACAGAATGGGGAAGGGGAGTTGTTTTCAGTACTTTTTAATGTTTACATAGCAAACACCCATAGAAGAATTGCTTTCTGAAATACATAAGCTTTGGGTTAGAGAAGACTCTAGCATGAAGGGTCAGGTTGGTATTGGGATGGTATCATATCATGTACTTGGTGTGAACCCATCAATAGCAGGATAATACATACCCTAGTGAACACCTAGCACTGTACCCCTCCCACAATGCAATCATGCAATTCCATGTTCTAGAAAGAAGTTCATTGAAAAAAAGCCATGGCATCTAGAGTGTGATGATTAAGCAATGCACAGCTTCTCCATTTCTAGGAATTTCACACTGTGTGTCATCTCCATATCACTCACTATCTCTGGAGAAGGAGCAGAAGACATACATGGCCCTGAATCTTGAGGTTTCCTGTGAAAGTGTCCACGACTGGATTACCTCTGATTCCAGATAGGCCTCTGTGTCTGCCTTTGGCATGTATCTGTGCTTATGTATAGGGAAGGGAGAGACAGGCAATATGGCGGGAAAAATTAAGGGTTCCCCCACTCAAAATGTAGTGCTTTGTTGGGAGATCCATACTTTCTTAGGGAAAGTAGAAAGTTAAAATGGAAATGAGTTTTATGTCATTTTAGTCTGAAAACACATTTTGTTTATGTTTACTAACTTCTGTATTAATACAATAACTTTGACATGACAGTTATATTGTATAGAAGCAAATGTGATTTAACTAAAATGGCATTGTACTAGCTTTGAACAAAGCAAACATTTGACAAAAGATAGAGGAAAGAGAAAATCCTGTTTTGTTGTCCCACATAAATAACACATGGGAAATAGAAAATGCCTTTATCAAGAAGAGTAATGAACTACTAAATGAAAAAAAAAATCTCCATTTAATTGCAAGATCTTTTGTGAATACAAGTATTCCAAAAACAGGAATTATATCTAAGCTCTTCTTACGTTCCACAGTGCTAGCCTTTGGTGTGTATTCAATAAATACTTTTTGAATGAATAAAATGCATTCCAAAGTCTTAATGACGTTTTACTTGCTTAGGGGAACTTTCAGAACAAATTCCTTTCACATGCCAAAAGAGAGTGGGAAGGAGATCACAGGGTGCAGTGGAACTGGGGTCAATCAAACAAGGAAGGAAGGTCAGGGGCAGGGAGCATACAGGAAGCAAGGTGTTCCAGGAGGTTTGTTTTTTTGGTGAGGTGGCTCAGGTCCAAGAACCTCATGGTGGGAAACAAGATGACTCTTGAAGACGTGATGCCCAGTAGCTCCAGCACATAGATGGTCCTTTGGCCCCATTTCATTCTGAAGAGCCCTCTTTAAGCCCTGAGCTTTCTGATGGTAAAATCCATTTTGGGATCTTACCTAATCTACCAACCCCCACAAAGCCTGAACTTCAGCACTGGCTTGGGAAAAATAAGATTTCAGGGTCAAGGGGGAGTTTTCCAGCAAGGTCCCCAAATGTCTGCAATTTTGAAAAACTTTTCTCTGGCATTTAAATTTTATTCAATAGGACTTCATGAAAGTTAAAGATCTGGCAAAAACAAACTTGCCTGGGTGGAGTGAAGGCTGTATTGTTTCATTGCAGCCACATGCATAAGTGATGCCTATGAGATCATTTATAGGTTTTATAAGGGAGGATGTAAAATAACCTAAGGATCTTTGGATTCGAGGAGTGGTAGATGAAATTTGAGGGCTCAAAAAATCTGAAGCCTTCAAAGTTTTGCCTTCAAATCTCACTTAGGGAGATAACAAGACAAATGAGGAGGAAGCATTTATGTAGAGCAGAGACAGCAGAACAGGACTTGTGTGCTACATACACTACACTAATGTGCTCCAGATTTCTTAAAATCTCTGCTGACTTAAGAAACATGAGTCTGCTTTATTCTCCAGGTAGGTGCTTGTAAAAGAGAGAAAAGGCTTTTCATATCTGTCTTCTAGGAAGGAACCTTCTAGGAAGGAACCTTCCCTTCCCTCTCCCTTCTTTACCTTTTTTTCTTCCTGTCTCCTTTCCTGCCTTTCATTCATTCCTAAACATTTTCCAAGAACCTATTGTGAAGATGTTAGATAATCTGAGGTGTATGGGACACAATCCCTGCCTTCATGGAAACAATGATGCAAATGAACGTTCAAATGAGACCTGAATGTGTTCTGTCCTTCATGTGCACTGGGGCTTGTAGAGAGGGCAGTTGAGGGGGTGGGAGCACCTGGTGAAAGAGCTCTAACCTCAAGGGTGGGCACATGGACAGTGTGGGCAAGGGAGCAGCTGGACATTTTGTGTGCATGAAGTAGGATATTCTTAACAAAAAAATGAAAAGGAACGCTAAGTTCATGACTCTGGCATCCTGTATGGACTAAGAGGCTTATGTTGAGTATATTTCAAAGGAAAGAAGTTCAACATACAAAAGAGGAGAAGCTAACTTTGTGTTAAGGGCTGTACAAATTTCATCTTTATTATTTCAGTTAGCTGTCAACAATAACCCTAAAAGGCATGCATTTTCCATATTTCTTTTCAGTTGTAGAAATGAAGGCTTAGGGAAGGATTTACACATTGTCTAAATTAGACTGTGACTGTAAACACAGGTCTGTCTGACTCTCACATTTCTTTGGGATTAGGGAGGTTACAAAAGGTGATGGGGGAATCTGGAAAAAAAATGATTAGAGAAGGACCTCTTTTGTGTATCATCTCATAATGCTAGGAATATGATAGAAATGACTTTCTTATTTCTAGTGTTCTATTGCAAACAACAATTCCCATTATAATAAAAATTAGGCACTTTTGTATCTTTTAGAGTAGTCAAACAGTTACTTTTCCATGGCAGTTTTCAAACTTATCTAAATCCCAACCATCCCAAAGCAGATTCAGATATAACCAGATATCCCCCAAATTAAAAATAGATCATAACCAGTCTAAGAAACACAGTGATGAATCCAATCTAAATGAAATTTCATATATGCCTTTTACCAATAAATAAGGTGAAACATTTACTACTTTTCCAAATAGTTAACTGAATATTTTAGAAGAATTTCTAATTGCAATGTCATTGTCTTGCCTTTCCTTAGTGCTTAGCCCTCTAATTTGAGATCTACTGGAGGGCAACATTTGCAAATTAGAAACATAATTGAAATCTACTGCTGAATAAATTGATGTTTACCACGACATAAAATTAGTGGAATCATTTCAGATGGTATGGAATCTATTTATTATTTTTGGCTGCATTGGGTGTTGGTTGCTGCGCGCGGGCTTTTCTCTAGTTGCGGTGAGCGGGGGTAGCGCTACTCTTCGTTGCGGTGTGCAGGCTTCTCATTGCAGTAGCTTGTCTTGTTGCAGAGCTCGGGCTCTAGGTGCACGGGTTTCAGTCCTTGCGGCTTGCAGGCTCTAGAGCGCAGGCTCAGTAGTTGTGGCGCACGGGCTTAGTTGCTTCGCAGCATGTGGGATCTTCTCGGACCAGGGCTCAAACCTGTGTTCCCTGCACTGGTAGGCAGGTTCTTAACCACTGCGCCACCAGGGAAGTCCTGGAATCTATTTTATTTCACTTCACTGGTTTCTTGTTTTTCTTTGATGGAATTGTGGTTGGAGATGATCCTCAGAAAAAGCAAGTTTTCTGCTTTAATGTACTCCCAAATGAGCAGTGGGAGGAAAGGAATGGGGACATGGCTGGGGAATCACAGAATATTGTAGTCTTCCACAACGAAGTCCTCACTTCCCTGAATTTTGAACCAATCTAAGTTAAAGATATTGTTAAGAGACTAGCTCCACCTGAACAGATTTTTAAAAATTTGGTGATTGAAAGATGTGAACAAAGAGTAATTTTACACTTAGACTAGTACAAAAACAAGGCTGAATTCACTGGTGTTGAGTTATTAAACTCAAAGTTTTAAAAACAAGTGAAGTCTGCAAAACACACTGTTAAGAGAAGAAAAGACAAGTGACTGGGAGAAAGTATTTGCAAATCATATATTTGATAAATATCAGAATATCCAGAACATACATATCCAGAACACACACAAAAAACTTAAGCAGCTGAACAAAAAGAAAACAAACAACCCAAGGAAAAATGGGCAAAGATCTGAATAGACACCTCAGCTAAGATGAGATATAGATGGAAAATAAGTGTATGAGAAAATGCCCAACATCATTTGTTGTTAGGGAGCTGCAAATTAAAACAGCCACTATGCATATATACTAGTACTGAACAAACTCGTAAATGAATGTATGGATTGTGGGAGCTACTGATGGAGTAAGAGGTTATAGATATGCAGAAGGAGAAGACTAGAATAAATCATTTAGTACTGGATTATAGGGGGATTCATCAATATGGACTCATGTTTAGTTTAATATAAATACAGGTGGCTAAATATAGAAACAATTATAGATATGTGTGTATACATGGGTTAGTATATATACATATATTTCTAAGCTCTGTTTGCTGAGAGGGCCTGGAAGCAGTGGCACCCCAGTAGCAGTGAGCACACCCAGGGTCCATATATTGATTTCTAATAATATTCTCCAGTAAAAGGAATCAGGGCTTCTTGGAGAAATGGCTAAGTCTAGGGCAGGTGCAGTGAATACACAGGATGAGCTTGGACCACATTGTAGTGCCAAAAAGTAAAAAAGGGCTCATAAAAAAATCTGATGGGAGTATTTCAAAGGGGTGCAAGAACCAACCAAAAGAGCTCCCAAATGGCTAACATTGGAACAATTTGAGCAACAAAATAAATAAATAGTATTGGATTATAATCCAAAATATAAAATGAGTAGCCATGAGTCTATTCTGATTTAAAGATTTGATTGAATAAATAATTGAGGAGAAATAGACAAATCTCCTCTGCAGAATTCCAAATAATTTGTGTAGCTACCTTACTCTTAAAAAGGTAAAGCGTAACTCTGTCCCCTCTCCCAACGATCTCTTAAGCGTGATCTAAACATAGTGACTTCCTTCCAAAGTATATGGTATGAAAACAGGTGAAGAACAAGAACTTTACAGTACGGAAATGTGAGAAACACTACCTCAGCCGTGTGATCAAGCTTAATGTCAATAATGGACACTGTGTACCTTTGATATGATGTGATAAAAATGGCACTTTACTTCTGTGCTCTTTCTTTCCAAAACTCATAACCCCAGTCTAATCATGAGAAAACTATCAGACAGACCATAAATTGAGGGACATTCTGTTGTACAAAATGTCTTACTACTACTCCTTGAAGTCATCGAAAACAAGGGAAGTCTGAGAAACTGTCACAACATAGAGGAGGCTAAGTAGACATGACAGCTAAATATAATGTGGTGTCCTGGATGGGATTCTAGAATAGAAAAATTATATTAGGTTAAAACTAAATAAATCTGAAAAATGTATGGACTTCAGTTAGTAATAATGAGTTAGTATTAGTTGTGACATTTGTTGTGACAAACGTACCACACTAATATAAGATCTTAACGTTAGAGGAAACTGGTTGCTGTGTATGTGGGAACTTTCTGTACTATCTTTGCAAACTTTTCTGTAAATCTAAAACAAGCCTAAAAAGAAACACTTACTTTAAAAACAAAGAAACAAAAAAGAAGTGTGCATGTGAGTATAACCTGAATCTAGGACATAAAATGTTTAGGAAGTAATTGTGATAGTATTAACTCAAAGGCAAAGGAAGACAGAAAAATATCAAAATGGAAAAAGCTACAAAATTGTGGAATGACTATGAACACTTTGGTTTTACATCGGCTTGGGAACATACTACAAGTTTGAGAATTGTCTTTCACGTATGTGAAAATAAAGTTTTATTTCGATTTTTACCAATTCACTAGTCCTAGTCTCTTTTACCTTATATATTCCAAAATTACCTTTCCATTCTCATTTCCCACTCATTTAAACAAATCTGTCCTCCAGGAAAATTGGTCTACTCACCACCTGCTAAATATGCACAAAAAGGACCTTATACTCAAAGTTGTTCTCACTTGAATGCACTTTCCTCTTGCAGTTCGAACCATCCATCCTGAAGTTCTAACCATCCAGTAAGACGTCTTTGGCTTTCCTTGGTTTCCTCAGCTGAAAGAGATCCCATCTTCTTCTAATCCACAAAGTTGCTCTCTACTTCTCAAGTCAATCATATACTATATTGTATCATGGTATTTATAAGTAGCTTCCCTATTGACTATTAAATACTTTGAGGATGGAGCCCTGATTTGTGCATCTTTGCATTTCCCATGGACTCCTTCTTAGAAATATACAGAAGTTTGATCTAATGAATTTTAACAATGTTGAACAGTCATTTTAGTTAAGGAAAAAACTTCAGACCTAAATCAATTGGACTGAATAAAATTTTAATTATTCATTGTAAAAGTCATTTGATGGAAAGGGACTTCTACATTTTCCCGTCTGTTATTATTGTAGTTTTTCCCTACGTCTGTTATTATTGTAGTTTTTCCCTTTGTGGTGGATAATGCACTGAGTCAATGCATATCAGATAATGCCTTTTGTGTGTGAGCCATTATTACAGTAATAACAATGGCAGCCTAGTTGATAGAAACTTGGCAATGTGTATCCTTGTCTTCAGAGTTCCCAATGGTTTGGAATATGGCTTTTTGTGAAACCATTTAATAGGAAAGTGTGTATTTAGAATTTGTTCCCAGCTCAAAGACTGACCCTTATCTCTAAAGTCCTTAATGAGAAAGCATGTGACAAATTGACTGGCACACTCCACTCCTCCAAGTAATTTCCCTTCCTGCCAAGAGTCTCTTGTAGCCTCCACTTCTAACTTAGAAACTGTTGAATGATGAACAGTCTGAAGCCAATATCTGAAGCTTCAGAAAGCACTCTTCAGAGAAAAATTTTGCAGAGAAAAATTAACTTATTGAAAAGGTGGGAAATCAATCAGTCTTTTTTCGTTGTGCCAGTTAAATACTTGATGAGTTTGACTTGGCTAAATTGACTGATGGGTTTAGTACTCCATAGCTTCCCAAAAAGGAATCTTCATGATGACTGTCTTGGAGTTCTTTTGTTTAATGAAATACAGTCCCACACAACAGCATTGCAAATAAACAAAAGTATTATAAATCTTCACAAGTTTTATTTGAATCTGTTCATAAGGGCTTCCTAATTAGGATTTCTTGTTTTTAAATTGGTATATAATTGCTTTACAATGTTGTGTTAGTTTCTGCTATATAACGAAGTGAATCAGCCATATGTGTACATTTATCCCCTCCCTCTTGGACCTCCCTCCCCCACGTCCCATCCCACCCATCTAGGTCATCACAGAGTACTGAGCTGAGGTCCCTGTGTTATACCGCAGCTTTCCACTAGCTATCTATTTTACACATGGTAGTGTATTTATGACAAACCTAATCTCCCAATTCATCCCACCCTCCCTTTCCCCCTCTGTGTCCACACGTCTGTTCTCTACATCTGCGTCAATATTCCTGCCTTGCAAATAGGTTCATCTGTACTATTTTTCTAGATTCCACATTTATTTATAAACTAATTTGTTAAACTAAACAAATGTTCAATAAATAGCTAAAGTGGGTAGAAATAATACTGTGAGAAAAATGCAAAAGAAAATAGCTGGCCTTATTTCATTGAAATTAAAGTAGAAAATAAAAGTAAAAATTTTCAAGTGAAAAGAAGTCACCAAAATGAGGCTAGAAAAACTATAATCACTGACTCCACTGTCCTTATCAAGGGAAATAATTAGTAGTTTGTTACACCAAAAAATATCTCTATTGTGTGAGATAGTAATTTCAAAACAATATGGAAATTTGGAAAATTTTATGTAACCTTTAAATCATGTGTTCAGAATATTATTTATGAAAAACACTCAAAATATAAGTTTAAAGAATTAAAAATTTAGTAGGGAATCAAGAATTGATAACGTGATATGCCATTACTCTTTCAAGAAGCTTGGCTGAAAAGAATGGGATCACAAGGACAGTATGTAAATGGAATCACAGAGTAAAGGGAATTTAAAAAAAACAGCCTATAGGAAGGATATGCTTGATTATTTTAATAAGCAGGAATAGTATCAGTAATGAAGAAGAGACTGAAGATTAGGAGAGAGAAGGAGTAATTGATCAGAGTGGGTCAACAGCAAAGACATAAAAGTTGTCCTGGAATAAAATGATGATTCTTCATTCTCGAGATGGAAGGAGGAGGAAAATGTGGGTAAATACATGGGTACTCCTTGAGGTCAAGTGCTTGAGGGAAGGGTGATGATTTGGAAAAAGGTTAACAAAATGAGAGGGGCAGATAACTAAGGATCAATAAATACATTGCTGAGCAAGACTGGAGGGCTCACACTTTGTAGGTGCCCTAATATGTATGGTGGTTTCTTGATATTTTTTTGCTGTGCCCAACAATTTGGATATAATAACAATTGTAGTACTTTATTGTGATAAGCACTTTTCTTAGATTAGCTCATTTAGTCTTCATAGGTAGCCTCTGAAATAAACATAACTGCTATTTCAGTGAGGAAACAAAGGCTTTGAGGCTAAGAAATTTGCCCATTGTGTTAAAACCAATATTAATTGAATCCAGGCAGTCTGAACTAGAGACTGAGCTCATGCTGGGCTCCTTAGGTTTGGAGGAATATTATTTTAAATCAGAAACTTCTCTGGTTAAAGCCCCAAAACAACAAGAAATTTCAGTAATGCAAGGGGATTGAACTGTTCTTTTGGGTTTTAAGATATGTTCATGGGAATGGCCATGCAGCCAGGCTGAAAAAGGAAGTGAGGCCAGGAAGGATGGCCGACTGGTAACACTTGGAGGACCAAGGAACTGAAGGTCCACGTCTGGGGAGAAGTTGTAAAGGGGATGAAGGCACAACATCTCTACAGGAAGAGGAGATTATGAGTAGAGGACAGGATGCTAGAGGTTTCTGAGGTGGTATATTTCTGAGAGATGACAGGGTTCAAGTTGTGGCCATTGGTTTGAGTGGCTGGGGTAGATGAAGCAGAGAGGAAATGAAGGACTCAGGATCATATGAGAAGTTAAGAAGTGATGGTGGATTCCAAGAACTGTGTCTTGAGGGATATTTATTTTTGAATGATAGTTTTCACTCTACAGATATTTATGTCCCTGCTATAAGATAGGCAGAGTTCCAGGCTGGGCAAAACAGTTCCAGTGGGCAAAACAGACAAACTTGCTTCCCTCAGAAGTTTACATTCTAGTGTCTATATGACAGGCAGTGATAAGTACCTAAGAGAAAAATTAAGCTGGGAAGGAGAATAGGTATTTTCAAGGGAAGGGGTGTGATTGCTCTAAAGGGTGGTCAGGAACAAGTGAGGAACCAGTGTGGCCAAAAAGATTGAGTGATCATTTACAGAGCTGGAGAAGAGTGTGTGGGAGGTGTCAAATTTTGTTGGGGTCTGAGAATAAGGAATTAGACTTTTGACTAGTTAATTCTGAGATGCTCATCAAACATCAAGAGGACAAACGAGTATTAAGTAAAGATTGACTATAAGATTCTGGATTTCATAGAGAAATCAGAAACCTGGGCTAGATATATAAATCTGAGAATTATACAGATGATGCAAAAAATGAATGGGATCATTAAGGACGAGAGGATAAGTAAAGACATGAAATACTCAGATGACTCTATGTAGGGCCACTACTAAAAGATCAGGATATGAGAAAAATCCAGCAAAGAGACTGAGAAAAAGTGACCAGAGGAAAAGGAGGAGAACCAAAAGAGTGATGCCATGTGAAGCATGTGTTTCAAGATGGAGGAATTATCAATTGAATAAAATATTGCTGAGGACTAAAAGAAAATGAAGATTGAGAACTGGCCGTTGGATTTAGCAATGGGTAGGTAATTAACAGCTGTGATAGAGCAGCCTGGTTGGCGATGGTTCAATAGAGAAGGGAGGAAATGAAATGGAGAAGGTGAATATCAACATACCTTCCTAGTTTTTCTATCAAACAGAGCAGAAATATAATGACAGTTGGGGAAAGATGTGGGATCAAAATGAATTTTTAGTGTTTAAGGTGGAAACATTTGCAGCGTCTTTGTAGGTTGTTGGAAGCTAACCAGCAGAGAAGGAGAAATTGATGATTCAGGAGAGAGAGGGACAATCGTTGGAGCATTGCTGAAAAATAAGTGAGAGGAGATGAGATACAGGTACAGGTGGAGAGGTTGTTTTTGGGAGCACAAGCAGTCCATCCATACTGCAACTCTAAAGTTAAGAGGCTAGAATGCTAACTGATTGGTGGCAGAGGCACTGTTTATTCTGTTTTTTTGGAATATATATAACATATATATTTATTAATTTTAACATCTTTATTGGAGTATAATTGCTTTACAATGGTATGTTAGTTTCTGCTTTATAACAAAGTGAATCAGTTATACATATACATACATCCCCATATCCCCTTCCTCTTGAGCCTCCCTCCCACCCTCCCGATCCCTCCCCTCTAGGTGGTCACAAAGCACCGAGCTGACCTCCCTGTGCTATGCGGCTGCTTCCCACTAGCTATCTATTTTACATTTGGTAGTGTATATATGTCCATGCCACTCTCTCACTTTGTCCCAGCTTCCCCTTCCCCTTCCCCGTGTCCTCAAGTCCATTCTCTACGTCTGCATCTTTATTCCTGTCCTGCCCCTAGGTTCTTCAGAACCATTTTTTTTTTTTTAGATTCCATATATGTGTGTTAGCATACTATATTTGTTTTTCTCTTTCTGACTTACTTCACTCTATTTATTCTGGATCTGCACATATCACATACTACTCAACATTGTGTAAATTCCAGTAAGTAATGGTTAAGGACATTGAATATGGAGACTATCCAGTGGAATTGCCCTTCTGCTGTCAAGGAGAGCATGACTGAATAGCTGAATGAGCAATGTTAATAAACTGTGACAATTAAAAATCTGTGTGGTAACCTACTAAATGGATATTCAGTGTGACTTGCCCTTTCAGGAGTGAGATTCCTTTATTGAAAACTACAGTCTGTGTAATGGGGGTTATTACTTCCTCCCAGTCCCCATCTCTTCTACCAAAGGAAAAAAATTTGCTTTTCATCCATATTGGTGTCCTCATTATATTTCATTGTTGTTTAAAATTGTTCCCTTACAGCCTATCTCTGTAAATAGGACCTATTTTTGCAAACAGAAGGAAACAGTATGTTATTTTACCTTTTCATTTTCAGAAGATAAGGTATGTTAGAGTGTAAAGAAATCTGAAATGGGAATCAGGACACTGTGTTTCTTGCCCCGGCTCTGCCACTAACTCACTGGGAATTGGTTTCCTCGCTGGAAAATGAAGTAGTTGGTCCAGAGGATCCATAAAGTCCCTTCTGAATCCAAGTAATGAAATCATAATAACAATCTAAATAATTCAGAAATTCACAGCTGATGCCCTTTATTTTTATATGCCCATAATACTCTATGTCAAGAAAGGTCACATTTATATTGTTGAGAGGTTACCAATCACCTGGGCATTAATATCTTACAGGGCTATTGTGAAGATTAAAAGAGAAACTGTGAAAGAAATTCACAAACTGTAAAGTGAAGTACTGTCAGCCATTGATAACATGTAGACACTGAAGTATTACATCCATTACTATTATCCAGATTCTGCTTTTACTATATGGCTTTTGGGATATCAAATAAGTCAGTAACCAAGGAATGCAAATGGGGAAGGAGGAGATTTTACTTGAAGAAATCATACATATTGCTTTTTTACCTTTTTTGTTTTTGTTGAAAAATGACCTTATGCTGCAGGAGGAGTAAACAGACTTTAAGACCCAGGGAAAGGCAATGAGCTAAGCATAAGGGCTGGATGTATTGGTATTAATTTACCATCAACCATTATGTCGACATCAGAATAGCTTGGAAAGAACTATTGTCAGGTTTTAGAAAACGTTTAGCTTTATTTTAGAAACAAAACAAAAACTGAGTAAATTGAAAATTACAATTAATGTGATAACTTTAAGTTTTAAGGTTAAATCAACAATCTAACAGTTCTAATCTATTATCATAATTATATTTTTATTTCCTTCCAAAGTTATTCCTTTTTCCATAATTCTCATTTTTTCTGTTTGTATATCTTCCTTTATTCAGTCATAGGAAGAAATTTAATAGTAGGCATCTACCTGGCAATCTTAGTTTTTCCTGTAACAAAAATTGTGTCTTCCTACTGGATAAATTGATGGAACAGATACATTATAACACCAATAATAACAATGATAATACATTTAAAATTTGCATAGCATTCCATTTTTTTCAGAGCAGCTTCACAGTTATCTCACTTTATTTCCAGCAATGCCACTTATTTGCTGCATAACCAGACAAGTCACTCAACCTCTATGTGCCCCAGTTTCCTTATCTGAAAAATGGGGATCATATTAATACTTTGTTCGAAGGGTTGTGTGAAGATTAAGTGAGTTAACCTATGTAAGACATTTAGTAATCATGTTGTCATAGTTGTTTATTATAATTACCATTTTGGTTATTATTTCCTCTTAGTGGTTTGGCGATTATAAATGTACTAGTTCCTAGTGCCATTTTACAGTAGTTCCAGTGATTTATCAACCTTAAGTGGTATAAACTCCAATTCTAAAGTCGTCCAGCTGTAATATAAATGAATACAACGTGACGGGGGGCAATTGTGGCAAACTGAACAGCTTGCACCTCTAAAGGCAGCAGCTCCTCCTCAGCCCCAGACAGTGTTGCCATGTAGGAATATAGGAATACAGTCCTAGTCTTGCCACACTGTCCAGTTTCTCAAGAAGGTAGAAACTTAAATTTTGTTTAATCTCCTGACTTAAAAAAAGAAAGATAAGTTATTTGATTTTTGGTAAAACATGGTATAGGCCAAACATACAAGTCTGTATGCAGGTTTAGGACCACGGTCAGCAGCTTCCTTATGTGCTCTCATCACTGCAGTGTGCACAATAGGTTCTTCATATAATCCTAATTGACTATAAAAATTGGGGAATCATAGTTAATTGGAGAATTGAGGCACCATTAAAATAGATATGTAAACTTCTTAATGGGTGTTGATAATGGATGGATTAGAAAAATCTGAAATAATAGGTGAAGATGAAAGAGGCATTGTCTGGATACCATGGACACAATCCCTACAGGGCTTCTAGGATGAAGTAAACTAGCTCTTTAAAAATTCCTTGGTCTTTTGGGAAAAATAGTGAAGGGCAGGAAGGTAGGCAGGAAGATAAGAAGTATGGCAGTGGGGGAGAAATCCCAAAACAAAACAGAACAAAAAATAGGTCTTCAGACACCAAAGTCCATGCTTTTCCATATTATCAGGCTGCTTCTAAATTAAATTAATGATTGTACAGCTCTTTCCAATCTACAGAACATTAGCTGAGCCTTCTCTGGGGATTCCAATACAGCGTTTACCCGCATTTGAAATCCAGGTGGTGATTATTTTTGCTCTGCCTGCGTTTACCATTTTAGAGCCAGAGAAATGTGATCCTCTGATTCCACTGACAGGAAAACAGGCTTGTGAGCGATACAGACAAGTGACTCATCTTCAGTGAGATTCAACTTTATGGAACCTACCATTCTTTATGACTTAAAAAAAAAAAAACATTTAAAATCACTTAAGTCCTCAATCTTTGATGATTCCTTTATCACAGAGGGAGACTCTTAGATAATTGAAAAGGGGAAGAGTCATAATGAGTTTTCCCTGATGCATGTTGCCTCTCATCACTAATTCCACTGATATCCTATAGGGAACATAAAGAGCCTCTTATCTCACTGATTGGTGGCATGAAAAGGCCTACATCTGATACACAGAGCTTGACTCTGCCCTTTCTGAACTGGATGGACTTGCCTAGGGACAGAAAGGAAAGTGGCTTTGTTCTCTGAACCTCCTTCCTACAAAAGCTTTAATCCAGTCAATTTTATTACTGATGGATTGGAGAATACCCAGACACCATGCTCCATCATTATCCTCCCAGACATTTGTTCCACATTTGCACCTGCTCTCAGTTGCTATTCCATTGGACTGTTAGAAGACTTAACTAACCATGGTGTAAACTCCACATTTACTGCAAAAGTTCTCTTTGGTTTGGATATATTAGCTATTCCATCATCAGTTCACCCGATATTTAATCATAAGACAGTTTTACATTTCAGTCCCAGAGGCAATTGAGAAATGAGTGTTTAAAATATTGTAAACAACATAAGGATCTTTTTTCCCCTCAATTTTTGCATCCTCAAAACCTGCAGCACCTGATGGCTGTAAGTGCTCAATAAGTATTTACTGAACCAAAGCAAAATCATAAGAGATTGTCATTCCAAAAATATTTGTGGGTTTTAAAGGCATATTTATATTTAGATAACTTCATGAATTTGGGGGAGTCTGATTAGGACACCACTGAATTAATAAATTATTCCATGGAGTAGAGAATTCTGGTGACTATAACCATCTGGAAGCACAACCCAAGAAAGACATTTCTGGTCCCCACTATCATCTGCTCTTTATTTTTTGGCCAGTTCTCTGAGACCCTTACTTCCAAAATTTCTCCAGCATCCACATATTACAAAATCAAACAAGAAACAAAGCAAGCAAGCAAACAAACAAACAAAAAACCCTGATACAAAACGCAACCATTCTTATTTATTTCCTTTCTTGTCTGAATGTTTTTAGTAGCCAGCGCCAAAGCATGGATAGAAGCTGAAGCATCCAGTGCTTTAGTATAATCTCACCTGGGAGAGTCCACTGTTGCTTTTAACGTAAATTACTGCCTATTTTGCAAATGATTAACATTTGTATCTCCAGGTTAGACTTCTCCTCTGAACTAAAGACCTGTATATTCATCTATTCTTGACATATCCTTTAGGTATTCCACAGGTACTTTAAACTCTACATATCTAAAACCAAAATAATCTTTTCCCAAACCTCACTCTTTTCCAGTCATTCATGTTTAAATAAATATCATTATTGCCCATTTCCTTTTTAAAAATGTATTTGAAGTTTTAAAAAAATCAGTAGACTTTATTTCTTAGAGCAGTGTTTAAGGAAAAACTGAACAGAAAAATATGGAGAGTTCCCATATATTCCCTTTCCTCCTGCCCTCAGTTTATCCTGTTACTAATATATTGCAGTGATGTGTTACATTTGTTACAACTGATGAACTAATATCGATACATTACTGTTAACTAAATTTCGTAGTTTACATTAGGGTTGACTCTTTGTATTGTATAAATCCATGGGTTTTGCTAAATGTGTGATACCATGTATCCGCCGTTGTGGTATCATACAGAATACTTACACTGCCCTGAAAATTCCCTGTGCTCTGCTTATGTATCCCTCCATCCCGTCTCCTTCCCACCTCCCACAAGCACTGATTTAATCTTTTTACTGTCTCCATAGTCTTAACCTTTTCCAGAATGTCATATAATGGGGATGAAAGATACGAAAAGTATGTTGCTTTTTTGGATTGGCTTCTTTCTCTCAGCAATATGCATTTAAGGTTCCCCCATGTCTTTTTTGTAGCTTGATAGATAATTTCTTTTTATTGTTTTTTTTTTTTTTTGCGCGGTACGCGGGACTCTCACTGTTGTGGCCTCTCCCGTTGTGGAGTACAGGCTTCGGACGCGCAGGCTCAGCGGCCATGGCTCACGGGCCCAGCCGCTCCGCGGCATGTGGGATCTTCTCTGACCGGGGCATGAACCCGTGTCCCCTGCATCGGCAGGCGGACTCTCAACCACTGCGCCACCAGGGAAGCCCTCTTTTTATTGTTAAAATAATATTCTGTTGTATGGAAGTACCACAGTTTGTTTAGCCATTCACCTGTTGAAGGAAATCTTGGTTGCTTGTAGTTTTGGTAATTATAAATAAAGCGTATAAAAGTATAAATGTTAGTGTGCAGGCTTTTATGTGGACATAATTGTTCAACTCATTTCAATAAATACCTAGGAACACAGTTGCTAGATCTAATGTTAAGACTAGGTTTAGCTTTGTAAGAAACTACCAAACTGTCTGCCAAAGTGGCTGCGTCATTTGCATTCCTATCAGCAATAAATGAGAGTTCCTGTTGCTCCACATTCTTTCTAGCTTTTGGTGTTGACATGTATTGAATTTTAGCCATTCTAGTAGGTGTGCAGTGGTTATCTCACTGTTGACATCCATCTACGTTTTTTTCTTTTAACATCTTTATTGGAGTATAATTGCGTTACAGTGTTGTGTTAGTTTCTGTTGTATAATAAGGTGAATCAGCTATATGCATATGTATATCCACATATCCCCTCCCTCTTGCATTTCTCTCCCGCCCTCCCTGTCCCACCCCTCTAGGTGGTAGCAAAGGACCAAGCTGATCTCCCTGTGCCATGCAGCTATTTCCCACTAGCTATCTATTTTATACTTGGTAGTGTATCTATTATCAATGCCACTCTCTCACTTCGTCCCAGCTTATGCTTCCCCCTCCCCGTGTCCTCAAGTCCATTCTCTACGTCTGTGTCTTTATTCCTGTCCTGCCCCTAGGTTCGTCATTTTTTTTTTTTTTTTAGATTCCATATATATGTGTTAGCATATGGTATTTGTATTTCTCTTTCTGACTTACTTCACTCTGTATGACATACTCTAGGTCCATCCACCTCACTACAAATAATTCAATTTTGTTTCTTTTTATGGCTGAGAAATATTCCATTGTATGTATGTGCCACATCTTCTTTATCCATTCATCTGTCGATGGACACTTAGGTTGCTTCCATGTCCTGGCTATTATAAAGAGTGCTGCAATGAACATGGTCGTACATGACTCTTTTTGAATTATGGTTTTCTCAGGGTATATGCCCAGTAGTGGGATTGCTGGATGATATGGTAGTTCTATTTTTAGTTTTGTAAGGAACCTCCATACTGTTCTCCATAGTGGCTGTACCAGTTCACATTCCCAACAACAGTACAGGAGGGTTGCCTTTTATCCACACCCTCTCCAGCATTTATTTTTTGTAGATTTTTTGATGACTGCCATTCTGACTGGTGTGAGGTGATACCTCATTGTAGTTTTTTTTTTTCTTTTTAATTTTGACTTTTATTTATTTTTTTATACAGCAGGTTCTTATTAGTCATCAATTTTATACACATCAGTGTATACATGTCAATCCCAATCGCCCAATTCAGCACACCACCATCCCCACTCGACTGTGGCTTTCCCCCCTTGGTGTCCATATGTTTGTTCTCTACATCTGTGTCTCAAATTCTGCCCTGCAAACCGGTTCATCTGTACCATTTTTCTAGGTTCCACATACACGCATTAATATACGATATTTGTTTTTTTCTTTCTGACTGACTTCACTTTGTATCCCATTGTAGTTTTGATTTGCATATCTCTAATGGTTAGTGATGTTGAGCATCTTTTCATGTGTTTGTTGGCAATCTGTATATCTTCTTTGGAGAAATGTCTGTTTAGGTCTTCTGCCCATTTTTGGATTGGGTTGTTTGTTTTTTTGATATTGAGCTGCAGGAGCTGCTTGTATATTTTGGAGATTAATCTTTTATCAGTTGCTTCGTTTGCAAGTATTTTCTCGCATTCTGA
The DNA here is from genome assembly GCF_003031525.2 of Neophocaena asiaeorientalis asiaeorientalis. NCBI lineage: Eukaryota > Metazoa > Chordata > Mammalia > Artiodactyla > Phocoenidae > Neophocaena > Neophocaena asiaeorientalis. The sequence goes on along the minus strand of NW_020174013.1, from coordinate 432,884 downwards.
GGGTTGTCTTTTCATCTTGTTTATAGTTTACTTTGCTGTGTATAAGCTTTTAAGTTTCATTAGGTCCCATTTGTTTATTTTTTTTTTTATTTCCATTTCTCGAGGAGCTGGGTCAAAAAGGATCTTGCTGTGATTTATGTCATAGAGTGTTCTGCCTATGTTTTCCTCTAAGAGTTGTATAGTGTCTGGCCTTAATTTAGGTCTTTAATTCATTTTGAGTTTATTTTTGTGTATGGTGTTAGGAAGTGTTCTAACTTCATTCTTTTACATGTAGCTGTAAAATGTTTACAGTTTTCCCAGCACCACTTATTGAAGAGGCTGTCTTTTCTCCATCGTATATTCTTGCCTCCTTTATCAAAGATAAGGTGACCATATTTGCGTGGGTTTATCTCTGGGCTTTCTCTCCTGTTACATTGATCTATATTTCTGTTTTTGTGTCAGTACCATACTGTCTTGATTACTGTAGCTTTGTAGTATAGTCTGAAGTCAGGGAGCCTGATTCCTCCAGCTCCGTTTTTCTTTCTCAAGATTGCTTTGGCTATTCAGGGTCTTTTGTGTTTCCATACAAATTGTGAAATTTTTTCTTCTAGTTCTGTGAAAAATGCCAGTGGCAGTTTGATAGGTATTGCATTGAGTCTGTAAATTGCTTTGGGTAGTAGAGTCATTTTCACAATGTTGATTCTTCCAATCCAAGAACGTGGTATATCTCTCCATCTGTTTGTATCACCTTTAATTTCTTTCATCAGTGTCTTGTAGTTTTCTGCATACAGGTCTTTTGTCTCCTTAGGTAGGTTTATTCCTAGTATTTTATTCTTTTTGTTGCATTGGTAAATGGGAATGTTTCCTTAATTTCTCTTTCAGATTTTATATCATTAGTGTATAGGAATGCAAGAGATTTCTGTGCATTAATTTTATATCCTGCTACTCTACCATATTCATTGATTAGCTCTAGTAGTTTTCTGGTGGCATCTTTAGGATTCTCTATGTATAGTATCATGTCATCTGCAAACAGTGACAGTTTTATTTCTTCTTTTCTGATTTGGATTCCTTTTATCTTTTTTTCTTCTCTGATTGCTGTGGCTAAAACTTTCAAAACTATGTTGAATAATAGTGGTGAGAGTGGGCAACCTTGTCTTGTTCCTGATCTTAGAAGAAATGGTTTCAGTTTTTCACCATTGAGAATGATGTTGGCTGTGGGTTTGTCATGTATGGCCTTTATTATGTTGAGGTAGGTTCCCTCTATGCCTACTTATTGGAGAGTTTTTATCATAAATGGCTGTTGAATCTTGTCAAAAGCTTTTTCTGCATCTATTGAGATTATTGTATGATTTTTAACCTTCAATTTTTTAATATGGTGTATCACATGGATTGACTGTGTATATTGAAGAATCCTTGCATTCCTGGGATAAACCCCACTTGATCATAGTATATGATGCTTGATCATGGTGTATGATCCATTTAATGGGCTGTTGGTTTCTGTTTTCTAGTATTTTGCTGAGTATTTTTGCGTCTATGTTCATCAGAGATATTGGCCTGTAGTTTTCTTTCCTTGTGACATCTTTGTCTCGTTTTGGTATCAGGGTGATGGTGGCCTTGTATGATGAGCTTGGGAGTGTTCCTCCCTCTACTATATTTTGGAAGAGTTTGAGAAGGATAGGTGTTAGCTTTTCTGTAAATGTTTGATAGAATTTGCCTGTGAAGCCATCTGGTCCTGGGCTTTTGTTTGTTGGAAGATTTTTAATCAAAGTTTCAATTTCAGTGCTTGTGTTTGGTCTGTTCATAGTTTTTATTTCTTCCTGGTTCAGCCTCAGAAGGTTGTGCTTTTTTAAGAATTTGTCCATTTTATTGGCATATAGTTGCTTGTAGTAATCTCTCATGAGCCTTTGTATTTCTGCAGTGTCAGTTGTTACTTCTCCTTTTTCATTTCTAATTCTGTTGGCCTTCCTTCATTTCTTTTTCATGTATTTCTGATCTGATCTTTATGATTTCTTTCCTTCTGCTAACTTTGGGGGTTTTTTGTTCTTCTTTCTCTAAGTGCTTTAGGTGTAAGGTTAGGTTATTTGAGATGTTTCTTCTTTCTTGAGGTAGGATTGTGTTGCTATAAACTTCCCTCTAAGAAGTGCTTTTGCTGCACCCCATAGGTTTTGGGTCATTGTGTTTTCATTGTCATTTGTTTCTAGGTATTTTTTGATTTCCTCTTTGATTTCTTCAGTTATCTCTTGGTTTTTTTGTAGCATATTGTTTAGCCTCCATGTGTTTGTATTTTTTACAGATTTTGTCCTGTAATTGATATCTAGTCTCATAGCGTTGTGGTCGGAAAAGATACTTGATACGATTTCAATTTTCTTCAATTTACCAAGGCTTTATTTGTGTCCCAATTTATGGTCTATTCTGGAGAATGTTTTATGAGCACTTGAGAAGAAAGTGTATTCTGTTGTTTTTGGTTGGAATGTCCTTCAAATATCAATTAAGTCCATCTTGTTTAATGTGTCATTTAAAGCTTGTGTTTCCTTATTTATTTTTATTTTGTATGATCTGTCCATTGGTGAAACTGAGGTGTTAAAGTCCCCTACTATGATTGTGTTACTGTCGATTTCCCCTCTTATGGCTGTCAACATTTGCCTTATGTATTGAGGTGCTCCTATGTTGGGTGCATAAATATTTTCAATTGTTATATCTTCTTCTTGGATTGATCCCTTGATCATTATGTAGTGTCCTTCTTTGTCTCTTGTAATAGTCTTTATTTTAAAGTCTCTTTTATCTGATATGAGAATTGCTACTGCAGCTTTTTTTTCATTTCCATTTGCATGGAATATTTTTCTCCATCCCCTCACTTTCAGTCTGTATGTATCTCTATGTCTGAAGTGGGTCTCTTTTAGACAGCATATGTATGGGTCTTGTTTTTGTATGCATTCAGCCAGTCTTTGTCTTTTGGTTGGAGCACTTAATCCATTTACATTTAAGGTAATTAGCGATATGTATATTCTTGTTACCATTTTCTTAATTGTTTTGGGTTTGTTATTGTAGGTGTTTTCCTTCTCTTGTGTTTCCTGCCTGCAGATGTTCCTTTAGCCTTTGTTGTAAAGGTGGTTTTTTGGTGCTGTATTCTCTTAGCTTTTGCTTGTTTGTAAAGGTTTTAGTTTCTCCATTGAATCTTAATGATATCCTTGCTATGTAGAGTCATTTTGGTTGTAGGTTTTTTCCCTTTCATCACTTTAAATATGTACTGCCACTCCTTTCTGGCTTGCAGTGTTTATGTTGAAAGATCAGCTGTTAACCTTATGGGGAGTCCCTTGTATGTTATTTGCTGCTTTTCCCTTGCTGCTTTTAATATTTTTTCTCTGTATTTAATTTTGGATAGTTTGATTAATGTGTCTTGGTGTGTTTCTTCTTGGGTTTATCCTGTATGGTACTCTGTGTGCTTCCTGGAGTTGATTGACCATTTACTTTCCCATGTTAGGCAAGTTTTTGCCTATAATCTCTTCAAATATTTTCTCAGACTCTTTCTTTTTCTCTTCTTCTTCTGGGCCCCCTGTAATTCTGATGTTAGTCCATTTAATGTTGTCCCAGAGGTCTGTGAGACTCTCCTCAATTCTTTCCATTCTTTTTTCTTTGTTCTGCTCCCTTGCAGTTATTTCCACCATTTTACGTTCCAGCTCACTTATCCATTCTTCTGCCTCAGTTATTCTGTTATGGATTTCTTCTAGAGTATTTTAATTTCAGTCATTGTTTTTTTCATCACTGTTTGTTTGCTCTTTAGTTCTTTTAGATCCTTGTTAAATGTTTCTTGTATTTTCCCCATTCTGTTTCCGAGGTTTTGGACCATCTTTACTATCATTACTCTCAATTCTTTTTCAAGTAGGTTGCCTATTCTTCTTCATTTATTTGGTTTTGTAGGTTTTTACCTTGCTCCTTCATCTGTAAGTAATGTTTTTGCCGTTTAATTTTATTTTTTGATGGTTGGTGGTGTATTCCTGTCTTAGTGGTTGTTTGACCTGAGATGTCCAGCACTGGAGTTTGCAGGCAGTTGGATAGAGCCTGGTCTTGGTGCTGAGATGAGGACCTCCAGCAGGCCTCACTCCATTTGATATTCCCTGGGGTTTCAGGTTTTCTCTTAGTCCAGTGGTTTGGACTCGGAGCTCCCACCACAGGAGCTTGGGCCTGACCTCCGGCCTGGAAATCCAGATCCCGCAAGTTTTGTGGCATGGTTAAAAAAAAAAAAGAGGGAAGAAAGAAAGAAAGAAAAAAAGGAGCAGTACAATATCAAATAATAAACAAAATAAAATTAGAAAGGTAAAAAATATATTAGGAAAAATAAAACTATAATTGAAACAACTGCAATCAGGTAAAATAAAAGCAAGACAGAAAAAAGAAAAGAAAAGGGGGGTAGGGAGGGAACAAGCCAGAAGGAGAGATCACTGATGAAGTATAAAGAATAAAATAAAATTAGAAAAATAAGAGATTTATTAGGAAAAACAAAAATATAAAAGAGTCAACAACAATGAATCAACAAGGTAAAACAGAACCCCAGTCTAAAAGAGGAAAAAAGAAAAGAGGGGGAAAAGAAAAACAAAAAAAAAAACCCTTGGCTATGGGGGCGGAGTTTAGTCAGGGCTTGGTACTTAGGCTGGGGGGTGTTTGGGTGGGGTGGGAGCTAGGCAGGTGGGTGGATGATGTTTGAGTGTGTGTGTGGGGGGCTAGGCTTAGGACCCATGTAGCCAGAAAAGGCCCTGGGGGCGGGGCCTAGGCAGGGCGACATTCAAGTGTGGGGCGGGGCCTCTGCTTAGGACCTGCGGGGAAGGGGAGAGGCAGCAGGTGGAAAGGAGGGTGTCTGTAGTGTGTGGTTCTGAAGTTTGGAAGTAGGGCCCTGAGTGAGGGTGTGTGGATGGGGTTTAAGCCTGGCACATTGGAGGGATTCTCCGATGGTAGAGGTGGGGCCCTGGGTGGGGGTGTAGGGGCGGGGCTTGGGCCTGTATGGCAGGAGGGAGTTTCCGAGGGCAGAGGATTAGACCCAGGAGCCCAGTAGTCTCCCTGGTACCTAAGTGGACAGGGAAAGCACTGGCCATGTTCCCTTCTGTTCCTTTGGGCCCCTTCCCAGGGTCTCCTCCAGGGTCTCCCCTGTCACCGCTGGACCCCTAACCATGGGTGGGTCCCTCTGGGTGTAGGAACTCCCCTCCCCCAGCCACCCTCCATTGTTCCCATTTTACTTTTGCTCCCCTTCCCTCCCTCCCATTTCCTCAGGACCTGTATGGCTGGAGGGGGCCTAGGTGGGCAGAGGATCAGGCCTGGGATCTCAACAGGTTCCTGGGGGTCCAAGTGGGCAGGAGAAAGTTGGCCATGCTCCCTTTTGATCCTCTGCCCTCGCAGTGGTTCTCCAATTTCCCCCTTCAGGCGTGGGATCCCTTCCCCTCCCCCAGCCACCCCTCAGGGGCACCAGTCCCATCCTGCTTCCACTTTTCCTCCCCCCTCACCCCACCAAGCCCCACATCCTACCCGCTAGCTGGGGGTTCCTCCCATCCCCTTACGTGTCCGTGGTCCCCCACCGGTGCCTCATAGGTGCCCCAGTTGTGTGGAGATGCGAATTCCCCATCCTCCTAGTACACCTGTCTTGACTCCACGTCCCCCATCCATCTACTTTTACAAAGCAGAATCTTTAGCCCTCTTTGACACCTTTCTCTCCTGTAGCTCTTATCAGCGATCTCTTTTGCAGATTTTCCTTCTACATATCTTTCCACTTTATCTACTCCCATCTTCATAGCTGCTACCCTAGTCCAATCTGTCATTACCTCTAGATTCCCTCAAAGCTCTCTTGCCTCCTAAATAATGCAACCACAGCTATCTTTTAAAAAAAACAAATCTGATCACATCAAATCATCCCCAAATCTTGGTGGAAACTTCCCAATAGTTTCGCATTGTGTTTAGATAAAACCAGATATTTTTGTCATGACCTACAATATTCTGTATGGCTGTCCCCTACTTACTTCTTCAGGCTCATCTGGAATCATGCCTCTGTACTCACTGCACTGGTAACCCCACTGGTCCTATTGAGAATCTTGAAAACACTTCTTATGACGTTCCATTTCTTCTGCTAATTCTGATCTTCATCCCCACCAAGCTCCACTTCACGCCACTTCCTTTGCCTAGTTTGTTCCCATGCATCCTTCCACTGTAAGCACAAAAGATATACATTAGGGAAGATACCCCTGAGCTCACCAAACAGGTGGGTTCTCCTGTTATCCTTGCATGATACCATATATCTTATGTGAAAGTTGTAACATTACATTTGTTTTTATGATTATTTGATTGATGTCTGTTTCCCACACTAGGTTCTAAGTTTGAGGAGGGTTTTTTTTGCATGTTTGTTCATTTATTTCTGTATTCATTTATTTTAAATCAGTACATCCTCAGCAACTAACACACTGTCTGGAACCAACTAGACGCCTCATAAAAAAGTGTTGAATAAATTCTTTGTCCTAGATAATAATGAGATTTATTAGTCAGAAATCAAAAGTTAGGGGCTTATGAGATACATAGTCAGAGAACTCTAACTGGCATTTAGATAGAAGGCAGAAGATAAAATGAGGGAAGAAAGAGAAAGCTGTCATTTTAGATGCATAGTGTTTTCTTTTTCTTCTCACACTTAAGGAACGTATAGGGGGGTAACAGCTGCTTAGGGGAAGATTCAGGGATCTTAAAAATAATGGCAATTAAAAAATATCTTCAATTAAAAATAATCAAACTACTGCTTTTATTTCCCCCTATCCTATAAACCCAAGAGGTTTTTCAGTTTTTCTATTTAGATGAAATACAGAATCTGTTGTTTTTAATTGGCCCTGTCCATATGCATTAATGCTCCCTTAATCATGATGTTTCTCTACTTGTATTATCCCCACGTTAAAAGAACACAAGTGTTTGTATGTCTATGGCCCAACAGGTTACAAGAACATAATAGAAAACAGCCCATTGTCATCCTTTCAAGCCCATTCCCAGATGTCTTTTCCATGCACTAAGGTTATTTGCATGTGATGAGATTTTGGCTAAACCTTGGACCACATTGTGCCTTTTAGTATTACTCACGCTAAATAAAGGATATGCATTTCCTCTGAGATCTGCAAAATAGCCGGCACAAGCCTCTGCACCTTAAGGAAGTCTGTGAATTATTAATTAAGGCAATGAGAAAGAAGTGTGCTTTGGGATGTTTCTTTTCTTTTAAGAATCATCATGAAGGCTTTGGATATGCAGTCTTAAGCTCTGATATAGATGGAGTCACAATGAAGTCTTCCAGTTAAGGCTGGTTTAGCCTGAGGCTGTGCATTTATGTTCAAAACTTAATTCTCTGCTGGAAGTGGGTGGGGATAAACTGGGTTGCAGAGAACTACTGACAAAGCCTTTGGGAAGACATTGTTTATTTCAGCGGCGGCTGGCATTCACTCAGCCATCGATTTATCAGTTCGTTTCAAAATTTCTAAAATATTTTTCGGCACCAGTTATGTGCCAAGCGTGGAACTAGCATGTGGACATAAAAAATGATTTATTTAGCTTACAAATTATAAAGGACCTACATGTGCAGTGGGCTATACACTGTGAGAAAGAAGCCTCAATTAGTAAGTGTGCGTTGAGGTCAGGTAACATCGTGCTCCATAATTTGGTCTCCATTCTATTTGATCTTATTTTCTGTTTTTCACTTTGGTAGTAATTTTCCACATTTACTGGAAGGAACTCCAGGGAGGGAACTCTGGGACTGTGGGGAGGGTGTTGTCAAGAGGCAACTCAGCAGGCAGGGCTCCCATCTTTCACTCCCCTCCACTTTTTACTGTAGTAGTTTTGTTTATTTTACATGTTGTGCCCCTTCATCTGATTTCATTGCAAGGAGTTAATACCTAATACATCTTGAAAATTTTGATTATAGGGTAAACCATCTCTTCTAGTTTGACTCATCTTGGTTGTTTCCACTCCTCAGTAATATATGTAGCAATTGTTTGTGTGCCTTGGCTCACTGTTCCTATTTCCTTCTTCCAACTTGGAAAAGTGCTATACAGTTTCCCTGTCTACCATGTATCTGCTCATAGAAGATCCCTCCTCCAAGGTTCAGTTCCATGGAAGCTTCCTTAGTAACTCTCACCTGAGTCTATAATTGTTTTCTTTTAATTAAAATGTTGCACATAACTCATTTCATATAGTTAGTATCCTTAGTAGATATTTGTTGACTGAATGAGTATGTAAAAGGACAAAATATGAAAGAAACTGGGAAGTTATCTGAAGGAAAACCCCTGTGAGTTCAGCTATAGGAAGCATACAGATTCTCATTTTTCAATCTTATTTTTGGAGATTTTATACAATTTCATTTTATAAAAGAATAGAAAGAATTGGAAAGAGAAAAGCTAAATACATTCATCCCTCAGTATCCTTGGGAATTGGTTCCGGGACCCCCCACAGATATCAAAACCTGAGATGCTCAAGTCCCTTATATAAGGTGGCATAGTATTTGCATATAACCTATGCACATCCTCCTCTATACTTTATACTTTAAATCATCTCTAGATTACTTATAATACCTAATACAGTGCAAATGCTATGCAAATAGTTTTGAATACAATGTAAATGCTATGTAAATAATTACCATTGTGCAGCAAGTTCAAGTTTTGCCTTTTGTAACTTTCTGGAATTAAAAAAAAATATTTTTGATCTGCAGTTTTTTGAATCCACAGTTGCAGACCCTGCAGATACGGAGGGCCGACTGTAGTTTCCTTCAATGGAAAGCAATTTTAATCTCTAAGAGTTATGCTATACTCAGGACTCCTGAGTGTCTGTTTAGCCTTAAAGAAAGACACCTGACTAGTATGGCAAATATTAGAGCTCTTCTTAGAATTTTATAATTTCTAAGGAAAGGTTGCCTTTTGTTATAATCTAGTGTCTTCTGTTCCAACAACTGAGTAAACATTTACTGTGCATCTACCTACTCTGAAAAGTATAAGGGAAATGAAGTAGAATGAGGCATGATTTCTGCTTCTAGTAACTCACATTTTAGTGAAGAGACCATCACAAGGAGAAGAAACACTGCAGCCTATGGTAAGAATTAGAGTCGAGGTAGAAAGTGTAATAGCAAATAGAGGGGGGAGAGGTTGGTTTTGTCTGAAGGGATCCCTAGCAGACCTGATAGAGGAAGCACTGCCTAAAGACTGTGCAGAAATTCAATAGGGGGAAATGAGTTCAGAGTATTGAAGGCTCAGGGGACATCATGGGAAAGGCACAGAGTCAGGAAATAGTAGGAAATGTTTGTGATGCAGTAAATCGCATGTGTGACCATAGCACCAGTTACAACGGGGGTGGCATATAAGATGTAACATGGAAAATTTGCTACAACCAGTTCATACAGGATATTTGATTTGATTTTATGTGCAGCTGGGGGCCACTGAATGTTTTGAGAAGGGGAATGATATGATATGATAAGGCTTGGGTTTGGAGTTAATTTTGGTGACAAGACAGAAGAGGAAAAAACACTTAGAAAACTGTTGGAATGCTCCTGACAAGCTTTAATGATGACTAGACCTCAGGCAATGGCAAGGAGACCAGATTGAAGGACTGAGGGTGAGAGATACCTCAAGAACCAACTGACTGGATTTGATACCCCTTGGATGGGATAGAGAAAGAAAATATTTAAGTAGAAAGATAAAGTACTTGAAGATATCTACAAAGTTTTGAGCTTAAAATACTGGGGAGATAGTGATTCTATTTATTGAGATAAAGAATATAACAGATAAAGGAAACTTGGGGGTAGAGAGGAAGAACTAGTGGGGAAAGATGGTACCTTTAGTGGTGCATATATTAAATATCAAATGCCTTTAGGTTTTCCATGAAAGGGGTTCCCACAGGTGATTAAAGATGCATAATCTGAATCAGGAATGGAGAGCTTATTTGGGAATCATTACTATATAAGTCATGGAGAGTGGAAGGCAAAGAGCCTCAGATCCTTACAAATACCCATGGACTCTGGCTGAAGAAAAGATGCTGACTAAGCCCAATCATGAAGCCAGGAAAATACCCTACCAGGGAAGCCAGGAGACGGAGTTATGAAAAGCAGACAGAATGAGTAGATGAAGAATGTGAAGATTTGAATTTGCTAATCAGGCAGATATTAATGATCTAAAAACGTAATTTCCCTAGAGGAAACAGGGAGGGGTGGAACTCAGACTGCAAGACGTTGAGGAGTTCATAAAAGGGAAGAGATGGAATAGGAGCTTGAGGAGGAAAAGGAAGAGGGCTGATTCTTGGAATATGCTTTGAATGTGTTTGTAGGTGAAGGAGAAGGAATGAAAGAATCATCACAGGGAATAAGCTACACTTAAAGTTAATTCTAATCATGTTGTAGAAATACGTAGACAGAAGCAAATGAAAATAGGCCTCTGTCGGAAAGCAGACCAAAGGATAAGAACAGTGGCGAATAGATAGGTCAATTTAATACCAGGCGTATCAGAGAACTGCAAGAAAAGGATATTTGGCTCTTAAGCAGTTTTGATCACAGCGATTTTGGTCACATATGGTGTGCACACATTTGGAGGGGAACCACCTAACAATAGGGTTATCTCCAAGGAAGAACTAAGGAGGGATGAACAAGGGAGCCTGGGCACCAGCCACTCCCCAGACTATGATGACATGATAATGACAGGAGGTGTGGCCTGATTTTGCTCCAGTGCAGGAACTTGGAGGAAGTCCTGGGTAGGAGCCTAGATGGAATAAAGAGAGAACAAAGGAGGGAGGGGTCTGGAATTTTGCAAAAGTACATAAATCCAAGCTGGTATTCTGAGATGATCTGGTATTGCAGGCCTGTCACCTCACTTTCTGATTTTAGTCTATATCAGTATTAAATTAGACATTTTATAATTGTGAACCGGGTTACTCACTGTTTTACTCATCAGCATTACTGACTGGAGTAAACCTTGAACCAAAGGATGGGGATATGGGACTCTCCAGGCAGCCTTGACAGGGGATCTGGCTCAGAGAAGCCACAAAAGCCTGCTTAGGCTTTTCTCCCTGCTCTGACTCAGAGTGCAGGAGGGTTGGGGCTTATCCATCTGAAGGGGATGGAGGAGAGGTAATCAACAGATGGGGAGAAGTGGAAGTTATGAGAGGCCGAAGGGAGATGGCTGATTAAGCCAGGCTACTTAGAAGATTCGGTCAAAAATATGGGTAAAGAGAAAGCTATTAGATTTGGAATGAAGCAGAACAAATGGAAAGAAGATACAAAGGGATGATTTAGGAAATTTTTGAGGTTGAAAGGAAGGGAGCGGGAGCTAAGGGAACCATTGGCTTTGAATTTCTCTCAAACTGTTGATGTGGGTAAGGGTTTGGGAACTTGGAAAGAACTGAAAAATGTTTTCAACAGCTTCTGTGGGACATTCAATGGTGTGCTTATAAGTGGGTTATCAGGACTCATGAGCAAAGAGTTAGGAATGTGAGCGAAGAGCTAGGAATGTGAAATGCTAGTGAGGGTAGCTGAGGAAGTTGATGGAGGCTGGGAAAGGGCCAAGAGATGGAGAAGGTCAAGGTCCAGAAGCTGAAGGATGGACTTAATTGTGCTTAAAGAGTGGGAAAATAATGAAAGTCTAGGACTTCATGCCACTCTTGAAGTCAACATTAGAAATATTTTGTGCTTTTTCATTCAGCTCTTTGAATTATCTCAGTGACTCCTGCCATTAAGGGGAAATGCAGAGAGGTGCAAATAGATATTCAAATTCCCAGAACAGCTGTCCAATAGAAACATAATGTAGATTTCATAGATAGTTTAAAATTTTTCTAATAGTCACAAGAAAAATAAATAAATTGAAGCACGTGTAAAGAGCATTTTATTTACCCCAACATATCTAAAACATTATCATTTCAACTCATAATCAATATAAAAATTATTATTCAGATATTTTATATTCTTTTTTTTTAAGTCTTTCAAATCTTGTGTGTATTATTTGTTTTCGGCACATCTCAATCTGTATGCTAAATTTTTATTAGAAATACTTGCCGTGTGCTTAGATTTCATATAATTTACTGCTGAAAAAGTAGATTCACATATCCAGGTTGTTCCAAACATAATTAAAATTTTAGAAGTTCTGAAGTTTAAATTTATATTCATTAAAATGAAATAAAATTAAAAATTTAGTTTCTCAGTCTCATAGCTGTGTTCAGGTTCCCAGTAGCCACTTGTGGCCAGTGGCTGCTGCATCGGGTAGCACGGCCCAGCACACTGGGTAATTGCTAATGTTATTAAGTGGTTATTGACCATTATTGGGAAGTTATGTAGTATTTTATTGAGATTAAGAAGTGAGAATTGGACTCTGCCCTTTGGGAAATAAAACCACGAAGGCATGAGAGTGGAGCATCTGATTCTTGTTGTTTGGGAAAGTGCCAGGAGACGTACCTATAACAGTATAGCCATAACCTGTCACAAAGAAAGTTTCTGTGTTTTTCTCTCATATTCAGATGATTTATAAAGCTGACCACTCTTCTAAAAGTATAGCCCCACCTTAAGCATTTAAATGCAAGTGATGAGACCTATATTATCAAAATATTCCCCCTATTTTCTAAGTCCTTTTGCTAGACTGTGGACCATTGATAAGAGGCTTCTTGGAATTATCTTCCATTTTCATTATCTTTAAAAGCATTTGACTCCTGTTCTTGCACCAGTTAGTAAGCTTGGGTTAAAGAGTTGATGGAGAGAAGAGAGCGCCGCAGTGTTAGTGTGATTTACACTGCCTTCTCTGTCTCACCTGTATAGAGCTCATAATCAATTTGCACATAATGTTGATTGAGCTCAATGGGAATATTTAGATGAGAGAAACCCTGTAAATGACAGGTATTTATTATCTTCATTATAGTCATACAACGTGGTAATAACAGAAATGTTACAATTGATTTAATGGAGCTCTGTAATTTGAAGCAAGTTTTAGAGTTAGTATTGCTAACTTATTTCTTGAATTTTTATGTTATTCATGCATGTTGTTTCACCTGTGAGCTTTTTCATATAGTGACTGGACACTGAATAGATCTGGTTTCATTTAGAGGAATATCATAGGTCCTACACATACAGCTTACAAAGAAGAATTCAATAGATTTGTCTATTATTATATTCTTATAAAGTAGGAAGGATTGTGTAATTGGCCCTATATTAGAGATGAAAAAAGTGAGGCCTAGAAAAATATTAGTTTGAGATTACATAATTAGTAAACAGCTGTGCCAAGACAAGTACTTGTCCCTTTTTATCATGAATTCCCAATTTGTAAATTATGTGCTAATTAATAATATTCCAGAAAAGCAGTATAAAAGAATGGCTAATAGTGCAGGCTCTGAGTGCAGTGGTCCCAGTTCAAGTCTCACTCTGCCTCTCACTAACTGTGTGATTTTGGCCACGGTACTCTCAAAGCCTCAGTTTCCTCACTTTTAAAAGGGGAAATAATAATTAAATGAGATTTTTTTTTACATTAGGATTAAACTATTAATCATAATTGTAATTGAAGAATACAGATATTTACAAGTATGGCATATTAAATAAATAAATAACTGGGGACATAAACATTAGGTATAAGCACCACTGTGACTACCATCTGAGCGCTTATATTCTCCACCAACCACAGCCCAAGCCTCTCTGCCTCTTACCCTCTACCTCCCAACCCTATTAGCCTCTTTTTTCAGAACTTTGAAACTGCTAAGCTCTTTCCCTTCCACAGAGCCTTTGCAGAGGCTGGTCTCTCAGTCCAGAATGCTGTCTAACAGGCTTTTTGCTGGGTCCTTCCTTCCTTCCTTCCACCCTTCTTTCCTCCCTTCTGGTCTCAGGTTAAATGTCACCATCTCACAGAGGCCTTTCATGCCTACCCCATCTAAGGAGACCACTCCTCTTATCCTCCAATTATACCCTATTACTAGTCTCTGCTTCTTCATAGCCAATATCACAGTTTATTACTTTTTTATTACTGACTGGTTTGATTCACTTGTCCACATAAGATTTTCCCAGCAATATTCTGAGAACTGTATATAGTGTAGGTTTGTGTTTGAATATAGGTATATCTAATTCTGCTTTAATAACTTAGCATTTTGCTGTGGATAATTTCTGGTGATTAAAATATGCTTATAACATAAGTTTTTAATGTTTGTGTTTTATTTGGTCACATGGATAACACTGACTTATTTGTTCACTTTTGTTTTATTGTACATGTTCTTTTCACTTTTTAAAAACTTTTAAGAAGCATTGCTATGTTTGTACATAAGTCTATTTAAACCTTTGTGCTAAATTTCTTTCTGTAGAGATTATAACGATTTATATTCTGTGACAGTGTTTGAGAACACCTGCTTTACATACTGTGAGCAGCACTGAATGTTAATCTTCATAAATAATGCAATTTTACAGGCAAGAAATAGCATTTCCTTATTTTAATGTGTATTTATTTGATTACTCAGGAGTAATCAGGTTTTCATGTTTATTAGACATTTGTATTTCTTCTTCTAGAAATGGGCTTTTTATTCATTCTTCCATTTTAGCTTTACGTTTTTCTTATTAATATGGCCAATTTTATATTAAGAATATTAACCAGTTGTCTACATTATTATTGCAAATATTTTTCCAATTTCTTGCTTGATTTTTAATTTTGTTTATATTTTTGATAGGTATGCTTTAAAAATTTTTATACACTCAAGTTGACTGAACTTTACCTTTATGTTCTTTTTTCACTCTTCATATTTAGAAGGTCCTTACCTATGACAAGATCAGTTAAATATCTGTTATTTTCTCAAAATATATTTTAATTTTAGTCATTTATGATTTCAGCTTTTTAGGCCTTCTATCCTGGGGTGTGATGTCACATGACATATCCTAATTTGTCTTTTTTTTTAAAGAAAAATAACCATATTTTCTGAATAATCAATTTCCTCTTCATTGGCTGATGATGTTTTATCACATATTCTGTTCTCATGTATACAAGAAGGCTAGCTGGATACCTACACTGGTGCCTTTCTTTTCTGTAATCACTGTAGGTTTAAGTTGTAATTTAGTATCTAGTAAGACAGTTTTCGCCTCCTCACTCTCCTTTCCCAAAAATTTTTTCACCTTCTATTACTTGTTTATATTATACTTCCAATGAATAAATAACCATATTGTCAATTATGGTAGGTTGAATAATGGCCTTCAAAGGTATCAAGGTCCTAATCCCTATAACCAGTGAATGTTACCTTGCATGGAAAAGGAGTCCTTACAGACATAATTAAATTAAGGCCCTTGAGATGAGAAGAATTTCCTGAATTATCTAGACAAGTCTTAGATGTAATCATAAGAGACTTTAAAAGTGGGAGACAGAGGGGAATTTAACTACAGAGAAGAAAGCTTTATGAAGATGGAGCAAAGAGAGATTTGAAGATTCTATCTGTTGGCCTTGAAGATGGAGCAAGAGGCCATGAACCAAGGAAGACAAAGAATGCAGGTCTAGAAGCTGGAAATGCAAGGAAGAGGATTCTCCCCTAGGACTTCCCAAGAGAGCATGGCCTTTCCTACACCTTGATTTCAGTGCAGTGAAACTGATTGTGGACTTGTACCTCCAGAATTGTATGAGAATAAATGTGTGTCCTTTTAAACCATCAAGTGGTAACTTATTACAGCAGCCATAGGAAACTAATATATCAATTTAATAAAAAATGGTTGCGGGCTCCCCTGGTGGCGCAGTGGTTGAGAGTCCACCTGCCGATGCAGGGGACACGGGTTTGTGCCCCGGTACAGGAGGATCCCACATGCCGCGGAGTGGCTGGGCCCGTGAGCCATGGCCGCTGAGCCTGCGTGTCCGGAGCCTGTGCTCTGCAACGGGAGAAGCCACAACTGTGAGAGACCCGCGTATCGCAAAAAAAAAAAAAAAATGCTTGAGATGTTTGTGAATTTTTATTAATGTCATCCATTAATATTTGAATAATTGACATATTTAAATATTCAATATTCCCTTCCAAGAAAATATATCTTTTATTTTTCAGTAAAATATATGGCTTTTGGGGAAGTGTCTTATACTGATATTTCCAATGAAAAAGATTTTTGTTTTTCAGAGAATCAGCAGTATATTTTTTATAAAGAAATTTTCTGGAGGGTAAACATAGAGGGAAAATGAGCGTCATTAAGATTGGCAGGAGCTGGGCATTTAACAGGTCAATTTCTATAATATTATGTAAGGAGCAACAATTTGGTTCCTTAAAAGAGACTAGGTTAACGAAATAAACTTACAATTTTCCCCAAATTATTCTTTTGGAAGGTTCTTCTGTAAACAGGCTTTGTTCACTGTATGATTATAGATGATGAATAAATGGAAATATTAAGCTGCATTATCTTTCTAAAATACAACATTTTTCTCCAACACTGCGTCAGACTATACCCAAAATCATTCTTAAAGACTGAAATCATGTTTTTCACCAAGACATCGTAACTCTGAGGTTTCTGGTATTTTATATATACTCATCTTCTCTGGTTAGCATTTGCTTTTTTTATTGTCCTTATTTTCATAATCAAGTTACTATTTCAATGTAAACATTAAAATTTATTTCTCTATGTTTCAGAAATATTTACAGAAGGAAATTCTGACATGTTGGGAGTGGAGTTAATTACAGATTTTTAATATGGCTTAATGAGACGTTTTGGGCTGGTAAATTTTCTAGTAGGTGGTTCTAGTAGGAGGTGTACATCAGAATCCTATAGGAAACAAAAACTGCAGGTGTCTTGGTGTTCCTTAAAATATACAGGAGAGAGTCACAGCATTTGTATTTTTAAAAAGCTCTAGATGTGGTTCAGGGGTGCACAAAAGTTTCCTCACCTTGAGTTATGTAGTAAACCCTGAGGAAGTAGAGATTTTCCTGAACTGTCCATCACTCCCAAAGGCCAGCTATTTGTCATCTCACTGGTGTCACTATGTTCCATTCTCTGCGTGCTAAGAAGAGAGTCTAGGTACTCTTCTTGCCCCCAGAAGTATCTCCCAGAGTTTTCTCGTATATAGTAAATCTTATTAAGGGTCAGAAGGGGCAACTTAAAATGTTTAATCAGTTTTATTTCATGGGAAAAATTGTATGATGGTGCAGCATTTGTGAATTGAGAATTAGAAACTTCTCTGGTGTACCTCTTTCAAATGTCAAGGGTATATTATTTCTAGTTGATACTGATATTGTGAATATAAGTTTGATGGGAAATGGAAAATATATTACAAACAGTAATTTTAAGGGAAGGAAGTATGTCATCTTTTCTTTCTGACTTTTTAATCCTAAATCTTCTTCAAGGCACTGTTTGAAGCCAGCCCTTTTCCTTAAAGAGTTCTAACATACTCAGTTTTCATGGTAACCTTTCTTATTTCTAATTGTAAGGCATTTGGGATTATTTTGGTGCCTGAATACTGTGTTTTCTATTGTGCTTCAATTATTACATTTTTTTTATGAGGCTCTTAAAGGCTGAGATCTTTAGTACCCTGTGTACCAGTGAGAAAACAGTAGTCCCCCCTTATCCGTGGTTTCCCTTTCTGTGGTTTCAGTTACCCATGGTCAGCTGTGGTCTGAAAAATATGACATAGAAAATTCCAGAAATAAACAATTCATAAGCTTTAAATTGTGGCCATTCTGAGTAGAGTGATGAAATCTCTCACTGTCCCACTCAGTCCCACCTGGGACATAAATCATCCCTTTGTCCAGCATTTCCTGCCCATTAGTCACTCAGTAGCCATCTGAGTTATCAGATTATTGCCATGTTATAGCAGTTCTTGTGTTCAAGTCACTCTTATTTTGCTTTAATAATGGCCCCAGAACACAAGAATAGTGATGCTGGCAATTTGGATATGCCAAAGAGAAGCTGTAAAGCGCTTCCTTTAAGTGAAAAGTTTCAAGTTCTCGAATTAATAAGGAAAAAAAATTGTGTGGTGAGGTTGCTAAGATCTGCAGTACGAACGAATCTTCCATTTGTGAAATTGTGAAGAAGGAAAAAGAAATTCATGCTAGTTTTGCTGTCACACTTCAAAAGTTACTGCCACAGTGTGTGACATGTGCTTAGTTAAGACAGAACAGGAATTAAATTTGTGCTATAAGAGAGAGAGAAACTACATTGGTATAACTTTTATTACAGTATATTGTTATAATTGTTCTATTTTATTATTGCCTATTTTTGTTAATCTCTTACTGTGCATAATGCATAAAATCAACTTTGTCATAATTATATATGTATAGGAAAAAACATAGCATCTGTAGGGTTCAGTACTATCCTTGGTTTCAGGCATCTACTGGGGGTCTCGGAATATAGACCCCACAGGTAAAGGGAGACTACTGTATTGTCAAGTACATTTTAAGTGCATGAAACTCATATACTGGACTGAATGAAATAAAAACACTTTTCTTAACAGAGAAACTGACTTTATCAGTTCCAGCTGTCTCATACCTAATTATTTTTTTTCTGTATGGTTAGAAAATTTAATAAGACTAAAGAAAATGAGCACTTTTTTTTATGCAGTTGGTCCTCAAAATATATGATTGCCATCTTGGTATCATGCGTTGTCTTTTTTAGAATAATGCATTTCAAAAACTACTCTTATTCATATGTAAACAGCAAACCAAACTTTGTAGCTATGGTAGTGTGCTTCTGGGGTGTACATACACGTTCTTCTGTCTGTGTTTGGTTTATATGTGTGTGAGGAGGTGAGAGGAGAAATTTCCTTACTGTAATTATCAAAGCAATACTTAGATGAGAAACATACAACAGGTATGTGATTCAAGATAATTTAAGTCCATTATTTTCCAAGAAAATTAAATCTCTTAACTTCGCTTAGTGCAATAGTAATGCATCACCCATGTGGATGATTTCTTGGCAACACTGGCTGAACTTAATATTTATCATAAATAAACAGTGTTTGTTAAAGGGATGTCATTGTAAATGCTCTCTTCCTTTATGAAAGCAGAATTAAAATGTCTTTACAGAATAAATACATCATTCTTCTCATTAAACTTCACAGAAGGGCTCAGTGAAAATAGGCTTTCACTGCAAGTTCCCTTCCCCTTATCTTTCTTTCCAGCTGTTCTGATTCTCCTAAAAATCAACTTCTCTTGGTGATTTCTGTTAATAGGTAATAAGACCAGTGATTTAAATCACTGATTACCCGCTTCTGGCTTTCAAACTATTCTAGCATGCTTCTAGTTAGAATAATGATTGCAGTGGTAAGTCTGTGTGAGCAGGTGGTAATTTTATACATTAATGCTCATCGAGCTTCTTAGATTTACATTAGCTCTTGCAATAATAAAAAAAGTTCTAATAGTAGAAGAAATATTTATGAATATTTGAAATATAGATGTGCTTTCTAGCAAAATTAGAGATCTACCCAAGACTTGTTGAGATTTATTTAGCTGCAACAAGACATGTATTTCCAGTACTGGCAATTGGTAAACTTAGCTTACTCTGGTGTTCTTGTATTCCTTCTCAAAATGCTGTATTTTGATCAGGTCTACTAGCTGTGTCTTTAGAGCTCTTTAAGGGAAATTCACTTATATTTATAAGACAAATTTAAAATTATTGCAAGTCCGTCCTCCTCCATCTTTCCTCCCACAGGTGCACAAGTGCACACACACATGCTGCTATTTACTGTTTCTGTCCACAGAGTCTCTGTGACCTGGTGACTTGCTCTGTTCTGACACATCTGGTAACAACTCTGACAAAAAAGAAGATGTATACTTTTTAATTGAAAGTAGCTACGTTTTCAAGTTCTAGTGAACCATTACTTAGCGTAAAGTCACTTTGGAATCAATTAAATATGTACCATTGTCACATCAGTATTCATTGTAAAGCACTTAGGTGATTAAAGACCCTTGGCTTCTAAATATTTGACTACTTACCAGCACCAGCCATTTAGAAAGCCTTATTAGCTCTTTATACTTCCAGGGATGGCAGCATGAAAAAGTAAAACAAAATGAAAGGAAACATAATTGCCTCCAAATGAATGTTCCTTCAGCCTTGGCATGGCTTGTGCTATCCTAGGGTGCTCCTATTCTTCCTCTAGCTCCCCTTACCTTCTGTTGCTAACTTCTGGGGCTTCCAGAGCTCTTTTCATCTACAGTGCAGAGAAATCCAAAATAAAATTATATTAAAAATTACAAAATTACATAAAAATCCAAAATAAAAATAAATGAATAAATTTATAAATTTTCATCATCCAGGTGGCATAGGGCTAAAATATACACTTTACATTTAGCAAATGAAGAAAGTATGAGCATGTTTAATATTTCAAGAGCTTCCTTTAATTTAAACAAATTTTTAAATATGTTGGAACACATGTAAATGAAGTATATAGGAATGACATTAGTTTTAAATGATAATTTATGATACTAATCATAATAACTACTCTTTATTGAAGGAATTATATGTGAAGCTATGTGTTATATATATGTTTCTTTCATTTTCTCAACGCCAATGCTATGAGATCAGTATTCTCATCCCTGTTTATGTATGAGAAAACTGAGGCTTGCAGAAATAAATTAAGTAATTCAGGTAATCCACCGAAGATTATATAGTGCTCTAACTTGGATTAGAATCCAGGTTGGACTGACTACAAAGTTCTGTTTCTTGAACACTAAGCCCAAATGACTCCTCACAAAGGTTCCCTAAGAATCTACAAAGAGATTTCTTTTGTTTGTTTGTTTGTTTTTGTTATTTTTTGGCCCTGCAGAGTGGCATGGGATCTTGTTTCCCCAACCAGGGATCAAAGCTGTGCCCCCTGCAGTGGAAGTGTGGAGTCTTAGCCACTGGACCACTAGGGAAGTCCGCAAAGAGATTTCTTAGAAACTGTTCAAGGTGCTAAGTGCACAACTACATTTTGCCTAGACAGTCACTGAATAAAGTTAAAACTTTATTTATTTTAATACCCTTTGCTCAGTTTTTTTATAATTCATAATTTTACCTGTTTGATGGAACTTTCTAGTTATTAAATACTTGATGCTTTCATGAAATCCAGTCTTTTCATATATAAAGATTGTAATATATAGTCTGTATATTCAAAAATAGACATGATTTTGTAATCATGTGTTTGGCTAAATGTTTGGCTAAAATTTACAAAATGTTTACCTGTGCCTTATTTGGATAATCAATGTCATTTAAAAATATTCCACATCAATTTAAAAGGAGAAATAGTCTTTAATAAATTGAAACAAGTAGTTATAAAAAGGAGATACTTTTTCCTCCAATAGCGTAATAATGACCATTGACAGTCATTAGTGAGTAGCTGCTGGCCAAAAGGGAACATGAAACAATTACTATGAGACCATAAAATTGATTTATAATAAAAAGGAGTGATACACATTGGCAAAATTTTTAAAAAATGTTTTTTGACGTATTTGAAAATAATGATTCTGTCCAAGTTTATGATTCTACATTTTCCGTTCTCTTTAAGACCCATTTATTTTCAATCCTACAAAAATTATTATTATTATTTTTAATATTGACATATGTCATGAATTTTTAAATTTATTTATTTATTTATGGCTGTGTTGGGTCTTTGTTTCTGTGCGAGGGCTTTCTCTAGTTGTGGCAAGGGGGGCCACTCACTATCGCGGCCTCTTGTTGCGGAGCACAGGCTCCAGACGCACAGGCTCAGTAATTGTGGCTCACGGGCCCAATTGCTCCACGGCATGTGGGATCTTCCCAGACCAGGGCTCGAACCCGTGTCCCCTACATTGGCAGGCAGATTCTCAACCACTGCGCCACCAGGGAAGCTCCCAAAATTATTTTAATCCCAAATAATATAAAATTTATATGCTTATTAATCTGATTCAGGCTTAATGAGAATTTAAAATTTGGGATTTTCTTGCTGTCAGTGAAGTCCTCCAATTGTCTCAGTTTTGTAAGACTACTGCCAGTGTCATACAACTTTGTCAGGAATGTTGTTATGCTAAGTATTAATAGGCATTGAGAGTGCTATGCTTGAATTTTTACCCAGTGTACTGTTTTATAACTTTATTTTAATCTACAATATCATGAAGCTTCATATTTAATACCAAGCTTTAAGATATTGCACATTTTATCTCCTTTCTCCTTTCAATGTTCAGTTTTCTTCTATTTCATACCTCTTAGGTCAGGCGCACGTGTTACACGTTCATGTTCTATAATCCCCTAAATGCTGAATGCATTGCTATTTGAGTACTCACAAGGCATCTGAGCATCTCGTGGAGTCCAGGTGGAGAAGAGAAATATCTTTGTGTGAGGCAAGATGCTAGAAGGCAGGATGAGAATGTTTTAGGTCAGTCAGAGGTTGTAGTATAGAAAGGTGAGAAGAATTCCACTCAAATATTTCAATTTTCTCTGTGGAACACAAGGCAATATTATGACTTATGGTGCTGATCTGGGAAAGCAAGCTTAAAAGGGATCATAACATCTTAGAACAGCTACTACAGAGAATGTGAAGGGGGCTGACTAGGGACAAGGTAAGCGATAATAAGTAATTCTCAAGCCCCCAGACCCATGTAGCCTCTGCGGGTTTGCAATATGGCCAATATGTTATTTCAGGATGAATGCTGATAAAGCTGCCTCTGGGCTACCAATTCTGAACTATGCCCAGATATTAATTTTGGAGGCTAAAAAGTGCCATTTTCTCATTCATACTACTCTATTAAATTAAATATGTATAATAAGACTCTTTTTCTACAAGACCATAAGAAAATCTTTGTTAATTTTGATTTTTAAAATAATAACCATATTCAAAATCCTGGAAGGTTATGTCAAATGCAACTCATCTAAATGCAACTTATATAAATACAACTACTTATATTTATTTAAGTTACTGTTGACATCCTATAGGAATTCAAAGTTCATCTTGTAGTGAATGTCACAACTTTAAAATGTGACATGTCTATGCTGAAATGAAAAAACTCACAAGATTTTATTGTTCTGATTTTACATTTGTTATATTTGGTTCTCTATATCAGATTTGTTATCAATTTGGTTAATGTAATCTGATATCTATTTATATATGCTTATATATTTTGAAGCCCTGAAAAACTGTCATAGTCCCATGAAATTAAAGAAAATAGTTACTGAATGGAACCCTCTCCTCATTTTCTCCCAAATACAAGCCTGTAGTGGACAATTAATACTTCTAATGCTGTAAGTTGAAAGGTAGTTTGACCTTTTTTTCAGCCCTACTTTATTTGCTCAGCACCCCACCCTTACTAAGAAGGTCCCCAGGAGTGGAATGGCAGCCGCTGAGGTCTTACACAACCTAGGTCCAATCCAACTTCTTGTATTTTTTTTTTTTTCCTGGTGGATGAGTGTGCCCATGATTGTCACTAGGCCTGGAGAGTTTTGAAGTTGGAACTAGAGAAAGTAGTCTCCTGCTGATGAAGCTGTGAAGTTCTTACCAAGTTCATCAGCAGTATGAGATAAGGAGGCTGGTATACAGAGAAGAGATAAATGATGTTGAGTGAGAATCCTGGTGATATTTTTGGTTACCTGAGCCTGATTGCTTAACATGCAATTGAAATATGAGTTTTAGTCATTTGCAACCAAAGGAGACTCAAGTAATGGAATCTCCGACCTAGCTTTATTTTTCTTGATCGAGTTTGGCAGAAAACAAAATTGCTTACCCTGCAGGATTTAGTAATAAATTAGCTAGCAACACTAAATTGGGAATGGTGGAGGTTCAAAGTGTTGAGTGCTATTTGCAGGCAAATTATCCACAGGTTGGTGAGAGGAAGGTCTACACTCAAGGGGAAGTAAACACTGAGTCCACGCAACCCAGTTTCATTGGCCCCAGATGGAAATTCTCTCCCCACTCCCCTCCTGGGACTCCCAGACACTCCAGATTGTTACTCTCCTCCTTCACTGCTGCCCCCACCCGTTTCTCTTACACCCTCCTCCTATCCCTACTCTTATCTGGTTTGGTGGGGCAGAAACCCTCTTGAAGCATTAAGGAGATGCATGACTATGAACAAGCAGCCTCATTCCATCCAGGACCAAGTTTCCTAGTCTACAAAATGGAAGAGATTGGCAAGGTCACTTCTAATATTCCCCTTAACCTAACAATATGGATGATAAATATATTTATCATTTGACTCACATTTTCTACCTGATTAAAATACACTAAAATTTTCATACTTAATTTTTTTTCTCCTCATTGGTTACAATAATTCAGAATATATGGTGTATTTTCATACTGGCACTGGAGAGTCAGCAGTCTGGATAGGTGAAGGAAATCCTGGAAAATCGAGGAGAGGTGAAGCACAAAGTTAAATGATAACATGTAGGCGACACTGTTGGTTGTCTACACAACAGCCTATACCCTGCTTTTCCCTATTAACTGCTTCTGATTCTGTTCCAGAATTCAGGTGTGTGGCAATGTCCTTAGGGTAGGTGGGTTCCTTCTCAGGCTCCATGGGCTGAATTATAGTTAGACTAAACAAGGCAGAGTAGTCCTTTGCCGGTGATTGATTGGGGTGGAGATGGGGCGTGTGACCCAGTTCTGACTCATGACTTAGAAAAGGGTGTTTGCTGGGGTATTCTGGGGAACATTTTTCTTCCTGATAAAAATAGACACAGGTAGGAAGAGCACCCTCCCCATTTCTTTTCTGTCTTTGGATATTGTCATATGAAGAGATGATATTTGGCACCATGGCAGCCATCTTATGATCATGAGGAGAAAAGCCAAAGCATCTCAGATAATATAACCCAGAGCCCTGTCATTGGAGAGCTCATGATTTAACTAACCCTGGAAACATGTTAAGTCTTCTTGTTATTTGAAATGGTTAACCCATCTCATCTAAGGTATTTTGTTATTTGAGGGCAAAACTATACTATCTGATACAAAAGTGACCCAATCGTTTTAATGTGGGTTCACCATGGAATCAAGCAGTCCTGAATTTGAATAATAGCTTTATCAATAAATATTTGTATGACCTTTAGAGATCATATTTTATCTTTTTGAGTCTCAGCTTTCTCATCTCTAAAATGAACATAATAATAGAGTCCAGCTCACTGGATTCTTGAGAGGATTAAACGGCACACTGCATTTAAGGGAGTTAACAGAATGCTGGCCACATGGTGAACACACAGCAGAAGTTAGCTATTTTTTAATTAGAGTTTATTTTGGTTATTATTAAGAGGCTGTGACTAACATGTGCAGCTCTATGGCAGCTCTATCAAAGCAAGTTAGAGAAAAGTAAGCACTCTCTTCTGGCTTGCCTGCCCCTGATCAACACTATTCCATACACAAAATGGCTCTTTAGTTCCCTCTTTAATTGCTGCAGAAGATTCAAGAACAAAGGAAGACTCAGAGACAGCTGTTCATTGGGAATGAAGAGAGCCTAAAGGCTAACATTGTGGGAAATTGGGCACATTGGGATGGGTTATTAAAATGGGGATTGTGGGTGGTTCTGGAATTGAGCAAGATACGGGGGCCTCTGGAGGTAAGCAGGAGGTTAAGTCTCTGGGAGTCGGATGACCGAAAAGATTGCTTTAGAAGAGTTTCTGAGAAATTGAAAACTAAGGAGATCAAAATAATATTTGGTAATTGGGGAAAATAGGAGAGGATATTCCCACATTACTTAACTGTCCAAATTGTCTACATCTCTCCTGTTCATTTTCATTTTTGTGTTCAGTCCAGGGTAAATAACAGGGAGTGAAATGGTGCAAGGAGGAGGATTTACAAACAGTTCTTCCTTTCATCTCTATGCCCTGAAACCTTTTTTTCTCCATAAGCTCTTGAAATAATGTTGATCCAATGGAGTCTCTTGGTTTGAATAGCTTCTACTGCCAAACCTACTGCAAGGAGGGCAGGAGTGTGAAGAAGTGTAACCTGGAGCTCTCCAGCCTTGGCTTCAAAGCAGGATTTAGTCAGTGACTCTGAAAGGCATGTGGCAGCAGGGGGCACCTCAGCGCATGCCTCCTGTCTGCATCATTCCCTCTGCCCCCAAGGTTGTGTCAGAGCTAAGGGGAACTAGCAGTTTGGCTGAATAATCTCTAGCAATGTGATATGGAGTCCCATGTTTTTAGTACTTCACTATGAAGCACTAGCTTCAGACATTACCAGCCATCTTAGTCACCTTACGATTGTGTAAGAATCACCTGGAGTGCCTGTTAACAGTACAGATTCCTGGAATAGTCTGGTTCAGAGCACTTGTATGAGGCCCAGGAATCAGCAATTTCCAACAAGCATCCTGAGCTATTCTAATGCAGGAGGTCCAGGAACTACATTTTAAAAAACATGCTCTAAGTACCAGGATTGCTGTCGTAATGTCTTTCTCGTCCTTTCTTTTTCCGAACTCCCAAGACATGCAGCAAATGGTAGATGCTACTTTTGAATAATTGCTGAGAAATTCTCTTCAAAAATTAAACTTAACTGGTCATGTTCTGAAGTTAGAGATTTGCCTTGGAAGACTGGGCTATTATCGGAAGAAACATGTCTCTCGTGGGAAAAGCCGACACCACTGAAATACTCAAGGACCAACTAATGCTGCTTCCTTAAGCCTGGTGCTCATTCAGGGGGAGAGCCCTCTTTGAAGTCAATTGGAATTGTGCCAGAGAGCGGTGTGAGTGTGGGAGGTGTGACCAGAGGGGATCAGAGAAGTCACATTCAGGCACATCCAATAAATTAGTTAATTAATGAAATTTTATAATAATTTGTTTAGAGACAAGCAAAACTTTAGTACATGATAAAGGAACAGATCCAAGCTTTCCCCTCCTGTATTAAGGAGGACCTAGTTGTAGCACTGAGGTTGGAAACAGTGTGCAAGGAGACTTCTAGCTGATTGGTACCCAGCAGTGTGTGTCTGAGAGTGGGGAAGAATAGAATTCTACTCTAAAGCATCATGACCATATGGGTTTCCACAGAAAGCTTTCTGCTACAGACTTCATCATACATGTGATGACATGAGTTAAATGAGTGTCAGAAGACAGTTTTTTGTTTTGTTTTGTCTTTTTTTTTTTCGGCTGAGCTGCACGGCTTGCGGGATCTTATTTCCCCCACCAGGGGTCAAACCCTGGACCCTTGCAGTGAAAGTGCCAAGTCCTAACCACTGGGTCACCAGGGAATGCCCCTGAGATTTTTAATCTTTTTTTTTTTTTGGACATATATCACTTTACTGAAGTTACAGATTCTCTCTCCAAGAAGAATGTAACTAGGCATACACATGAAAAATTTCCATACCATGCCAAGGATTCATGGACCTCCGGAAACTCATCTGTAGACCCCAAGCAAAGTATGTCTGCTCTAGAATAAATATGGCAGGACCTAGAGATGGAAGTCAAGGAAGGATAGGTAATTCAATAAAAATCAGGCTTTGGTTGAATAAAGCATTGACTTCACTCTAGCCTCTCTCTGGAGCCAGACTACTTGGTTCAAATCTTGCCTCCTTCCCCATTCCTCAGCTGTCACACTTGAGGTAGTGGGTTTCCCTCCCTTCACCGTGGCACGGTTCCACATTTCTAAAATGAGGGTGATGACACAGATATGGTTACTGTGAAAAGTAAATGAATGAATATGTGTAAAGTCTTTACCTGGCACATAAAGGTTTGCTGATGCTATTATTTAATTCCCTCTCTCAACAAATGATGTCAACATCAACCACTTATCTCACTTAGTGTTATCACTTAAAGTTTATGCTTCCATACGTGCTGTATTTTGTTAAATAGAATAAAGGCTTGAAGAGGATTGATTTTAACATTTTAGGCACTGCGTTTCATACAGAGTACATACTTTATAAAAATTGTTGAAATAAATGAATTTGTGGAATGAATTTTACTAGGTCTCTAAAACTTCCTCTAATTTTTCCCTTCCTTTACATCTTCATTGCCACAGCTTTAATTCAGGACTTCTTCATCACCTATCTTCTCAAAGCAGCCATTGCCTAAAAGCATTTCTGAAACCTGCCTATACATTAGAATCACCTGGGGAAATTTTAACTATGGATTCCTGGCCTCTATGAGGTATATAGGCTTAGCAGCTCTGAAGTGATAGTATTGAAGAAAGTGGACTACATTCAAAAGTTTCTCATATGATTCTTTTTTTAAAAAAATTTTTTATTGGATTATAGTTGATTTACAATGTTGTGTTAGTTTCAGGTGTACAGCAAAGTGAATCAGTATACATATACATATATCCACTCTTTTTTAGATTCTTTTCTCATATAGGCCATTACAGAATATTGAGTAGAGTTCCCTGTGCTATATAGTAGGTCCTTATTAATTATCTATTTTGTATGTAGTAGTGTGTATATGTCAATCCCAATCTCTCAATTTATCCCTCTCCCACTTCCCCTGGTAACCATAAGTTTGTTTTCTACATCTGTGACTCTACTTCTGTTTTATAAATAAGTTCATTTCTACCATTTTTTTTAGATTCCACATATAAGCAACATCATATGATATTTGTCTTTGTCTGACTTACTTCACTCAGTATGACAATCTCTAGGTCCATCCGTGTTGCAGCAGATGGCATTATTTTGTTCTTTTTTATGGCTGAGTAATACTCCATTGTATATATGTACCACATCTTCTTTATCCATTCCTCTGTTGATGGACATTTAGGTTGCTTCCGTGTCCTGGCTATTGTAAATAGTGCTGCAATGAACATTGGGGTGTATGTATCTTTTCGAACACTCTGGCATAAATCGCAGCAAGGTCTTTTTTGATCCACTTCCTAGAATAATGAAAATAAAAACAAAAAAACAAATGGGATCTAATTAAACTTAAAAGCTTTTGCACAGCAAAGGAAACTGTAAACAAAACAAAAAGACAACCCTCAGAATGGGAGAGAATATTTGCAAGTGAAACAATGGACAAGGGATTAATCTCCAGAATATACAAACTGCTCATGCAGCTCAATATCAAAAAACAAACGACCCAATCAAAAAATGGGCAGAAGATCTAAATAGACATTTCTCCAAAGAAGACATACAGATGGCCAAAAAGCACATGAAATATGGTCAACATCACTAATTATTAGAGAAATGCAAATCAAAACTACAATGAGGTATCACCTCACACAGGTTATAATGGCCATCATTAAAAAATTTACAAACAATAAGTGCTGGAGAGGATGAGGAGAAAATGGAACCTTCCTACACTGTTGGTGGGCATGTAAATTGGTACAGCCACTATGGAGAACAGTATGGAGGTTCCTTAGGAAACTAAAAATAGAGCTACCATATGACCCAGCAATCCCACTCCTAGGCATATACCCAGAGCAAACCATAATTCTCCTGTGATTCTTAAATAATGCTAGTTTTTGGAACTACTTGGTCTATGTTAAAAAAAAAAAAAATCTAAATTCCTTGTCCTTTCTTGAAAGACCATTCACTCACTTCCATGTCTTTCCTAAAGTGTTGCCCATCCCCACCCCCCATTTGTATCCTATACTCCAACCATGCAAAACACCTGCCTTGTTTCCTAGTGCTCCATTCTCTCATGGATGTGCTTTGTGCACCTCTGAACTTTGAATAGAGGCCAATTTTTGTTTGTTTTGGTTGAAGTCAGATGTTAAAAAATATTTTCTTTCCCAGATTCATACCCCTTTAGTAATCTCCAACAAAGTTGCAGTGTTTGGTTTTAAATTTTGGGCTCATCTGGTAAAGCAAAGATGATTTTCATCCCCTGAACCAAGTGAATCATTTCTTTTCCAATTGAGATATAATTCATATACCATATAATTCACTTTATTAAAGTATAAAATTTACTGATTTTTAGTATATTCTCAAATTTGTAAAACCATTACCATTATCTAATTTCCAGATAATGGTAAGGTTTTTATCATTTTTATCATCCCCAAAGAACCATTTATATTAATATATTTTATATTAATAATATATTGCAAATCACTCACCATTCCTCATCCCCACCTTGAAAACCTCTGACAACCACTAATCTACTTTTTGTCTCCATGGATTTGCTATTTGGACAGTTCATATCAATGAAATTGTACAATATGTGGCCTTTTTTTGTCTGGCTTCTTTCACTTAGCATAATGTTTTCAAGAGTCATCCATGTCGTAGCATTATCAGTATTTCATTTGCTTCAATTGGCAAATAATATTCAAGTATGTGGATATACCACATTTTGTGTATCCATTCTTCTATTGATAGACATTTGGGTTACTTCCACCTTTGACCATTATGAATAATGTTGTTATGAACATTGTGTACAAGTTTTTGTTAAGATATATGTTTTTCATTCTCTTGGGTATACACCTAGGAATGGAAATGCTGGGCCATATGGTAACTCTATGTTTAACTTTCTGAGGAATTGCCAAACTGTTTTTCCAAGTAGCCCTACCATTTTACGTTCCCACCAGAAATGTATGAGGGCTCCAATTTCTCCACATCCTATGGACACTTGTTATTTCTCTCTCTATATTTTTTTACAGCCATCCTAGCAGATGTGAAGCGATATTTCATTGTGGTTTTGAGTCATATTTTTTAAATGACTAATGATATTGAACATCTTTTCATGTATTTATTGGCCCTTTGTAAATATTCTTTGCAAAATATTCAGATTCTTTGCTAAATTTTAAATTGAGGTGTAAAATTTTTTTTTATTATTGAGTTGTAAGAGTTTTTTGTATATCTTGAATACACATTGCTAATCATATATATGATTTGCAAATATCCTCTCTGATTCTGTGGATTGTCTTTTTACTTTTTCAATAGTGTCTTTCAACTCACAAAATTTTTAAAGTTTGATAAAGTCTAATTTATTTTTCTTTTGTTGCTTGTGCCTTTGGTGTCATATCTAAGAAACCATTGTCTAATCCAAGGCCATGATGACTTTGCTTATGTTTTCTTCTAAATGTTTTATAGTTTTAGCTCTTACACTTAGGTCTTTGATCAATTTTGAGTTAATTTTTGTACATGTATGAGGTAAGAGTTATTCATTCTTTTGGATGTGGCAGTGTACCAGCACCATTTATTCAGAACACTATTATTTCCCAATTGAATTGTCTTGGCATCCTTACTGAAAATCAATTGGTCATAAATAAAGGAGGGTTTATCTGAATACTCAATTCCATTCCATTGATCTGTGTGTAAACTTATACTGGTATTATAGTGTCCTGATATTACTTTATAGTAAGTTTTGAAAACTTGAAGTGTGAGGGGTTTTTTTTTCAAAATTGTTTTGGCTATTCTGAGTCATTTGCTTTTCCATATGAATTTTAGTATCATCTTTTCAATTTCTGCGAAAAAGGCAGTCAGGATTTTGGTAGGGATCGCACTGAATCTGTAGATAAATTTGAGGAGTATTGTCCTCTTAATATTAATGTCTTTTCATGAACATGGACAGGCTTTTCCATTCATCTAGATCTTCTTTAAGCAATTTCAATAATGTTTTTTATATCCAGTATATAAATTTGTCACTCTTTCTGTTAAATTTATTCCTGAATATTTTATTCTTTTTGATGTTGAAATAAAGTGTTTTCTGAATTTCATTTTTGGATTGTTTATTACGAATGTATAGAAATACAATTGATTTTTGTATATTGATTTATCCTGAAACTTTCCTGAATTCATTTATTAGTGAATTCCTTAGTATTTTCCATATACAAGATTATGCCACCTGTGAAACATGGGCTTTTAATTCACGTGGAGTTTTGAATAACATGGGTTCTGTATCATTAATTGCTTTACTATCTTGATCAAACCGATTAACTTTCATGAGAATAATTTTCTTTGTCTATAAAATGACAATAATAATTCCAAAATCCATAGTTGCTGTGAGGAATACGTGTGCTGACACTGGTCAAATAACCATTATTTCAATTATTTAATACGTGAATCACAAGAATTGGCTCTTTTTAGCTAAGAATGAATAAATCATTTTCCAAATCATTTTCTCAATCCTTTTCACATTTGGGGTATTTTAGTTAGATATGGAGCTGAGAAAGAGTATATTAGGTAATGTCAAACCTTTTAGGGTGATTAGAACAACTGGAAATGAAGCTTCAAAAATAGATTGAAATTCTGTTTAAATACTTTGCCAGATATGATGAACATTATTCTATGGGAACAAAAAAACTATTAAAGGATTTTTGTTGGAGAATAATAAAATCAATGAGATATAGTGAAGGATTGAGAAATTAGGAGTGGGGGGAAAGGTGGGAGGCTATTATAAGAGATCAGTAGAGAATTGATGAAAACCTCAACTAAGGCAATACCTGGGAAGATAAGGGAGAAATAATATACTTTGGAAATATTTAGTATGTTTTGGTTGGAGGATAAGAATCATAATTTCCAGGATTCTGGACTGTATACATATTTCCTTTCTTGGAAGTGTTGCCTAAGGTACCTACAGAGTACCTACGTAGATATGCTAATAGGGTAATAGAGAATCAATCTGGAATTTATGAGAGAGAGTTGTTGAGGATTCTAGATACAAAATTAAAAAATTTTCTTTGTATGACAACTTCTGGTCTTCACTTCTATTCTGCCTTTGAAGATTCTATGATTCATAATTATCAAAACTTCCTTATAAATAACCCCCGAACCTCAACTCTTCTCTGTCTCTGTCTCTCTCTTGATAACTTAGTTGTCTAGCAAAACAAAACCCTTACTCTAGTAAAACCTAAACTCTTTTCATTCCTCACATCTGTACCTGACACCTCCTTCTCCCATAACCTTTCTTCTGCTCCAGTCTGAACTGATTTGCTCTCCAGGATACTTGTTGTCTTGGAATTTCTACTTGCTTTCTTCTTGTTGGATCTCCTGTTTCTTGGATCACATATATTCTTCTTTCCTAAAATAGCATGGAAAGTGAATTTTTAAATCTTTTTTTTTGCGGTACGCGGGCCTCTCACTGTTGTGGCCTCTCCCATT
The DNA here is from genome assembly GCF_003031525.2 of Neophocaena asiaeorientalis asiaeorientalis. NCBI lineage: Eukaryota > Metazoa > Chordata > Mammalia > Artiodactyla > Phocoenidae > Neophocaena > Neophocaena asiaeorientalis. The sequence goes on along the minus strand of NW_020174013.1, from coordinate 400,067 downwards.
GCGGAACACAGGCTCCGGATGCGCAGGCTCAGCGGCCATGGCTCACAGGCCCAGCTGCTCCGCGCACATGGGATCTTCCCGGACCGGGGCACGAACCCGTGTCCCCTGCATCGGCAGGCAGACTGTCAACCACAGTGCCACCAGGGAAGCCCCGAATTTTTAAATCTTTGCTTGTGTGAAAATGATTATTTTACCACCACGATATTTTGACTTGGTTTAGAATTATAGGCTGAAAATCAGTTTTCCTCAGAATATCATTCTGATGTCTGTTTCACTGTTTATGCCCTGTAATTCTATGAAGGGCGACTGAAGTTCTTTTGAAGATCTAAGGATCTTTTCTTTATTCCTTGTCTTCTAAAATTTTATACTGATATGTAGATCTTTTAGAATTTATTCTCTTGGGCATTCAGTGGTCTTTTCAAACTGGAAACCCATTTCCAACACTTTTGGGAAATTATCCTGTATTATTTATTTGATAATATCTTCTGTTCCATTTTCGCTTTTGTCTTCTTCTGAAACTCTAGTAATATGGAAGAAAGACATCTTTGAATAATCTTCTAATTCTTTTATCTTTTTTCCTATTGCCTTTTTATTATAATGTCTGAAAGATTATTTTGACCTTATCCTCCATTCATTTAATTTTTCCCATATGATTAATTTTACATTGTTTGAATATTTTACATTTCAAAGCTCTTTCATGTTTAAAAATATTTTAATAGCATCTTGTTCTTTTTTATGGATGTAATACTTTTCTTATCTTTCCACTTATATTAATTAGATTCTTAAAGTGATTATTTTTCTTTTTATATTATTCATGACTTCCATCTTCTTTCTTCTGTTTATTTTATCTCTGACATACATATTGAGTCTGACCCTCAATTTTGTTTGGCTTGTGTGATATTTATAAAACAACATATTTCACATTATTAAAAAATCAGTAATTTTGGCTTCTTTTGAAAAATTGAGAGAACTGGCAATAGTGGGGCCATGATTTTTTCCTGGTGAGTAGACATTGCACATTTCAGATAGGACATGTATTCTGATGCTATCCTGTTTTATTCTTTTATCCTTCAGGTCCTATAAGCATTTAGGTATACCACATTCTCCCTCTGTCACTCATAAGACTCTAGTCCACTCAGAAATCCACTGACTTATACTTCTGGACACAGGGCTTATCTTTGAAGGTAATAATATTTTCTCTGTTTTTCTTTCATTAAATCCTCTTCTGTCACCAAATCCTTTTGGAATGTAGTTGTTCTTTTTATAGAAGAGTGAGAACAAGTTTTACAACCATTGAAATCCACGAAAGACAGTTATTATTTGATATATTCCAACGACTCTCATTAGTAGGGATAATTTAGAGTGTTCTATCTTGTAAATGTACTCTTGGACAAATTAAAGAAAATTTAAAGCTTTAAGTTTCTCATGTATCATTCTGTGAAGTTTGAGTCAATTAACACTTTCTAAAGACAGGGTTCTCTTTTTATACATGGATATTATGACTTTTAAATGTTGACAATTTGGTGTTTCTTTATAATATGATAAATGAATTTTTCTTTAGTTTTTTAAATGGAAGAATTGATGTAATTCAGTCAATGTCCCTCATGGTTAAATAAAACAGTTTGCCATATCTTATGGGGAGATCACTTGGCTGATCTAGTTACAAGAGCTAGATTTTAGTTCATTGACTCATCATACAACCACAAATATTAATTGAGTACCTACTATATGTCAAGCACTCTTCAAGCATGTAAGCAATCAGTAAACCAAATAAAGTTTCTGTTTTCAGGAAGCTTATAATCTAGTGGGGAGAAAATAGGTAGTAAACTATACAAACAGATATGTTAACTTATGTTAATTTCATGGCTTTGGGAAAATTATTTTATATTTCTGAGACTCATTTTTTCTATGTGTAAGATTAGTATGTTGAGCTCTAATTTTTATAGCCATAAATTAATGTTCTGATTTAAATTTAATTTTTTTTAATCATCTAAGAATCTTGACTGAGCCTGAATGTTGCATAAGGATAGCATATAGTGGAAAAAATAACCTCTTGTTGTGATCTGTTTGAGAAGGTATCTCGAGAAACAGAAGAGTCTCATCTAGTTTTAAATTGTCTGAGACAGTATGATGGAAATAGCTTTGTAGTCCTCTAGGAATATTCTGTATTTTTAAAAAATGTAAGAAATAGGGACTTCCCTGGCAGTCCAGTGGTTAAGACTCCGAGCTTCCAGTGCAGGGGCACGGGTTTGATCCCTGGTCAGGGAACTAAGATCCTACATGCGGCGTGACCAAACAATAAAGTTAAAAAAATGTAAGAAAGAAACAGGTTATGTTCATTTTAACATAACTGTGTGCCTTTCATTCAACCATTCAATACATATATTTTAGCATCAATTACATGCTGGACATTGGGAATAGGGTTTAATAAAAGAGAAATATTTTGTCCTTATGAAATCTACATTTTTAGATAGAAAGATTTTTCCATAAACATTACAATTAAACATATTACAATTAAATAATATTTCAGGGAGTGATAAGTGTTATGAAGAAAAACAAGGCAGGGTAGGAAATTAGAGAGCAACTAAAGAAGAAAAGGGTCTATTTGACAGAGAGTACCAGGAGGACCTCTCTGAAGAGCTAATAGTAAGGTTGGCAGATCAAATACAGGATGACCAGTTACATTTGAACTTCAGATAAATGGCAAATAATTTTTTAGTATAAGTATGTCCCATGCAATACTTGGGACATAATTAGAGTATAAAATTCATTGTTTATCTGAAACTCAAATTTAACTGGGAATCTTGCAGTTTTATTTTCTAATCTGGCAACCTTACATTTAAGCCAAAATCTGAAAATAGTGAGGAAACTATCTATATATTGGATCCAAAGGGATAGATTTCAAGATAAAAGAAGCAGCAAGTTCAAAGTTTTGTAGCAGGAATTAGCAAGACTGTTCAAGAAACAGCAGGAAAGCCAATGTGGGTTAGTAGGATTGAGGAGGAAGTGAATGGCTGGCTGTGATGGATATAGAGGCAGAAGTCAGATCATAGAGGTACGTTGAGCCATGGTAAATAATATGGGTTTCACTTGATGGAAAGCCATTAGAAAGTTTTGGGTGAGGAATGATGAGATCTAATTTAAGTTTAAAGAGACCACTTGACTGCTATATGAACAGATTCTATAAGAGCAAGAGATGAAGCAGGAAGACTTGTTGAAACAGACCATGGCAGAGATGATGGTTTGGAACGTGGCATTAGCAGTGGGGCTGGTGCACAGAGGTCTGAATTGGGTTACATTTTAAAGGAAGAACCACAGGACTTGCTGGTGAGTTGTGGGGTATGTGAGAAAGATAAATCAGGGATGCATTCTTCATCTTTGGCCTGAGCAACAGGATAACTGATCATAATAAGCAAGATTTAAGACAATTAAAAGGAAGTAAATCAAATTTGCTTAAGCAGTTGTTTATTGAAACACATGCAAGCACACACTCACCTCCCTTGCCTATCCCTTGCCAGGGTTATCAAGTCAACTTACTGTTCTAATGCATCAGCAGTAGCAGCAGCATTTTCGTGTGCATATTATACCAGGTAATATTACTAGCCCATTATATCTATTACTCAGTTAAGTATGATATAGGTACTATTGTTATAATCATTCTTATGTTACAGATGAGGAAAATGAAGCCCACAGAGGTTAAATAACTTGCCCCAAGGGATGCAGCTGGGAAATGGTGAAATATGGCTCTAAAGACAACCTGGTAGACTCCAAAACATTTTCACTTAACAGCTGAGTTTTGCAAAAACAAAGAAAGGAAAAGAAAAATAAATGATGTTTTGAGTCATTCTAAATATAAAAAAATTCATTCAACTTTTAGACTTCTAGTCAAAGTCTCCAAAAAAACTTAAAATTTTAAATAAGAAAAGTGAGGAACAAATATAAAAACAAAAAACTTTACTAAGTGACAAAACAGAAGATTTGGCATATTAAGGATCAGGTCTTTATTCTTGGATGAGAAGATTGAAATTATAATGAAGTCAGTTTTCCAAATTAATTTATAGTTTAATTCTTATCAAAATCATGTATACACACAACACACACCCTTACAGACATATGTATATACATATGTGTATGTATGTATACATACGTATATACAACATGTGTGCTTATTGGTGTTATTTCAATAAATCAAAACAGATAAACCACAATCTAACTTTATCAAGAATAAGAAAAAGCACAAATATAAAACACAGGAAATAAAGGAGAAGTATTCTGAGGAACAGTGGAAATTAGAAGACTCATAAGAGACTAATTTTTTCCCCAAACTTATTCACATATATATGAAAATGCTGTTGGTATGAAAAGATTATCATGATATGTGTTTATTGATGAAAGCAAGGTGAAGAACTGAAAAAATTTTAATTTTTGGTTTGTAAAAGGCAGAAAAAACAAGATTGTATATTCATATTAACTTTTTTTTTACATTTTATGGAATAGCATTTAATTTAATTTATTTAACATCTTAATGGAGTATAATTGCTTTACAATGATGTGTTAGTTTCTGCTTTATAACAGAGTGAATCAGCTACACATGTACATATATCCCCATATCTCTTCCCTCTTGCGTCTCCCTCCCACTCTCCTGGTGGTCACAAAGCACTGAGCTGATCTCCCTGTGCTATGCGGCTGCTTCCCACTAGCTATCTATTTTACATCTCGTAGTATATCTGATAACTCTGAAAGGATACTTTTATTTGAAACTCTGAGAGGATATACAGGATACTCATAAAAGTTGTACCTTGGTGAGAGACAGCCATGGTAGGAAGAATTTTCACTAATATAGCTTTCATATTGAACAATGTGAATGTATCACCAATTCAAAATTTTAAGAAATAGTATAAACATGCTATATTTTGGAAACTGAAAGGCAGTTACTTCTGTGGTGAAAAAGGCATGCTTTGAGCACTGACCGTATAAAATTTGACTAGTTTTACTATAAAGCTGCCTTGGTAAGGAAGCATATGGTTTCAATCAAATAAATCTCTGGATGATTTTTATGTCCTTCATCACCTATTGATTCTGAAGAAAAACTCCTTTGACATCATAGTCTACGTTTGGTCCGATTCCATATTACTAACTAGATTTCCTTTCTCATAATCTCTGAAGCAATTTGCTTCCAGGCCTGAGCAGGGATTCAGTTCAGAGATAAAATAGAAAAATTATTAGCTAAATCTGATGAATTATTTATTCTGTTCGGCTTCTTACTCTCTGAATCTGTTCTGTGTTCAATTTATTTTTTTAAAAAAGGAATATAAGTACTCCTAGGCTTAATGCTTTGAACACTGAATTTGAGACAGTTTTACATGTTTAATTATTTTTTTCAACTCCGTAATGAGCTGCAAAATAGGTTTGAATAGGTTTTTAACAAACTTGATAATATTGTTCTCCTCCAGAGCTGTTATATTTTGCATAATTGTCTCTGTAATTCTGATATCTGACTAGTATCTGTAATTTATTCAGGACAGTTTCACTTTTATGCATATTTATTAACGATATTTTTTAATCTTATACCCTCTCATTTTAGTTTGTCAGTACTTCATTTCGTAGAATTTGGAGATTGTATAATTTATCTTATTTATTTTTACTTTTATTATCCATTCAATGAAAGCTGATAGTTTGGGAGATGATTATTATTTTTAATCTCTTGCAACATTATAGCATCACCATTAGAGTTGTTTCTTTCTTTGAATAACAGAGAAATCATTCTTTATTGTGTTCCAAATCCTTTCCTATAGGGCTTCTTTTCCCTGAACTCTGTTTCCAACATGCTAGCTCATAATGCTTCTAAAATTCATCTGGGGCTAACATACTCACTACTTGCAGAAAGCTGATAGCATTTGTGAGACATGGGGAAAAAATCAAAGCAATTGATTAAACTGACATAGAGAACTATTTCTCTTAAGGAAGTGAGTTCTACAGTTCATTTCAAATACTGATGGCATTATAAGTCTTCTCTGCTTAATATCAGCAATAACCTAAAAATTGTTTTTAGGTGTTGTAATATAAAATGCCTTTTTGAGACCTCTTTTTGGTGGAAAAGTAGGATCCCGGTGGTTTTTATCTCGCATAGATACTATGAGAACTATAATGAAATAAGGCTTTGCTAACTATGATTTCCTGAGAAATTTGTCTCTATTGAAAGACAATGTAGTGAGGTCATTTAAGAAAATCCTCAGGGTATTGAGATTTGGTTGCCATAAAAGAGACAGATATAAAGCATAGTGTGAATATTAGAGGCATCTCTCCTACACTGGAGGAGAACAATGTCAAGGGAGCCTTTGCAGAGAAGGTGACCTGAATGGATCATAAAAGGATGTGGAGGAGTTTGCCAAGTGGAGAAGGTATGGAGGGCAATGCAGTATATACAGAGGAAAGCACTGTGTATAAAAACATGGAAGCATGAAAGACTGTGGTACTTTCGGGCAAATGAATGGAAACATGATGAAGTACTGGGGAGAATAATTGAAGATGAAGGAATTCAGCCTCATAAGGGACAAATCAAAGAGGTTCTTGTAATCAATTCTAAAGATTTTTAAAGTATGTTTGTAACCACTTTTTGATAAATAAAAAAATAGTAGATCTGCATGAATTTTCACCTTAGATTGGGATTTATACTGTCTTAGAGAAACAACTAACTCTGGATTAGAGTCTACAACATAGACTCTAGAAAAAGTATGGATACATCAGTTGAAAATCATCTCCACTTGAGTGTCTGCTTTCTTACCTTCCTTTCACTCCTTCAGTTGTGGTTTAGCTCTGCTTTCCCTACATCATCACAGTCATTTAGATCACTGTTACAGACTGAATTCTTGTGGTCCCCCCAACTTCATATATTGAAATCCTAACCCTCAATGTTATGGCATTAGGAGGTAGGACCGCTGGGAGGTAATTAGGTCATGAGAGTGGAGCCATCATGAATGGGATTAGTACCCTTGTAAGAAAAGGCACAAGAGAGTTTGCTTCCCTCTCTGTGCTGTTCTCCACATGAAGAATTAAGAAGATGGCCATCTGCAAACCGGGAAGAGGGCCCACACCAGAATCCAACCTTCCCAGACTCCAGAACTGTGAGAAATAAATGTTTGTTGTGTCTGCCTTTGGTAATTTGTTATGATAACCTAAACTGACTAAGAGAGTTACCAATGACCTTTATTTATAAATTAAACACATATATTTCAGGTCTGTTCTTGTTTGGTCATTTGGGAGCGTTTAACGTTATATGCCACTATCTGCTTCTTTAAACTCTCTCTTCTTACGTCTTCCCAAATGCCCTACTTCACTGATTTTCCTTGTGTCTATGGTCGCTCATTTCAGTCTACTTTGAGAAACCCTATTCTATTCAAATTTTTAATTTTGATCTTCTTGGGTTTCTAGGTCTTTTTCTCTTTTCACTATGCCCTCTCTATTGGGGCAAGTCTATTCACTTCAATGATTTTAGTTACATTTAATATCTGTATGCAGGTATTTCCAAATCTTTATCTCCATCCAAAATTTCCCTCTTGAGATTCAGATTGTCTTTTTTTCTCAGCATTTCTACTTGGACATTCAGTAGTTCAGGCTCAACAGGATCATGAGGTCATGAAGTCATCATCTTCCTCCCCATATCTATTCTTTTTGTTTTTTCATAAATGTTATGTTCCTCTACTCAGCTGTTCAAGCTTAAAAACTGCATGCTGTCTAAGATTCCTGTTCTTATGTCCAGGGCTGTGCCTATTGATTATACCTCTTGAATGTTTATATAATTTCTTTGCCTCTTTCCATTCCCACGGCCGTTAGCCAAGTCCAGGCCACCAAAAATTCTAGTGTGGCCTATTGCTGTAGCTTCTCCATCTCCACCAATGCGCACAGTGGTTTTTTTTCTTTGCGGTACGCAGGCCTCTCACTGTTGTGGCCCCTTCCGTTGCGGAGCACAGGCTCAGCGACCATGGCTCATGGGCCCAGCTGCCCCGCGGCATGCGGGATCCTCCTGGACCGGGGCACGAACCTGCGTCCCCCGCATCGGCAGGCGGACTCCCAACCATTGCGCCACCAGGGAAGCCCCACAGTGGTTTTTTAAAATGTGACCTAATCACATCTGTCTCATGGATAAAACCCATCATCAGTCGTTCCATATTTTCTCTGTGATAATAATGTCCATGCTTCACCCTAAAAGTACTATCAAACACATTGTAATTGCTCATTTCATTGGGTCTTTATCCTACCAGACTATAAATTATTTTTTATAGAATAGAAACCAAATAAGATAGTATCCTGTGTACAGTGGTAGTGATGGATATATTCCTGTCTCCTATTCAATGTGTATATATTCAAACTGCAATATTCTCTCCACTGTAATGGTTCTGTAACCTTTTCCCTCTTTAATTTTATTGTCTGGCTGGGAGCAAGACAACTACTAAGGTATGAATCAAACAAAAACCATTCAGGAATAAATTATGTAGCACTGCCTGTAAGTGAAGAGATGAAGAGAGAGAAATCCAAGCTAAAATATTTGAAGAAATTTTGCCAGAGATGGGATTGGAGTTAGGTCTTAGAAAATAAGTAGAATTTGAGAACATGAAAGAAGAATATAATCTATTTCACAGAAGGAGAATATTGTATAAAAATTAAATTTAAAAAATTTTTAAAAATATTTTTTTGGATAAAAAAGCAGTAAACTTGCAGAAATTTTAACCTTGCTTGGGGTTTCAACTGCCTTAGAGAGACAAGGTAACATTTATTTGTAAAATTTTCCCCCTAGTAACTATTACTTAACTTGGTTACTAGTGGTGGTTAGGGGCAGCTGATGAAACCAGTGTCTTCATTTCAATCTCTGTGCAGTCTGCCTTAGTTCCATGGGCCAAAACCATGCCTCCCACATACTCTGCCTGCTCTATTGCAAAGGTGTGCCCTTCTTCAGAGGTGGGGTACTGGATGCTGGTTGAAAGACATAGGCAGATAGATGGGTGGAGTGTCTGTTTTTCTTATGACTTTACAGAAGCATCTCTCTGGTTCTGTCCTGTTAATCAAGTAGGGCCCTATGGTTTAAACCTTCTGTTGTCAACTACTGCAAGTCAGGAACAGATCTACTTATTTTTCCTTGAGAAATGTCATGTGCTAGTTGGTGATTGTATAGACTGAATTGAATTGTGTCTTTTCCCACACCAAATTGTATGTTGAGGTCCTAACCCCAGTACTCCAGAATGTTCACTGTATTTGAAAACAGAGTCTTTAAATAGGTAATTAAAATGATGTCATTGTGCTTCCCTGGTGGCGCAGTGGTTGAGAGTCCACCTGTTGATGTAGGGGACGCGGGTTGGTGCCCCGGTCCGGGGGGATCCCACGTGCCGCGGAGCGGCTGGGGCTGTGAGCCATGGCCGCTGAGCCTGCGCGTCCAGAGCCTGTGCTCCGCAACGGGAGAGGCCACAGCAGTGAGAGGCCCGCGTACCGCAAAAAAAAAAAAAAAAATGATGTCATTAGAGGGAACCCTAATCCAATATGACTAGTATCTTTATAGGAAGAGGAAATTTGGATACGGACAGGTATAGAGAGAAGACCATGTGAAGACACAGGGAGAAGACAGCCATCTTCAAGCCAGGGAGAGAGACCTTAGAAAAATCCAACCCTGATGACACCTTGATCTTAGACTTCTAGCCTCCAGAATTGTGAAATACATTTCTGTTGTTTATGCCTCCCAGTTTGTGGTATTTTATTGTGGCAGTCCTAGAAAACTGATAACTGATAAAGAGTAGAAATTAATATTTCAAATCAAATCTCTAACCAATAGCTAGAATAATGCTCTCGCTACACATCTTTAGGATAATAATCTTTAAATAACTTTAAAATAAATAATATTAATTTTTGGTAGTCAATAAAATAAAAATGTGATATTTAATGCTAACTTATAGTTTCACATGAACTTTAAGATGCTGCTTTCCTGAAGGACTATTAATATAGTAAAATATATCCTTATGTAAGTGATGTGATGTGGTCTTGTATATATGTATATGTTATTACATATTCTGGTACAATCTAGAATTCATTTTTCAAAAAGAGATCAGAAAAATGCAGTTTGAAATAGATATAAGCCACAGATGATAAAGTTCTTTTATGTTACCCACAGATGTTAAATGGATTGTACAGTAATGTGAAAGTGCCAATCCTATATTTAAGGTTGAAAAAGTCATTTCCATTTAAAACTCCTATTTTCTCTTCCTCATATATATTTTTAAACTCCCATTCACTGAATTCTCATGCTTCATCTCAATTTCAGCCACGTATTGTGAAGTTACACAAAAATTCATTTGGCCGATTCTGAGACATCCTAATGTGAAAGGGCATTTTTCAGTTAGAGGAAGTTTTTGAAACATTAATTTTAGGATTTTGATTGTTCAAAATGGGTTTGGAAATGCTTTTACTTGAAATAATTTGGATTGGAAGGGGCAAATATATGGCCTTTTGAAAACCATGTCCTGATCATGGGGGTGGGTACTGGCTCATGTGTGGTGCTGTCCCAGTGGCCTCCCCAGTGTTTCTCCTTGGGAGATGTGCACCAGCAGCTGTGAAACACCCATTCATGGGCAATGGCAACTCAAATGCCCTTCCTATGGCCAACAGTTCCCTGAAGCAGCTCAGTTCTTCTCCCTGTAGCTCACTCAGGGCTTTCTAACTTTTGTCCAGTTTTCTCCAGCATCACCTATGGCAACAGTTCTCACTCACAATTTCCATTGTACCACACCAAAAAATTTGGTTGAGTTATGCTGTGGAAATGAAGGCATGTAGACTTAAACACACACTCATGGCCACAGCGTTTGGAATCATCAGGGCACCTAAGTCAAAGGCTACAGTATAAGCATTGACCCGTGATACAGGGAACAAGTACCTAGAGGCTGGCTGGACAAAATGGGGGTGAGGTGGGAGAAGCACTTCCCAAATAGTTTCCAGTTGACAGTAGCCTAAGAGGGACTTGGCACTGAGCTTGATATAATTTACATATTTACATTCATTCATTCATTCATGTTAATGTAGATGTCTTTCCCTCCTTCTCTTGCTTTCTCACTTGCTTTCACTCCATCTCTTCTTTCTCCAAAAATGTAATATGTACTTATAACAGTAAATAATTATGAAAATACAGAGTATAGGGTAGAAAATATACCTATTTGTACATATCTATTCCTATCTTTTAATCTTGCTATATCTATCTATAATATAATTTGTCTCAAACTAAATATATCTAGTTTTATATTATGATGTCTAAAAATGTATTATAAGCATTTGACATTTTATTAAATCTTTAAGAATTAAGTATTTACACTCTTGGGGTATAGAAGTATTTATCTTAAGTATTAAGATAAGTATTTTATCACTTTTTACTGTGAAATAATTAAGTTGTTTAGGTTTAATTTTGTTTTGCTATTATAATTAACTCTGAATAATAATAACTTGTTGTAACAACATCATAAGTGCCTGAAAAATTCAGTGCTTGAACTGGCAGGTGTCCGGATATGACTGCACAGGAACTTCAGTGGGACAACTCTGAGATGTGACGTCAACTCCAGAGTTTCCCTGAGGGATTAGCTGCAGCGTGCCTGAAGCTTTACCTGCAATTGCACCCTTGCTTTGCTTCCTCTCTTTTTCTGTTCCTGCTTCTTTCACTTGTTGATCACTTTCCCTTGGGTGCACTTACTTAACAAATCACTTGCAATAAATCCTTGTTTTGTTATCTACTTATGAAGAACTTGACCTAAGATATCTTTGCTTATTCTATGCTTATTCTCATACGATAGTGTCTTAGAAATTTTCAGTTATAGGGTGTATAACTTTTTAAAGTGTTGACAGGTACTGTTAAATTGCCATCTAGAAAATGTGTATAGAATTAAGTTCCAACCGTCAATGAATACATGCATGCTCCTTCCAGTACGTCCTCTGGAATATTATCAATTACCATTTGAATAAGACTTTGTCTTGTTGATAAGCAAAGAATATTTCATTGCCATAATGATTTGGGGGCTCTTTGGTGAGCAGTTTCTGAAAAGAATTTAGTCAAACTCTTTTATACTTGCATATGACTATAGTATCATGCTTCTGACTATTCCTAGAGCAGTAAGCACTGGGCCAGCTCCCTTTCTCACAAGTTTTACCTTCTCTGGAGGTAGAGGTAGACCCCTAGTGGCCATATTCATGCTATGTATGGACCCTGATCCTACCACAGATGATGGAACTTGGAATAGGTATCTGATTGATTTGGGCCCATTAGATTCTCTTTCTTATGAATATAAAACTGGGTTTAAAGCCAGAAAATCTAAAAATCTAAAAAGCCGAAGAAACTAAAACAGAGACTTCTCTTTTAGAAGTGGAACTGTGCTTGTAGCAGCACCCTAAAAAGGTGATCCATTAGCTCAAATAGAACAATGGAACAGAATATTGGGCTTAAAAATTGACTCATGCTCATATGTGGAAATCTGATAATCAAAGAAGTTGGGTTGTCGCAAAACAGAGAAGAAAATAAAGGACTACTCAATAAATGGTGCTGGGAAAACTGTTTATCCATATCGAAAAGTGAAAATGGATCTCTACCACCTATCATATACAAAAACCAAATCCAGTTGGAACAAGGACTTAAATGCGAAAGGTAAAATTATAAAAATTTTATACAGAAATATGAAAGAAGGAACTTACACTCTTGGGGTATAGAAGGATTTTAAAGCAAGATACCAGTAGCTCTCATTGCAAAAGAGCTGAGTAAAGACTGAGAAATTTGATTACATTCAACTTAACAACTTCCATTCTTCAAAAGCAACCATTAAGAAGAGAAAAAGAAAAGTCACAAAGTGGGAGAAGCCATTTGATAAGTATCATAATAAAGAGATTATTAGTATCCATACTATATAAAAATTCTTATAAATCAACAAGAGGAAGGCAAGATAATAGGAAAAAATGATGAATAGGTATATAGAGACATTTTGCAGCAGGGGAAATATGTGTGGCTCACAAACATGAAAATATGCTCAACTTCATTTGTAATCAGGAAAAGGCAAATTAAGCATAATGAAATAACATTTCACTCACCAGAACGACTATAATTTATAAGTCTGGTAGTACTAAATATTGATAAGTTTATCGAGCAATGGTAACTCTCACAGGCTGCATTTTGGAGTGTATATTGGAACAGACTCTATGGAAAACTATTTGAAATTATCTTTTAGATTTTAACATTTCCATCCAAAGACCTCAAAAATTCTACTTCCAGAAAAATTCTGCTTCTACCTTTTAAGACTTATATATGTGTATACCTGAAGATATGTGTAAGATCATCCTGAGCAGTCTTGTAAGAGCAAAAAGTGTGAGCAGCCCAAATGTTCATCAGCAGTCAGATAGGTAATTATATTCTAGTGTATTCAAATGTTGGTGTATTATAGAAAATGAAATCATAGATATGTGAATCAGCTCAAAAATAGTACTTAGTAGAAAAAGAAAATCCCAGACCACATACAGTAAATATTTCAGTTCAAAATCAGAAAAAAAATACATATAAGTATTTTTGTATAATGCACAAAACTAGGAAGAAAAACAAAAGAATAATTAAGAAAAAATTAGAATTGTTAAATCTACGTAGGGGAGGGGAAAGGTGATGAAATCAGGAAGGGCACACATGGGTCCTCAAAGTTAATGGTAATTTCATAATTTGGGTAGTAGGTTAATAGGTTTGGTTTTACTATTAATTTTGTAACTATACAAAATATACACTAGTATACATGCATCTATATTCATAAGTATGATATATTTTATAATAAACAGATCAGCTTGGGATGTGGCAAACAATGGATGACATAAACAGACTCTACAAGGGTACTGCTACTATTCAGGGCATTTTACTGAGCAAGTATTTTACTAAGAATATATAAAGTGAGATTATGGAATTTGTTCACTCATTCCGTGAATAATGAATGGTTTTTTTGAGAACCTCATATATGTTAGTTACTACTTTACATGCAGTGTTTAGAGTATCAAACAATAATCAAAATCTTAGCTCTCTTAGTGCTTTCAATCAAGATGGCATGGGGATGTTTGGATTATTTTAAAACTTTAAGTAAATAGTATTTTATTGTACAGATATTTACGTACGTTTTTTCTCTCCACATTTTTTCAAGATCTTTTTCTTGATGATATCAATAATCTTATTTCATGAATATTCATTACCATATAATATTCCTTTGTGAACATGCAAGATATAATTATCCATTTCCTAATAATTACCATTTAGATTGTTTCCAATTTTTCTTTCTAAAAAGTGCTAAACAAATAGTCTAGTATGGGCCTCTTTGTGAAAATGTGGAAGAATATTACCAGAGTATGTATTTTGATAGAAAATTATTGGTAAATTGCTGTGCAGAGGTTAATAATGACGATCCTGTGAGCAGTGTATGTGAAATCCAGTTGCTTCAACATTAGATGCTGTCAGTTTTAAATTCTTATCAAACTAGTAGGAGAGAAATGATGTCTTTTTTTTTTTTTATTCCTTCCTGATTGCTAATGAATTTGAACATCTTTCTACACGGTCATTGGATTTTTTTTTTTTGCGGTATGCGGGCCCCTCACTGTTGTGGCCTCTCCCGTTGCGGAGCACAGGCTCCGGACGCGCAGGCTCAGCGGCCATGGCTCACGGGCCCAGCTGCTCTGCGGCATGTGGGATCTTCCCAGACCGGGGCACGAAGCCGCGTCCCCGGCATTCGCAGGCGGACTCTCAACCACTGCGCCACCAGGGAAGACCTCTACACGGTCATTGGCAATTTGAATTTCTTCCCCTGTGAATTGACTATTCATAACATTTACTCATTGGTTTATTTGATTGCCTTAGTGATTCATAAAAGATATTTATAAATTTCAGCTTTCTCAATTATATGTGCATGAAATTAAAAAAAAAGATGGCATGGGGAAGAAGTATAAGGAGCAAATAAATTAACAGATATATGATATGTCAAGGGCTGACAGCTATTTCGAGAAAAAATAACAAAGTTGCCTTTTCAGTAAATAACTATAAAATTGAACAAAACATATGAAGTAACTGTTTTTAATCATTGAGCAAAAGAGAGTGTAGGAGTATGATCCTTTGGATAAGGTAAGCACATATGAGCCCAGTGATTAACAAAGATATCCCTGGATTTCTACCTAGGATACTTTGCTATTGTAAAGCAGGGAGATGGAGCCCAAGCAAAAGAGTGGGTTGAACTTCTGGGCTGAGGAAGTAGAAGATCAAGGTTCCAAGCTGCTGAAACAGTTGAAATTTGTGGGGCAGCATACCTAACAAGAGGCAGTTGAACAGAGAGGGAACCCAGAAGTCTGTGTGGCAGTTTCTCACGTATAATTGGCCAAGCATTGAGCTGCCTATATGACTGCTGAAAAGCTGAGAGGTGAAAGAGGCCAGCTGATATTAGAGGTCATGCAGTTCTGGAAGACATTGGAGTTGCCACCCAGTCAGAGTGGAGAGACCATGGTAAGCAGCTGTAGCTCGCAATGATACAGAACTTAGAATGCCTACACTTTATGAAAATTGTCACAACTTACAGTAAAGGACACACCACAGTTCTAAATTCAAAACCAAAAGAAATCTTCCACAACAAATAATAGAGTCTGATAGAACCAAAATAACCCTTCAGTAATTTGACTGCTTGCCAGAACAAAAGTCAACATACTTTAAAGGATGATGTCATAATTTAGACATCTACAATCCATTATCCACAATCTAATACATACAATAAAAATTACTAGACCTGAGAAGAAATAGGAATATATCACCCATAGTCAAGAAAAATAATGAAAACTAAATCCAAGAATTTACAAAGATTTTAAAGTACTATTATATATATATTCAAGGACTGAAAGGAAAATATGGTTATAATGAATGTACAGCTAGGGAATGTCAAAAGAGAATAAAAACTCCCAAAAAAAGAGAAAAATTTAGAACTAAAATACAGTATCTGAGAAGAAGAATTTATATTGCACAGAAAAGCGTCAGTGAGCTTCAGGATTGATCACTAGAATTTATCCAATCTGAAGAAGAGAGAGAAAGATGATTAAAATAATAAACAAATCCTCAGTGACCCATAGGATATATTCATTAGTCAAATATATGTGTAGTTGGACAAGAAAGAGAGGAAATAAATAATGGAGCAGAAAAAAACTTAAACAATGGCCAAAATTTTCCCCAGTAGGGTGAAAGGCATAAAATTAGGCACTCAAGAAGCTCAGCAAACCCCAATCAAAGTAAAACAAAGAAAACCACACCTAGAAATATAATATGTAAACTAACAGAAACCTAAGATGAAGAGAACAGCTTGAAAGCAGCCAGAGAGAAAATTATCCATTACTTACAAAATGATGGCAAACTTCTCATCAGAAACAGTAAAGGTCAGAATCAGGGGATGATATCTTTAAAGTGCTGAAAGAAGAAAAAGAAAAGCTGTCAACTGAAATGCTATATCCATCAGAAATATTCTTCAAGAATAAAGGCAACCAAAGAAATTTTCAGGTAAGTAAAACATAAAGAATTCATTTCCAGCTGACCTGCACTACAAGAAATGCTAAGATAAGTTCTTTATACTTAAGGAAAATGACATCAAGTGGAAACTTCAAACTACAGCAAGTAATGAAGAGTATCATACATGGTAATCATGTGAATAAATATATAATACTATATGTTTTCCTTTATTTTCCTAATTTCTTAAAAGACACATGACAGTTTTGAGCAAAAATTATACCATGTTGTGGGATTTGTAGAATCTATAGATATACATGTAAAGCATAAGACAAAGCATAAAGGCAGGGAGTAAATGACTATACTGTTGAAAATGTATCATGTTTTATATGCAGTAAAACAATATTAAAGCAAATTATGATAAATAAATGATAAATATTGTAAATCCTAGAGCAATCATAAAAAAAGAAAGAAAATACAAAGTATAGCTAAAAAGCTAACAGAGGAATCAAAACTAAATACTAATAATATTTGGTTAACCACAAAGGAGGCAGGAAAAGAGAAATGGAGGAACAAAAGCCAAACTGGACACAAAGAAAGCAAAAACAAAATGATAGATCAAAATCTGGTCATATCAATAATAACATTAAATGAAAATGGACTAAAATTAAAGACACAATTTAAAGATAACAGATTGTCAGACTGGGTAAAACCCACAACTCTCTCTATGTTGTCTACAAGAGAAATATTTGTTTAAACTAAAAACTCAAACAATTTTATTTATTCTGTTGTACAGTCTCTGCTTTTAAGATGCTGCCTTAAAGTGTAAATCATCTTTACCGACCCTTAGCTATATTAATGATGACTTCAAAAGTTATGCCTCTAGCTCCGCCCTCTTTTGTGCTGTGGTACACCCAAATGCACACTTCTATTTAAGTCTCTTGTCACCTCAGAAGGTACATTTCTAAGGTTGACTTAACCATTCTGTTGCCCCAAACAAATTTTCCTTTCCATTCTCCCTTGTCTATTAATGGAATTATCATTTTCACTAATAGTGTAGCTTCAAAAAACCTTGAAATCAACTTATATTCTATCATCTTTTAATAACTATATCACATTACATTTTTTTTTCAAAATGTCTCATTCCGCTGACATACCAGTTAGGTCATTGTTATCTGATATATTTTGTAAAATGACCACAGAGTATTTAAGCAGAGAAGATAGATGTCATCTGTATGTACTTCTCCAATTTCTACACACATTTTAATTTTTACAATTTTACTTATGTTCTTTGTAACTTCTTTTTCTATGTTATGAATGGAAGTCATTAAAACAGTCCCTGATAGCTGTTCTTAGGTATTTAATTGATTTCTGTTGAATTTCAAACTTAGGGATTTTGTAGTTACTTGGTACTAGAACTTTCTTCAAAATGTTATTTATTGTGGAAAGCCATTTTAGTAACATTGAAAGAAACACAAATGTATCTACCCACTGCACCTAAAAATTACATTAAGTCATAAACTTTCAGGGATACATTTTTGTACTCTGCCTTTAAACCTCACATTTTTCATTTCTGTTGAAGTCTTGAAATTAGGAGGAGTGATGTTAGCAAAATGATGGCACAGAAATTTCTAATGCTTGTCCTCCATCAGAAACAATCATTTGAACAACTATATATGCACAAAAATACCTTCATAAGAACCAAAGATTCAGGTGAGGTATTACAGCACCTGGATGAAGCACAGAAATAAGGAAGATATATTGAGGAGGGTAGGAATAATAGATCCACATACCTCCATTATCCATCCTCTAAACATGAGTACCCTGCAGAGACACATACCCTCCTGGTGAAGGAGGAGAGTGAAGTGAGCCTCAACTTCACCACAGACCTTAGAGCCAGACCACCCCAGCACCAGGCTGATTTCCATGGCCTAAGGCAGCTCCCCACAGGCTCTCACAAACCCAGACCCCTAGCTCACCTGGTGTCTGTCAGCTCCAGTGACCTCAGGCAGCTCCTATAGCTCCAGGTGGCTTCCCATCATCGGGCTGCTAGTAGGCTCCCACAAACCCAGGCCCAGGGCTCAGCCTGGAAGCCTGCTGGCTCCAGGCCCTAGGAGGATCCCATGGCCCTCAGGCTCCAGGCTGGGCCCAGCAAAAGAAACAGATGAAACAGAATAAAAACTATATACAGTTTAACACTACTATTTAAAATTATTTTAATATATATCATATCTTCTTTATTAACATATATTGTATTTTCAAATGTTTTCTTTCTGGGAATTCATGAAATCCTTAATCATAGGTGGCTGAAAGCAATATCTTGGTCCTGATTTGTCCTGGTTTCTTCTACCTGAGATCAGTGTATGTTTTATCTGTTTGCTTTTTTGAACACGTCCACACTGGTACATTAGGGGAATTCTCAGCCACATGGTCTGCAGTCAGAGAGCATCTAGACCTTGAAAGAGAATCCTTATCACTGTGTATCCTGGGCTTTATTATGGAGAATTTAAGGAAGCTCTGTCTTTCTACAAAACACTTTACCAAAAGTTTCCCACATTTTTTCTCCTCCCCTTCCTCTTCTTCCTCCTCCCCCTTTTTTCTTCTTCCTCTTTGTAATTAAAGCAATGCAATTTATTTCGAAGGACTATTCTTGCCTGCTCTTTCTCTGGCTAGAAGATAAAAAAAGTTGCCCTATTGCTGCCAGAATCTTTGGGCTTATTAATCCTTTCTGTGCAGTACAGTAAGCATAGTTCTTGGATTAAGACTCAGAGTTTGGCATCTTGGCTCTGGTAGAAGCTACATCCACCACATGAAGCTAGGGTACGTACCTTCTGACAACTTTGGGATTCCAGGGTATTCTTAAAATCAGGGACTGGAAACTTGTCTGTAAATGTGTGGTCTGCATTTTCCTGAATAATTTTCTTGTTGAATTCCCCTAATATATGGTAGAGTTATGTGTGACAAAAAGCCAGCCTGTCACAGTTATGGCAAGGGGAGCCAAGAAAAGGGACTTTGTGTGAGTTGGCTCCATTGTTTTATCCAGTGAGCAGCCCACCCCTGGAGAGGCTGTGGAACCAGTGAGAGCCCGAATGAGAAGGAGAAACTCCAGATGCAGAGTCAGGGTCTGGTTTGCTTTTCAGTTTTCAACTAAAGGCAGGGCATGGTCCGTGTAAAGAGAGTCCTTACAGGGCCATGTCTTAAAATATTTATTTATTCATTTATTATTTATTTTGGCTGTGCCAGATCTTAGTTGCAGCATGTGGGATCCTCGTTGCAGCATGAGGGATCTTTAGTTGTGGCAGGCATGTGGGATCTAGTTCCCTGACCAGGGATCAAACCCAGCCCCCCTGCATTGGGAGTGTGGAGTCTTACCCACTGGGCCACCAGGGAAGTCCCAGGGCCATGTCTTAAATAAATATGTCTGAAAATAGCTTTCCATTTTCCATAGGAGCTCCAGGTCTCCAATATACATTTTTGATTTTATAGGACTCCCAGAGACAGGTCTTAGTTCTTTCTTACTGTTCCCCTCCAACTAGATTTAAATCCCAAGAGACAGCTTTCCCTATGCAAAATAGCAGGGGTATAACCAGACCTAGAGCTAGAGGTTAAAGTGGGAGGAGAGGGCTTGGAGAGAAAATGAGAGGACGAGATAAGATTAAAAACCAACATTCTAGGGAAAAAAGGAAAGAGCCTGGAGCAAAGGACCTAAATCTCTGTTCCCTCCACTTCTCCATCACACCACCAGGCTAATTCCTACATCCCAGCTGCCAAGTGCTTTATGGCTAAGCTGCTCTTCCTGCAGAGAAATCTTTGCATTTGAGAGTCTTTGAACAATAATACATGCTTTTTTTTGAGTTATGTTATTACTTTTATGTAATGGGGAACTGAGTGCCATTAATTCAGTCCTGGATAGGAGAGTTATTAATACCGAATGTGATTCTGTTCTTTTATTTATGACCACTTTTCTTTTAACTTTGCACTAGAATGAACTCAGCACTGCATTTCAGGTACTGATTTGGAATCTGGAAGTTTAATTTATTGCCTTAATCGGAATCTAGGATATTTAGACAGCATTTGCTTTTCCCCTGTGGAATGTCTCTGTGTGGCTGTCCTCTGGCATCTCTCTTCTTTTCCTTTACTTGCCTTTCTTTGGGTGTTAAACAGCTCCCTCAGGGCATTGCCAATTATTTATGACATACTTCTCCTTGTAAGATCTAGTTGGAAAACCTGTTCCTATGGAAACTGCTGTTTTCAGACAGGATGGTTCCAACTTCAAAACAGTATCATCGAATATGCAACAGCACATAGATCTTTTCATGGTAAGCGTATTCTAATGATCTGTACAACCAAGTCTGAAAACCTGAACATTAAAAAAAAAAAGGGCAAAATGTGTGGAAAGCCCATCTGATTGAGTGGGAGATGAAGTGATTCTCTGCAGAAAACTTCTGGGAATCAGTTTGACTTGACATATTTGGGAAAGCCTGGTGAGAAGAGCTAGGCTTTGAAATTATGCTTAGCAGAGACCTGTGACCTTCGTGATCTAGATTTAACAGAGGTGGACTAAAGCTGGGTTTGGACGTTTCTCTGTTTTTAAATAGTACATCTTTAACATTAAACCCCTACTGAAATCTGCCCATTCAAAGTACAGTGCACTGGCAACACAGCACCAAATGCTACATTTTCTTTACAGAGTATTTATTGGCTTATTACCCAGCTATAGTTTGTTTTCTTTGTCCCACTGTTCATTCATTTCAGTGCAGAAGAAATGAAGGACGATATTACCACTGAATGATACTCCTTACAGAGAGCTTTGTTAATCAGGTTACTAAGGCAAAATCATTCTACGTACATTCTGGACTGACATATTTTCTTTTGTTTGTTGAGAGACAGCCATTTTCTTTCACTGCATTCAAATCCAAATTTTGCTAGTTACCATGGCAATATTTTTGAAGTCAGTATCACTCTAATGTTCCACTGTGACCTATTATGATACAGTTAGGATTTGTTGTAGACTTATTTTTGCATCAGTCATACTGGAGAATTCTGAGGGTGAGGAGTGGGAAAAGAGGGAGAGAGAAAAAGAGAGGGAGAGAAGGAGATACAGAAAATTATAATATTGTATAAGAAAATAAAAACAAGCCTATATAACTTCAGAATAGCATGTTTTGTTGAGAGGGACAAGTTATTCTTTTAATCCTTGTTCATTTGTAATGCAATATAAATCCAGGCACAATTAAATCCATTGTCAGGAATATGCTTGTTCCATGATTTTGAGCCAAGATACTACCCAAGATGTGCATAAATACTTAGGGAAAAAATCATCATGTTCGGATTAAAGATGCCATGTTAGAATCCCTGCTGAGAAATTCACGTTTAAAGATTTTTGGCTTGCTCACTCCAGGACCTGATTCATGATTGGAAGTTTCTCCTTTAATGTGCATCATTTCTGAATGAGGGTTAGAAGCACATGGGCCTCTGGGAGACAGATGACACAAAACGGAAAGCAACACAGTAAGAAGATTTCTACCTGTACCCTGATCCCTGGTCAAAAGACAATGTCCAGGTTTAGACTAGAAGAGTCTGATTATATGTAGTCAGACTAAGTTTCATCTTTGCCCTGATGCTATAATTTTCACTATCAATCACCTCTTATGAACCTCACACAGCTCTTCACTTCCCTGAAGACTAAAGCATCATTTGCACTAATTTGTAAAACTTAGGAAATTATGTAATTACAATATTTTGTAGCTGGGATAAACATCAACCATGGAATGTATTACTTTGAGTGATGTTGATTCTTGGTGGGGAAAAAAAAATCTTAATCTTTTTATATATAAAATACAGATATATATGTATATATACATATATATATATTAGATCAACAAATATGCATTCAAAATGTGGTAAAATTTCATGGGAGAGTGACTATTAAAAAATATGCAAAAGGGTTTCCCTCATGGAGCAGTGGTTGAGAATCTGCCTGCCAATGCAGGGGACACGGGTTCGATCCCTGGTCTGGGGAGATCCCACATGCCGCAGAGCAACTAAGCTGATGCACCACAACTACTGAGCCTGTGCTCTAAAGCCCACAAGCCAAACTACTGAGGCTGCGTGCTGCAACTACTGAAGCCTGTGCACCTAGAGCCTGTTCTCTGCAACAAGAGAAGCCACCACAGTGAGAAGTCCACGCACTGCAATGAAGAGTAGCCCCCGCTCGCCACAACTAGAGAAAGCCCACGTGCAGCAACAAAGACCCAATGCAGCCAAAAATAAATAAATAAAATAAATTTATATTAAAAAAAAAGCTTTTAAAAAATATGCTAAAATAGCTCCTTAGGGAAATAATAATGAAAAAAGGCTGAAAAACACTGATCCAATGCAAGTCCTGGGTAGCTTAACTGACCTGACCAATTTCCACAGCTAGTTAGTGCAGATACAGCTCTTGGTCTCGAATCTCTAGACTTACTCAAAAAATTCTAAATTTATTCAGCAAACATCACATATCTGTGATGTGTTACAAACTGTGTTAAAATTTGAGACACAAAACCAAAAATGTGAGAGTCGCTACCCTCAAGGAGTCACTAAAAAGTGTCTGGTGATTACAGAACAATATGGTAAGGGCTGTGATGGCAGTAAAACATCATACAGATCCTTTGCTCTATCTAGTACTGTGGAAGAACTAACTAAATTCATATATATTTTAGAGTACAGTTGCTTTACAATATTGTGTTAGTTTATACTGTACAGCAAAGTGAATCAGCTACATGTATACATATATCCCCTCTTTTTTGGATTTCCTTCTCATTTAGGTCACAGCAGAGCACTGAGTAGAGTTCCCTGTGCTATACAGTACGTTCTCATTAGTTATCTATTTTATACATAGCATCAATAGTGTATATATGTTAATCCCAACTTCCCAATTCATCAGCCACCACCTCTTTCCCCCTTGGTATCCATACGTTTGTTCTCTATGTCTGTGTCTCTATTTCTGCTTTGAAAATAAGATCATCTATACCAATTTTTTTAGATTCCACATATATGTGTTAATACACGATATTTGTTTTTCTCTTTCTGACTTACTTCATTCTGTATGACAGTCTTTAGGTCCATCCATGTCTCTAAAAATGACCCAATTTCATTCCTTTTTATGGCTGAGTAATATTCCATTGTACACATGTACCACATCTTCTTTATCCATTCCTCTGTTGATGGACATTTAGGTTGCTTCCATGTCCTGGCTATTGTAAGTAGTGCTGCAATGAACATTGGGGGGCATGTGTCTTTTTGAATTATGGCTTTCTCTGGGTATATGCCCAGTAGTGGGATTGCTGGGTCATATGGTAGTTCTTTTTTGTTTATTTTTTGAAAATTTTTATTTATTTATGGTTGTGTTAGGTCTTTGTTGCTGCATGTGGACTTTCTCTAGTTGTGGTGAGTGGGGGCTACTCTTCACTGTGGTGCGTGGGCTTCTCATTGCGGTGGCTTCTTTTGTTGTGGAGCACGGGCTCTAGGTGCCCAGGCTTCAATAGTTGTGGCACGTGTGCTCAGTAGTTGTGGCTCGCAGGCTTAGTTGCTCAGTGGCATGTGGGATCTTCCCGGACCAGGGCTTGAACCGGTGTCCCCTGCATTGACAGGTGGATTCTTAACCACTGTGCCACTAGGGAAGTCCATATGGTAGTTCTATTTTTAGTTTTTTAAGGAATCTCCATGATGTTCTCCATAGTGGCTCTATCAATTAACATTCCTACCAACAATGCATGAGGGTTCCCTTTTCTCCACACCCTCTCCAGCATTTATTGTTTGTAGATTTTTTGATGATGGCCATTCTGACCATGTGAGGTGATACCTCACTGTAATTTTGATCAGCATTTCTCTAATAATTAGTGACGTTGAGCATCTTTTCATGTGTTTGTTGGCCATCTGTATGTCTTCTGCTTTACCTTAATATGTCCACATTTCTATGAGCTTGACCTTGGCTTCTCATGTGAAATTGTTCTTTGCGAAACACATTATGTACTTTGTTAGGGTATAACAGAAAGAGCATTAGACTTAGAATCAGACAATTTGAACTTGAACCCCTGGTTTTTGTCTTTAGTAATCATCCAGATAAGTTTTAGTTGGCTGTGGATATGTTCATGTATTTGAAAACTTCAGTTTTCTCATCTATTGATGTCATAAGATTTCTTTGAGAATTAATCTCATAAAAATATCTATTCAAACCTAAGAAGGCGCTTGGGTGTTCCTCTGGCCAACTAAAATGGGGACATAAATCAGGTATGTTGTCATAAAACTTAGGGCCTGACTTTTAGTAAGCACAGGGGATGGACTGCTCTATTTCATCAGCTAAATTTCCACCTACTTGTGCTCTGATGCCTGAGGCCTGCTCCTTGGAGATACGTTTTTGATCTCAAGGGCATCCATCAGTGGGACTTCAACGTGAACTTTGCTGATTGGGATGATGAAGAAAGCCTTGCATGTTAATCACTGACTTCAGGTGACATCCAGTGGGGAGGAATATAGCTTGTCCCTGTTGAGTGCAGTCAGGTCAATGAAAGATGGAAGGACAAGGGGGAACTAGGGGTTCACACTTGAATGATCTGTTTAGTCAGTGGCTCTTTGGAAGTAACGGGGCTCTGGATTTTATAGAAGGCTCATTGTATAGGAATAAATGAAGATCCCCTAAATGAGAACAAGCAGAGGCTATTTATTCAGAGTTTGCTATATCACGGGAGTCACCTTGTCTGGCAGAAACTCAAAGACAGGCTGGGGACTGGGAAAGCATTATAGTTAAAAAAAAAGCGGGGAGTACTTTAGGTGTGCTCTGATTGGAGGTTTTTGGCATGGGAACTGGGTAAATTAGAAGCGTGGCATCCATATGATTGGTTTAGGGATCATATTTGGCTTTCTTTGATTGGTTCTGATTTGGGCAAAGGCAAAAATTAGGTAAACTGGCAGTCATTAACTAAGTCCTGACCTTTTGGGGCAAAGAATTATTAGAGAGTTTGTAATTTGGCTTTCTGAACTGGTTGCTGTAGAGGTTGTAGGTCAGATTTCTATTGTCATATATGGTCTGGTCACTGTTTATTTGTATATTCAATCTCTCAGCTGGTATGCACATTCCCCTGCTACAGGTAACATATTAAGCTGTTATCAGTAACTTAAAAAAAATATGTGAATAAAATCTCCTTGGAACACTTTCGAGAAATGAGCTGGCCAGGAAAAATAAAAGAAAGGCCTAGGCTGAGTGTTTCAGTAAATCTGGGAAAAACTATGACACGAATTTCCTGAGCTATCTGGAACTTGTACAACTGCCTCATGTCTACTTCCCCCAAGGTGATTAGAACTAAGAGTTTAAAATGAAAAGATCTCATGTACTTCTTTCCCCCAACATCCAGTAAAAGAGCAGTTGGGAAGGTTGTGTCATTAGTTACAGCAGACCTAACTAATGTTAGCTCTTCCCAGTGTTTGTTGGGAAGTAGGGAAACGGATAGAGGAACTCTTGGGTTAGATTTAAAAGCTGACTGAACCAAAAGGGTACAAAAGGGAAGCCTTATTCACTGTTGGTGGGAATGTAAATTGGTGCAGCGACTATGAAAAACAGTATGGAGGTTCCTCAAAAAATTAAAAATAGAACTACCATATCATTCAGCAATTCCACTTCTGGGTATACATTTGAAGGACATGAAATCACTATTGTGAAGAGATATCTGCACCTCCATGTTCAATGCAGCATTATTTACAATAGACAAGACATGGAAACAACCTGAGTGTCTATCAATAGATGGAGAGATAATGAAATGTGGTATATATTTATATGTACACAATGGAATATTATTCAGCCCCCAAAGAAGGAAATCCTACTACTTATGACAACATGGATAAAACTTGAGGGAATTATGCTAAATAAAATAAGTCAGACATAGAAAGACAAATGCTGAACAATCTCATCTACATGTGGAATCTAAAAAACTGAATTCATAGAAACAAGGAGTCGAATGGTGGTTGCCAGGGGCAGGCGTGGTGAAGGGGGAAATAAGTGAAGGTGGCCAAAGGGTACAAGCTTATAGTTTTATAAAAAATAAAATACAAAAAGTAAATAAAACTGGTTGAATTCTTGGAACCAGAGTAGAGAAACTAGGGAAGAGGGAAGGAACATTAGTATTTGTTGAAGACTTGTTTTATGTCAGGTACTATGTTGGAACTTAACAAATATCTCATATAGTCATCACAAACAAGCTAAAAGGTAAATAGTATTCCCATTTTACAGATGGGGAAAATGAGACATAGAGAGCAAATGAATCAGAATGTAAGTAAGTTGCCAGATTACGGAAATTGTGAATGTAGGATCTAGTATTCTTACTGTCTATATCAATATGACTTTACTATTCCAGAAGATTCTTTCCCAGAGATATAAAAGTTGCAAATAACTTTATTACTCATTCAGGAATTTCTTGAAAGATTCATTGAGTTTTCAATAGAAAGTATCAGTGAACTACTAACTCTCTAACACTCTTTGAACCCTCATCTCAAAATCCTCACCTTGGTCTTTCTACCACTCCTAGACTATTATACCAAGATCTTTACTCAATCCTAATCAATCCCCTCTGCCCCCATCCACACACCCACTGAAAGACCTGCCTTTAAAACAGACTTGAAAATCTTAGTAAATCAGACTTTGCTCCTCTCTTTTCAAGACTCTTAGTAGAATTATCAGGCTTTTACTGCAGTAAGCAATAAATTCCACTTTATCTTATCTGGTTGATTCCTTCTTTCAGTACTCATTCAACATATATGTGGGGCTAAATTGTATACGTCCTTTCCTTTCCATGCTTAATTGATACATCCTTTATTGATATATCCTTTATCCTCTACCTTCTTTGTCACTTGAATCCACTTAGATGTGCCCACACTGACACATAGACACATAGTCAGACAGACAGCCACACACATACACAGAGTCCAAACCCTCATCTGCATCTCAGTGTAACTTCAATTATGAAAGTCCCATGCCATTCCTCTCTCTTTTTCCTGGTTTGTGTGGGTGAAGTTTTAAACAACAATGAACCACAGTCTTGGTCTTAAAATAATCCATCTGAGAAGGGGATTATTAAAAAATAGATACACTCTATTATTTTATCTGTGATAGAACAGAACATTACTACAAAGAGACATCCAAATTGCAAAGTGGTATTAACACACATCGATTCTGATTATTCATTCTGAGGACAAAATAAATGTGTATACTGAAGTAAACAGTGGAGGGGAGTGAGAAAGTAGCAAGTCTTGATGAGGAAATACTAGATGAACTTAGAAGGACCGTTCAAATTAGTCCATGAATGACTACTTGAAGACCAGATCAGGTGAGGTAGAATGGGAACAAAAAGCAGCAGAGGAAGAAAAAAATGACAATTTGTATCCTAGCTTTTGATGTTTTATATAATAAGTGAAACAGCCCCAGTTCTGTTGTCTGGAACCTTTATTCTCAATAATAAAGAGTGAGAAATCGAGTGTATGTGTGGGAAGTTGGAAACTACAGACAAATGTGGATTAGAACCATGAAAATTACTGGGAGGTGAAAGGTTTTAGAAGTTTAAAGGTGTTTTCTGAGGAAATTGAATGTGTAAACCAAAGAAAAAGTTTCTATATTTCAATAAAGTCTGTAGTGCTACAGGCTGCATATGTCTGTAAAGTCAGACAAATTAGTCATAGCCTTCAGGCAACAGTGGGCTACTCTTTGCAAGGAAGAAATAGAATATTTTCCTCTCTGGGGGCAGCCTTAAAGGGCCATGTTGAATCAGAACAATTGAATCTGAGTTATAACCAATTTCACAGTGTGCAAGTAGATGTGCGTATTGGAAGTGGTTTGTTTATGCTAAGAAATTAAGGACATAAAATTATATTTTGGGTGGAAGGAAATCAGTGGTAAATATCAGGTAATGAGATTCTAATATCACAATATTTCAAAGTTGTATTGAAATCCCTTATGGGCAATGCATAATCCAAACAGGAAGGCAAGAAATTAAGTGTTATAAGGCAGGACATTGAGACATGTATTGAGATTGGAGAATATTGCTTCCTTAGAGGGATGAAAAAAGGAAAGGAATAGTAAATGACAATCCAGATGTCAAACAGAATTGCACAGCTTTGAATCCCTTATATTTTAATCCTTAAAAATTTCAGGATTCTGAACTTGAGTAAGTCATGGCATTAACTTCCCATCTATTCAATTTCTGCTTTCAGCATGAAATTATGCAGTTTGTTTTGAAAATTAGAGTATTTTCATTTGCATTTTTCAACTTGATATTCACAAACAATATTGAATATTTGGGGTCCTAGGATAACATATATATTTTTAATACTGTTGTATACTATTTATACTGTTTTTCATTGCAATTAGTAGGCAATTTTTGCAGCTCTACATCTTCTGTCCTTATTCCAACCTCTTCCCTTTCAAAATCTGTATTTTATGAGAAAGATAGATCAGTAAGCTAAAATATACCTGCTAATAACCAAACAGGATGATATTTGACAAACTGATTTAATAATACAATTGGCATTTTAATAAGTTAAATAACTGGGAATACCTACCTAATTTATATTAAAAATATTCCAGTCAGATGTATGATTTATTCATGGTAAAGCTATGAATATTAAACCATTACAAGTACTTTTTGCTCTATTATTTTAAATAATGATAATTATATCATTAGCAACCCAAGAAATCTTCCAAACTAAAATTTACAGACACAATTTGGTTATGCCATGAAAATATGGATTTACTGTAGTACTACAAAAAAGGAAGAAAACACTTTTAAACCTTGACCCATATTTGTAAAATTTCTATGAAAAAAAATGAGAAAATCTTACTGAATGTAATTATAGAATTTTCAGGCTTATTTTTGTCTAGAGAATACAACATGATGTCCTTCTCCCTTACTGGAGTTTCTGGAGTATTTTTAGGGTTTATAGATGACTTGGGCACATAAACAGAGGTGGTGATTATAAATCCAATGTCACATTCATAATTTCCTTTAGCAAAGTAATGGAGGAAGAAAGCTGGAGAAACTTTTCGTTACACCCAAGAGAATTTCTGGTGTATTCAATGTCTGCATTCCCAGAGGAAAGGGAAGAGGAAGTTAAAAGGAGAGAATGCAACAATTCAATTCAACTGAGCAGTTCTACATATAATTATTGAGCTGCCTTCAATTCAAAGCATTGTGCAAAGAATGAAAATAAGTAAGTTTAGTCAGTGCCCTCAAGGAATTCTCTCCTCTTTTTTCTGTCTAATAAGATATAGTTTCCCTTTTGGGACACTCCCCTCTTTCATAATGTAGCAACCATATGGTTTGGTATTGACCCTAAACCCAATTTCAAGGATTGGTCTAAAATGATCTACATCAAGGATTACCAAATTTTTCCTGTAAAGGGCCATGATGTAAATATTTTAGGTTGTGACAGCCTCTGTCACAACCACTCTCCTCTGCCCTAGTACCAGCCACAGGGAAAGAGTAAACAAATGGGTGTGTCTGTGTTCCTATAAAACTTTTTTTTAAAACTTCTTTATTGGAGTATAATTGCTTTACAGTGGTGTGTTAGTTTCTGCTGTATAACAAAGTGAATCAGCTATACATATGCATATATCCCCATATCTCCTCCCTCTTGCGTCTCCCTCCTACCCTCCCTATCCCACCCCTCTGGGGGGGACACAAAGCATCGAGCTGATCTCCCTGTGCTATGTGGCTGCTTCCCACTAGCTATCTATTTTACATTTGGTAGTGTATATATGTCCATGCCACTCTCTCACTTCGTCTCAGCTTACCTTTCCCCCTCCCCGTGTCCTCAAGTCCATTCTCTAAGTCTTTATTCCTGTCCTGCCGCAAGTTTCTTCAGAACCTTTTTTTTTTTTTTTTTTAGATTCCTAAACCCACGCACATATGGTCACCTTATTTTTGATAAAGGAGGCAAGAATATACAATGGAGAAAAGACAGCCTCTTCAATAAGTGGTGCTGGGAAAACTGGATAGCTACATGTAAAAGAATGAAATTAGAACACTCCCTAATGCCATACACAAAAATAAACTCAAAATGGATTAAAGGCCTAAATGTAAGGCCAGACACTATTAAACTCTTAGAGGAAAACATAGGCAGAACACTCTGATGTAAATCACAGCGAGATCCTTTTTGACCCACCTCCTAGAGAAATGGAAATAAAAACAAAAATAAACAAATGGGACCTAATGAAACTTAAAATCTTTTGCACACCAAAGGAAACCATAAACAAGATGGAAAGACAACCCTCAGAATAGGAGAAAATATTTGCAAATGAAGCAACTGACAAAGGATAATCTCCAAAATTTACAAGCAGCTCATACAGCTCAATATCAAAAAAACAACCCAATCCAAAAATGAGCAGAAGACCTAAATAAACATTTGTCCTATAAAGCTTTATTTACAAAAACAGGCTGTGGGCCCAGTTTGCCCTCTGTGCTACAGTTTGTGGCAGTGCCTACCCCTGGTCTAAACCAAACTCCAGTGCTATTACTATTGATTCAGGCATCAGGCAATCAATGCATATTTCCTTAGTTAAAGGGATTCTTGAGAAATGGGGTCAGTCAGCAGGAAACACAAGATTTCTCTTCTCAGTTATCATGGGATATTGTATTCCTGTGTCTGCCACGTGTGAAGGAGAAAGTTATGGTGGCTGCCAGCTGCCACCTTACCACCATGAAGGAAGCCAGTTCTGAGGATGAAACCAACACATGGAGGAGAGCAGAGTCAAAAAACTAAACAGTCACATATTTGGAACTCAAACTCTTCTTTAACCATGCTGGAAGTCTGTCCTACTTCATGACTTCTCAGTTAAATATTTTGTTCTCTTAGCCAGTTTGAGTTCAATGTTACGTGTAACTGAAAGATCCCAACTGATACAGACTCACAGGTACTTGGAGTAAAATAGCATGAGTGTTACAAAAGAACTGCCAAATATAGAGGCTCAGAAAAGAGTCATAATTGGTTCTGAAAAACTTTTATTAAATGATGGCATTTGAAGCAAACTTCTTAGTTATAATTTTGTAGCAGAGGTGGAAGACAAGAGCCAGCATGATAAAGTGTTCATGGATGGCAAATAGTGGGCTGACTTTCTGTATAGTCAAATACCACAGTATGAAAGAGGCATAGGGTTTTCAAAGAAGAACAGTGGGGGATTTTTCTGGAATCAGTGTGAAGAATCTGAGTAAAGCCTCAGGTTGGAAAACTTGAAGGTGAACAGAAGGATTGGCAATAAAATTGAGATTTCCAGTAGGAACTAGGAAATGTCTGAGATATTGCCATACAGCGTGATGATACTGACAATTAGGAAAATAAGGTGGATTCAGAGATGTACCAGCCACAGGGTACCAATCTATGCAGGGCACATGTAAATCCCTGGGGAACTGTGGAAAGGTAAAATAGTGATCCAGTTTTCCAGGGGAACTGTGGAAAGTTAAAATAGTGATCCAGTTTTATCTCCCATAGTCCCTTTGAGGGAAAATACAAATGCAATTAGTAGGAATATTAATAAAGTACTTAGGGATGGTTCAGGTGACATTGCCAGCAACAAGCTTAAATGATGACAGATCACCACTAAAATTACTTTGAGAAGGGCAGACTGGCTAACTGAAGGGCTTTTATTTTGCAAAATGTCGTATGCAGAATTGAGTCCAGAACTGATTTGTTCATATGCTGGAAAAAAGCTAGATTACTACCACTGGCTCTTCTCTGTCCTGTCCTTTCCCCAACAGAGCCTTTGGCCTCTCCTCTAAACAATGTCCAGCCCATATTTAAAGTGGCCAGCCTACATAAAAGTATCTATTTTAAGCGGCACCAAATTATTACCTAGTCCCATGTGCCCGTGCCCTCCAGCCTTGTCTGGAGCTGCTTACTTAAAGGATACTGGTTTTCAGGAGGAAAACCCTCTAGAATCTAGATGCATCAGACAAGCCCAGACCAAAAGAAGTTTATCCTGACAATTCAGTCCCATGTGGTAGTTACTGTGAACCCACTCTGTGCAGACTCTCGCTCTGTTAAGTGAGGGGAATTCAAAGATGAATAAGACCCAGTACCCGCTCTCAGGAGTTGGGGTACTTCCCTCTTTCTGACTCCCACCCACCTCTTTACACTCCTCATTCTGTTCCATTCTTCTCAACCTCTGCAATCTGTCCCTTTATAAATTAGCACTCAGCTGTGATCTCGAAAAATACAGTAAGACAAAGCCTGGGGTTAATTCTCCATTTCAACTGCTTTGTTTAGCCACTAATTAAATGTTTTGTTAGAAAATAGCTCTTAATAAGCAACTAGATTATATTAATTATCTGTTCCTTGGATCTTCTGGAACACTCATTCTCACCCTTGGCTGCGTATTACAATTACCTGAGAGGATTTAATAATACCTAGGCCAACCCCCATCATCAGAGGTTCTGATTTAATTAGTTTGGGGTGAACCTGAGCATTAGTATTGTTTTAAAGCCCCCCCAGGTGATTCTAATGTGCAATCATGGTGCAGAGGGACTCCTCGACTTCTATTCCATACTGTTAAGAAGTCTCTTGGAGACAGCTTACTTTTCTCTAGTGCCACTCTGAGAAGGTGGTTATCATTATGTGCCAGGAATAGTTTAGAATTTAGCCAAACCTCTTGGCTCATGACGCTACCCATGATCCTCTGGTTTCTGCACCAGGTTTCTTGAATGAAGAGTTGGTGGGTGAACTGTGTGATATCTATGGGGGAATTGGAAAGACTGAAGGGTTTCCCTGTATTGCTCTATTTCCTGAATTACTATCTACTTAGAGTCCCTCTCAAAGCCAGAGTCCAAGGGAAAGGTAAGTGAACTAATACCTTATGTATGAACAGAAATGAAAACTGCTGAAAACAGGTTATTCATGGAGTGTGGATGAAGGGGGAGCAGTAAAAAAATAAGAACTTTTGTTGACAGTTGCATTAAGTTCTAAATTTTATGACAACCTCCTTTGGATTCCAAGGGACATATATATTTGAAGGGTATGACTATTTCCCATGTTTTATTTATTTTTTAAATAGTCACTTTAAAAGTTAAACCTGTTGGTGAATTTCCTAAAGGTATAAGTTCTTCCTGCAAAGAAAAACACTCCTTGTTGGCAGAAAGTCTCTGTTGTCTGGCTTTCTGGTTCCTTTTGCATCAGTCTTTGTTCTTTCCATATATTTTTCAGGGTTCAACCCTAGGCTTAATTTTAGGGGCCTCCTCATTTCCCTGGGGCTTCTTCTCTTCTCTGCCTCATTTTCCACTTGAACCATACATACAATTGTCATTATGCTAATATTCTTGGTAGCTGGTTATAAAAAGAAAATCATACTGATCATTTAACAACCACCTGTGACACCTTATAAGTTAAACTAAACCCAGCTGGCCCAACATTTTGGTTCAGTTGGCATTTTTTTTTCTCTGTCTCTCCTAGCTCTCTTGGTTGAAAGCAGTCATTTATGGTGCTTTGCACTTTAATAGAGCCCTCACAGAACACTTTTATAAAAACCATGGAATGTGACATTTTGGCACAAATTTGTACCAAGGACTTAACAACTTTGATATCTGAGTTCTTTATGTAGTCAGGTCAAGTGATGTGGTGTATAATAAATTGATATTCCTTGTAGTGAAATAATGCCATTTGTAGCAACATGGATGGGCCTAGAGATTATCATACTAAGTGAAGTAAGTCAGAGAAAGAAAAATATCATATGATATCACCTATAT
Organism: Neophocaena asiaeorientalis asiaeorientalis; assembly: GCF_003031525.2. NCBI lineage: Eukaryota > Metazoa > Chordata > Mammalia > Artiodactyla > Phocoenidae > Neophocaena > Neophocaena asiaeorientalis. The sequence continues at coordinate 365,801 of NW_020174013.1, read as the reverse complement.
GTAGAATCTTTAAAAATGATACAAATGGGGGCTTCCCTGGTGGTGCAGTGGTTGAGAATCCGCCTGCCAATGCAGGGGACACGGGTTCGATCCCTGGTTTGGGAAGATCCCACATGCCGCAGAGCAACTAAGCCCGTGCACCATAACTACTGAGCCTGTGTGTCACAACTACTGAAGCCTGAGTGCGTAGAGCCCATGCTCCACAACAAGAGAAGCCACCACAATGAGCAGCCCGCACACCGCAACGAAGAGTAACCCCTGCTCACCACAACTAGAGAAAGCAACGAAGGCCCAATGCAGCCAAAAATAAATAACTAAAATAAATTTATATAAAATTTATATATATAAATATTTATATATAAATTTATATATAAAATTATATATAATATTTATAAATTTATATACATATAAATATTTTATATAAATGTAATATATATAAATTTATATAAATTTTTTATATATAAAAATTTTTATATAAAAATTTTTATATAAAAATGATACAAATGAACTTATTTATAAAGTGGAAACATATTCGCAGACATAAAAAACAAATTTATGGTTACCAAAGGGGAAGGTGGGGGAAGGGATAAATTAAGAGTTTGGGATTAGAAGATACAAACTACTGTATATAAGATAGATAAACAAAAAGGCCCTACTGGGCTTCCCTGGTGGCGCAGTGGTTGAGAGTCCACCTGCTGATGCAGAGGACATGGGTTCGTGCCCCGGTCCGGGAAGATCCCACATGCCGCGGAGCGGCTGGGCCCGTGAGCCATGGCCGCTGAGCCTGTGCGTCCGGAGCCTGTGCTCCGCAACGGGAGAGGCCACAACAGTGAGAGGCCCGCGTACCGCAAAAAAAAAAAAAAAAGGTCCTACTGTATAGCACAGGAAACTATATTCAATATCTTGTAATAAACTATAATGGAAAAGAATCTGAAAAAAAAATGTAAGTAAATCACTTTGCTGTAAACTAACACAACACAAACACAACATTGTAAATCAACTACACTTCAATAAAAAATTAAAAATATATATTTCTAAAATGTTTATTAGATTGTTTTGTGTTCTTATTATACAAAAGTACTCTTTTTTTTTTTTTTTCCTGCTCTGGGGACTCCTAATAATCCTAAAAGGAAAGGGAGACTCAGTTCTTACTGACTTTTCCTAGGAGTTTAACATGTCCACATTTTCTCAAGAACAAGAAAGTGTTTGCTGCGAAAGCCAACCTCAAGGGACCACATCACTCTTATGCTTTTGTTTCTAGGATCTGGGAATGGCATCACCCTTGTCCAAGCACCTAAGCACAATAGGATAAGGATAATTTTGTAGGCAGCAGAGTGTCTAGAGACTGGTAGTCTTGGTGGCAGCAGTCAACCTCTGTATTAGGTTATTTATATGGAATATCTGGAGAATATTCCTTCCATGTCTGAAACATCTGCCAGAATTGCAGAGATGTGCTGTTTTTGTCACTTCATCTGGTTTTACATTCTGATTATCCACACTTACTCAAACTCAGTTAAAAATGGGAACTTCATTTTAAGCAGAACATTTCTTTTAAGTATAAACAGTAGCTTTGATTATAACAAGCTTCTTTGTTATGAGAAGTAATCACTTATCAATAACCTGTCTTATGACTTGTAATATGATTAAATGCCTTTTGAGAGTACCCTGCCACGTTGGATTTCACTGGGAGTAAGAAATGCGATAAAGAATTTACTTTGCTGATTGGAGTGAGGGCCAGCATTAAAGGGAAAACCTTTATATTCCAAATATGTCAATGCCAGACTATTCCTTAGCCTACTAGAGGCTTCCAAAACTTTGAATTTCTAACTTTATAAGAAGCATGCAAGACTGAACCTACTACACTGTTAAATTCTCAACTATTTTTAACTGAGAGCAAAAGAGCATAAACGTCTAGCAATAGAGACTAAGAACATTTCTAGGACATGTTTCTAACACCAAAATGTCTGATAAATTATAAAAATATATGAGTAATAATATTGCAATGCCCCATATTTGCAATTTATAGCAGTTTGTATCTTTCAAAAGGCACGGTATGTATTATTTTATTTGTTCTTTTCATTTACCCTAGAATATGGATAAAGTATTATTATTGTAAACCTAAAAATAGTCTTTAAAAATAATGATAGCAAAAAGCTTATTACTCCAGTGGAGGCATATCAATACATAAAAAATTGCTTAACAGAGAGAGAGATATATGAAGAGAAAGAGAGGAAGAGACAGTGGAGACAGGGAGAAGGAGGGGGAGAGAGGACTGGTGAATATAGGTGAAGGGTAGTCAGGTGTTGATTGTATTAGATTTTTAACCTTTCTGTCAGTTTGAAAAACTTCAAAAAATGAATCTGGGAATAAAAATATATGAAGAAGTGCCATTTGCAGCAGCATGGATGGACCTAGACATTATCATACTAAGTGAAGTAAGTAAATATCATACGATGTCACTCGTGTGGAATCTAATTTAAAAAGAGATACAGATGAACTTATTTACAAAACAGAAACAGACTTACAGATATCAAAAACAAACTTATGGTTACCAAAGGAGAAACGTGGATGGGAGGGATAAATCAGAAACTTGGAATGAGCACACACACATGCGCGCGCACGCGCACACACACACACACACACAACTATATATAAGATAGATAACCAGGAAGGATCTACTGTATAGCACAGGGAACTCTACTCAATATTCTGTGATAACCTATATGAGAAAAGAATCCAAGAAAGAATGAATATATGTGTACGTATAACTAAATCATCTTGCTGTACACCTGAAACTAACACAACATTGTAAATCAACTATACTCCAATAAAATTAAAATTAAAAAAATATATGTATATAGCCAGAGGCAGATGTAATGAGGAAGACATTTGACGAGATGTATTGGCCCAAACTGTTGACTGACACACCTGCTGAACTTACCCAGTTCAGAATTGCTCAGCAGGAGGGGTGATTAGAAGCTTTCAAATACATTCCCTTGTGCTGTGAAGAGGGTTCCCAGGATATCAAAGAAATGGCTTTAGTCTGACCACTAGTAAATGCATTACGACCTTTCCACCCCTTCTTGCTTACCTTCAGTTGGAGTTTAGAAAGCTAGAGAAACTTATGCTGTCATTCATTCTAATATTAGACCCTGAGTAAGGACTCATACGCCACTTTGAAGAGGGGGCTTTCTCACGGCGTCTCTTGGGCGAATAGCACTAGCTTCCTTTCTCCATCCCACTTCATTGCTCTTTTTATTTTATTTTTTAGTTTTTTTCATTGCTCTTTTTAAATTTAGCTCCGTTTTGACCACTTCGTATATAATTTGTTATCAACTATTCCAAATTAGAGGGTTAACTTTTCTTTCATCCAAAATTTTTTGGCTGTGGCGGTGGATATGCAAACCTACACATGTGGCACACATGACAAATTCCCATTGGACCAAATACACACACAGTGAGCACAAGTACAATGAAAGAAATCTAAATAAACGGATTATCTCAATGTCTAAACAAGCAAACAAATAAATAAATAAATTTAGCTCCGTCTGTTTCCATTTCCTTCTTTTTCACTTCTTACTCTGGCTCTGCCTCCAAGATTGCAGGAAATTCCTTTAAAAAATCTCTTATCAGGCCGTAGAATTCTCATTATTTTTTAGGTTTTTACCATTTAGTGTTTACATCAGACTATGCCACCAGCACTATTTGGCTGATTTTCCCCCCAATTTTATTGGGAGGCTAACCAAGCTTAAATTAATCGCTTGCACTTACTCTCTTTATTAGAGAAATATCAGGAGTAAGTGGGATACAAAATGTGAGATTCCAGTGTTCTACAAAGTATCAACATAGGAAACTGCTGGTCCACTTGAATTGTGGAGGGTAACGACACTTCACTAGAAAAGGCTTTAAAAAATAAAGCATAAATTGCTTCTTGACCTTCTACACTGCCCCAAGTTTTGCTAATGGGCCAAAACTTGTTCAAGGAGTAATATACACATACATTCTTAAGTGACTAGTGGAAGAAGATGCTAAAGGTACAAGTCATTTGGATCTAGAAATCAGCTATAAGAAGTAACACTTAAAATGATAAGAAAAGAATTGGAAAAAAATGGAATCATCTCCTTAGGAGCTATAACACAATGGGACTTAGGCTGGCTAAAATATGGAAGCAAGTTATCTACAAAAAATTTAAATCAACATTGGAATAAGCTTCACTCTTCCATCATTTTTCCTTTGAAGGAAAATATAGGAGAGCACATTTGTAATAGTGAGAGAAAGAAATGGACATCAATTTTGTGTGCTTTCTGTTGATGGTTGTATGTGGGTATTCCCCTTGTGAGCATGCTGCCTCAGGCATTTTCATTATGTAATTTATTTAATGTTTCTTGGGATTTAATTTGACTAGTAATACATTTAAAATCCATTTAATGTCAGATTATGTTCATTTAAGAGTCTAGTGAGTCCTGGCATATAAGTATAAACATGGAACTCCATCTACTTAGTCAGTTCCTAGTTTGATACTCTGGAGAAGAAAAAATCTTACTTTCCTGTACCCTGAAATAACAAGATAGTGATACAAATGCTTTATTCTCCCTATACATAACTATACATTGATTATATTTCACTGCAAATATTGCATGTTATTTTAATCTAATTAAAATAAACAACCATGTTTGAAAGCAGCTGTGGGAAAGACCATGTGTTGGTTTATGCAACACATGGTCTATGTGTTTATGTCTTATGTTAGTTTATATTTTCAGAAATGAACAAGACCTAAGTTGAAACATCGAAGAACTTTCAGTCTTATACAAGGCGTGAAATGAGTGTCTTCTACCAGGCTGTGAACTCAAGCTGGGGTGTCTTTGCGTAATTCTAATTTCTGTAGACTAGCATTAGGCAGCGATTTAGATAGAGTTAACGCTTAGAAGGCATTAAATAAATGTTTGTTGAATCAATAAATATGCATAAATAAATATAACGCATTACTATATAGAACTATAAACAGAGTGCTATTGAGAACAATAACAGAGGAAGGAAGATTATACATGATTGAGGATAAAAAAAGGAAAGGCTTCAATGGAAAAAGTACTGCATGAATTGAATCTTGAAAAATGAGTAGGTCTAAAATAGGTAGGGATGCTAAAGTGAGGTGGTGACATTGCCCAGGGAGATGCAAATATGCACAATGGCTAGTGGCAAATGGAATGGTTCAGAATGCATTTGGCTGTGTAAGGTATGAGTGGATGAGTACTCACACAAGGTGAGTATGCAATGAATGTTGAATAAGTACACACATGTGTTCTATTATGCCATCATGCCAAAATTCAGCTTGTTTAGACATAAACAGTGATCTTTCAAAAGAGTTTTTCAGTATACTGTGTGGTCTCGTGAAATAGTTTTACTGAGATATTTAAGATTAAGCTGGTTTTATGTATCTCTCCAGTATTATTTCATACTTTTTTGCTTTTGTTTGTAGGGAATATGTGAGTAGGTTTTAATTTCTAATTGATGGCTTCCTGAGAGTGTCCAGGTACCTGTAAGAAATGCCTCTTGATCTGAAATCTGCCTGAGGTACATTTAACGTTTCAGGGGAATATGATTTGTGGTGTTTCCTAAGAATAGAGTGATCTTTGATTTAAAATGTGAAGTTGCTGTGGAACCAGATGAAGGCATCTCCAAAACATGGAAGAGACTGCTGTATGGCAGCCTGGTGTGTTGTAGGAAACAGAGGTTTTTAAAAAGTCAGCCAGTTCTGGCTTCAAGCTTTGATTCTGATTCCCACAAACAATGCTATTTTGAGACAGTTGCTTAAGCACTTTGAGCTTCATTTTCCCCTCCTTTGTAAAATGGTGCAGTTGTTCCTGCTTCCCTAGACTGTCTGAGGATTAAATGAGGTAATGTTTATGTGAAGCATCTGACCCCTGATGAGTGCTCAGTACTCCCTAGTGGGCAAACTCTGAACCAATTATGTTATAACGTTTCCCTTAAAAAATGGAAGACAAACACACTGAATTCTTTCCATGTTGCAGTTCCGTCAGTTTATCCTTGTATACAATATTTCTCAGAGATGTTTATAATTTATGTCTCTCCAGAGTCTTATTCAAGACTCTGTACCCAGGAGGAACCTAATAAGTACTTCTTAAAAATAATTTCCATCAACCCATCGTTCTGAGCTTACTTTGATTCCAAACAACTCTGAACCATATCAATATCACTGACAAGTTTCATCTGAATCTTGAACTACCGATTTGAATTGATTACGTGTCAACTCTGAAAATGTTATCCCTGACAGCCTTATTAGGTAAGCAAATGCCAATCATGTGGTTTGCTGTTTAAAAAACAAAGTAAAAAAACCCTTCTCCCTTAAATAGAGGCTTCTATTATTTCGCTAATTTTTGCCAGTGTGCAATTTTCGTGTGTCATTTGGGTTATCATATATTCCTCAAATCAGCAAGAGCAGGCAGGTATCTGCAGTACATTGAGTCTCACTTAAACTTGCTGCTGACCTACTTGCTCTTGGATCACAATGTTCTCCTTTCCAAATGTGGTTAATTACTTCAACCACTGATTTTAAAGTTGCTTCTTTCTCTTGTGCTCTTTGGATATCTTTTGGAGCAGGAAATTAGTATTGCCAGAGTTTAGTTAAGCAGAAGCCAGTACATCGGAAATAGGAGCAACATTTTCCTTTATGCTGAACAAAAGGAAGCCTCTGGACTTTTAAGCCCTAAAGTGAAATTACTGGAATCTGCTCCTTTAATATATGCTAAGTAGCTGGTACCAAAAAGCAGTGTTTTCCCAGAGGATAAGTGAGCCAAGGACATTTTGTTCCATCAATAGGACAATACACTGGTTTTCCATTGTAAGACAGGATCCTCATTTCTAAAAGATGAATAGAATGCTGCTTACAAAGGAAAAACAAACATTTTCAGCTGGTTAAATGTAAGATGTTGAGTGAAGTTCATTACAATCCTATAGCACTTTTATTTGCTCTCCAATTGGAGAGGTTTTCATATTCTCGAAGCTTTTGTTTCCCACGGCTTTGTTGAGATACTGAAACAAATATTTAAAACTATATTTGAGACAGTACACTTAAATATTCTTGTCCTTAAATGTTAATTTCAGCTGTGAAATTAATATTTGTATTTGTTGATATTTAGTCAAAGATTAATTATGTGCGGAGTAGGAATGTAAGTATCTTCCTACAATTTGATATAGCTGTTTGGGGACTTCGGGTAGAAAGGAAGATATATCTTCAAGAAAGGTCTCAAAGTTGCTACTGAAGGAGTAGGAAATTAATACAGAAAAAAATACAGAAAACCAAGCCTGAGGGAAGCTAGTGCAATGGTAAATGCACACCTTCCCAAGGTAAGGAGGCTAGGGTTATGCCATCCGGGTTATGCAGGTGGTTTGTCCTGATTTCCTCACCTATTTATTTGCAGCTTTTTTCTGTCTCATGCCTTATATTTTTTGGAAACCATCTTAAATTCAAAACTAAAGCAGAGATATAAATGTAAAGTTAAAATCAGTTCTTATTGTCTATTAAAAGTAATTAACAAAGTAAGATTAAATTCTTTCCTATTCTGTGAAAGCTTTTTCAACATAAGCCTTTTTTTTTACTGCTTTTTTTTGGAATTTTATTTTATTTATTTTTTTATATAGCAGGTTCTTATTAGTCATCCATCTTATACATGTCAGTGTATACATGTCAATCCCAAACTCCCAATTCATCCCCCCACCACGCCCCCACCCCCCTCCCTTTTCTCCACACCCTCTCCAGCATTTGTTGTTTGTAGATTTTTTGATGATGGCCATTCTGACCATGTGAGGTGATACCTCACTGTAATTTTGATCAGCATTTCTCTAATAATTAGTGATGTTGAGCAGCTTTTCATGTGCTTCTTGGCCATCTGTATGTCTTCTTTGGAGAAATGTCTATTTAGCTCTTCTGCGCATTTTTGCAAAGGGTTGTTTGTTTTTTTAATATTGAGCTGTGTGAGCTGTTTATATATTTTGGAGATTAATCCTTTGTCCACCAATTCATTTGCAAATATTTTCTCCCATTCTGAGGGTTGTCTTTTCGTCTTGTTTATGGTTTCCTTTGATGTGCAAAAGCTTTGAAGTTTCATTAGGTCCCATCTGTTTTTATTTCCATTACTCTAGGAGGTGGATCAAAAAAGATCTCGCTGTGATTTATGTCAAAGAGTGTTCTTTCTATGTTTTCCTCTAAGAGTTTTATAGTGTCCTGTGTTACATTTAGGTCTCTAATCCATTTTGAATTTATTTTTGTGTATGGTGTTAGGGAGTGTTCTAATTTCATTCTTTTACATGTAGCTGTCCAGTTTTCCCAGCACCACTTTTAAGAAAATAATTAATTAATTAATTAATTAATTAATTCTTGGCTGCATTGGGCCTTTGTTTCCATGCAAGGGCTTTCTCTAGTTGCGGCGAGTGGGGGCCACTCCTCATTGCGGTGCGTGGGCCTCTCACTATCGCGGCCTCTCTTGTTGTGGAGCACAGGCTCCAGACGTGCAGGCTCAGTAGTTGTGGCCCACGGGCCCAGTTGCTCTGCGGCACGTGGGATCCTCCCAGACCAGGGCTCGAACCCATGTGCCCCGCATTGGCAGGCAGACTCTCAACCACTGCGCCACCAGAGAAGCCCCCAGCACCACTTATTGAAGAGACTGTCTTTTCTCCATTGTGTACCCTTGCCTCCTTTGTCATACATTAGGTGACCATAGGTGTGTGGGTTTATCTCTGGGCTTTCTGTCTTGTTCCATTGATCTATGTTTCTGTTTTTGTGCCAGTACCATATTGTCTTGATTACTGTAGATTTGTAGTCTAGTCTGAAATCAGGGAGCCTGATTCCTCTAGCTCCGCTTTTTTCCCTCAAGACTGCTTTGGCTATTTGGGATCTTTTGTGTCTCCATACAAATTTTAAGATTTTTTGTTCTAGTTCTGTAAAAAATGCCATTGGTAGTTTGATAGGGATTGCATTGAATCTGTAGACTGCTTTGGGTAGTATAGTCATTTTCACAGTATTGATTCTTCCAATCCAAGAACATAGTATATCTCTCCATCTGTTGGTATCATCTTTAATTTCTTTCATCAGTGTCTTATAGTTTTCTGCATACAGGTCTTTTGTCTCCCTAGGTAGGTTTATTCCTAGGTATTTTATTCTTTTTGTTGCAGTGGTAAATGAGAGTGTTTCCTTAATTTCACTTTCAGATTTTTCATCATTAGTGTATAGGAATGCAAGAGATTTCTGTGCATTAATTTTATATCCTGCTACTCTACCAAATTCAGTGATTAGCCTAGTAGTTTTCTGGTAGCATCTTTAGGATTCTCTATGTATAGTGTCATGTCATCTGCAAACAGTGACAGTTTTACTTCTGCTTTTCCAATTTGTATTCCTTTTATTTCTTTTTCTTCTCTGAGTGCCATGGCCAGGACTTCCAAAATTATGTTGAATAATAGTGGTGAGAGTGGACATCCTTGTCTTGTTCCTGATCTTAGAGGAAATGCTTTCAGTTTTTCACCATTGAGAATGATATGTGCTGAGGGTTTTTCATATATGTCCTTTATTATGTTGAGGTAGGTTCACTCTATGCCCACTTTCTGGAGAGTTTTTCTCATAAATGGGTGTCGAATTTTGTCAAAAGCTTTTTCTGCATCTATTGAGATGATCATATGGTTTTCCTTCTTCAATTTGTTAATACGGTTTTTCACATTGATTGATTTGTGTATCTTGAAGAATCCTTGCATCCATGGGATAAATCCCACTTGATCATGGTGTATGATCCTTTTAATGTGTTGTTGGATTCTGTTTGCTAGTATTTTGTTGAGGATTTTTGCATCTATATTCATTAGTGATATTGGTCTGTAATTTTCTTTTTTTGTAGTATCTTTGTCTGGTTTTGGTGTCAGGGTGATGGTGGCCTCATAGAATGAGTTTGGGAATGTTCCTTCCTCTGTAATTTTTTGGAAGAGTTTGAGAAGGATGGGTATTAGCTCTTCTCTAAATGTGTGATAGAATTCACCTGTGAAGCCATCTGGTCCTGGACTTTTGTTTGTTGGAAGATTTTAAATCACAGTTTCAAATTCATTACTTGTTATTGGTCTGTTCATATTTTCTATTTCTTCCTGGTTCAGTCTTGGAAGGTTATACCTTTCTAAGAATTTGTCCATTTCTTCCAGTTTGTCCATATTATTGTATTGTATTACATACAATAATACATATTAATTATTGTATTATTGCTTGTAGTAGTCTCTTAGGATGCTTTGTATTTCTGCAGTGTCTGTTGTAACTTCTCCTTTTTCATTCTAATTTTATTGATTTGAGTCTTTTTAAATCCCCCACTATTTTTTGTGTTACTGTCGATTTCCTCTTTTATAGCTGTTAGCATTTGCCTTATGTATTGAGGTGCTCCTATGTTGGGTGCATATATATTTACAATTGTTATAACTTCCTCTTGGATTGATCCCTTGATCATTATGTAGTGTCCTTCCTTGTCTCTTGAACATTCTTTATTTTAAAGTCTATTTTATCTGATATGAGTATTGCTACTCTCGTTTTCTTTTGATTTCCATTTGCATGGAAAATCTTTTTCCATCCCCTCACTTTCATTCTCGACGTGTCCCTAGGTCTGAAGTGGGTCTCTTGTAGACAACATATAGATGGGTCTTCTTTTTGTATCCATTCAGCAAGCCTGTGTCTTTGGTTGGAGCATTTAATGAATTCATATTTAAGGTAATTATTGATATGTATGTTCCTATGACCATTTTCTTAATTGTTTTGGGTTTGTTTTTGTACGTCCTTTCCTTCTCTTGTGTCTCCTACTTAGAGAAGTTCCTTTAGCATTTGTTGTAGAGCTGGTTTGGTGGTGCTGAATCCTCTTAGCTTTTGCTTGTCTGTAAAGCTTTTGATTTCTCCATGAAATCTGAATGAGATCCTTGCTGGGTAGAGTAATCTTGGTTGTAGGTTCTTCTCTTTCATCACCTTAAGTATATCATGCCACTCCCCTCTGGCTTGTAGAGTTTCTGCTGAGAAGTCAGCTGTTAACCTTATGGGAGTTCCCTTGTATGTTATTTGTCATTTTTCCCTTGCTGTTTTTAGTAATTTTTCTTGGTCTTTAATTTTTGCCGATTTGATTATTATGTGTCTTGGCGTGTTTCTCCTTGGGTTTATCCTGTATGGGACTCTCTGAACTTCCTGGACTTGGGTGGCTATTTCCTTTCCAATGTTAAGGAAGCTTTTGACTATAATCTCTTCAAATATTTTCTCGGGTCCTGTCTCTCTCTCTTCTCCTTCTGGAACCCCTATAATGTGAATGTTGTTGTGTTTAAGGTTGTCCCAGAGGTCTTTTAAGCTGTCTTCATTTCTTTTCATTCTTTTTGCTTTATTCTGTTCAGCAGCAGTGAATTCCACCATTCTGTCTTCTAGGTCACTTATCCCTTCTTCTGCCTCAGTTATTCTGCTATTGATTCCTTCTAGTGTATTTTTCATTTCAGTTATTGTATTGTTCATCTCTGTTTATTTGTTCTTTAATTCTTCTAGGTCTTTGTTAAATATTTCTTGCGTCTTCTCGATCTTTGCCTCCATTCTTTTTCCGAGGTCCTGGATCATCTTCACTATCATTATTTTGAATTCTTTTTATGGAAGGTTGCCTATCTCCACTTCATTTAGTTGTTTTTCTGGGGTGTTCTCTTGTTCCTTCATCCGGTACATAGCCCTCTGCCTTTTCTTCTTGTCTATCTTTCTGTGAATGTGGTTTCTGTTCCCCAAGCTGCAGGATTGTACTTCTTCTTGCTTCTGCTGTCTGCCCTCTGGTGGATGAGGCTGTCTCAACATGAGCCTTTTACAAGGCAACTTGGAACACATAAAATAATGGCCTCAATTGCCCTCTCCAAGAAAAAGAAAAGTGTCATATTTAATTTGACCTTGGATAAAAGTCAAGGGCAAAATGTTCAGTCATATTATTGTAGAGTCAATTTCGCTACAGTGTATCACATGAGTAGAGCCTTCTGGTGAAGTGATTGGATAGTTGGGTAAAATCTTGAGATTCATAATGAATGAATGTTAACATTTCTCTAAGAGCAGTAGTTCTCAAAGTGTTGTCCCTGTGTTAGCAGCATCAGTATCATCTGGGAACATGGAAAAATGAGAAATTTTCACTCCTGTCCCAGAACTACAGAATCCTGGACATTAGCTAATTCTGACACATGCTTAAGTTGAGAATCACCATCTTAAACTATTTCCTGTAGGAAAAATCTCAGATGGGCTTTTACCTCTACCCTATTGTTTTTAATCATTTAAAGAATAATATAAGCTTATTAAATAAAACTTGGAGATTATATTGATGAAGTAGAAGATGAGAAATCAGAAGAGGAAGGGAAAGAGGAGAATGATGTTGGCATCATCCTACACACCCAAATGCAAGAATTTTGACTATTTGTGACTTTTCTTTAAAATATTTTTTTTTATGCTTAGGATTTTTCACAATACTGATTAAAAAATATATATCTGTATATTACAACCTGCATTTTAATTGTAACAACATTGTTTCATGTTATTGGCTGGATGTTTAAATCTCATTTTCAAGTCTTCAGAAAAATCTCATTCATTTAACTATCTGCCTATGGTTGGATGTTTGGGTTTCACAATTATAGATAATCCTCTGGTAAATATATGTGTGTATAAAACATTTTCTACATTTTAAAATGTGTCTTTAGTCACTAATCCTGTAAGTAGACCTCTTGGGTCAAAGTAGATGTTTATACTGTAAGATGCTTTTATTGGTTAGATTTTGTGCATTATCTTGCCAAAGCCCCACTTATTTCCGAGGCATAGAACTTTAACTCAGGAGGCAGTCCTATGTTAACTTTCAGTCCTTTCCTTTCTTTTTCTTTCTTTGCCTGTTTATATTTCTACTAAAGTTTACAGCAAAATTTCCTAAAATTTGTCCCAAGCCTAATCTTACTCTAAGTTGCTAGTACTGCCTGCATCATTCCCCATATGCAGGTCTTCAAAGGTTACTTTGAAAGGAAGTTGGGTGCAAGACCAGAACCTCAGGAGTTTTTATGTGTAATTACTATTGGTCCTAAAAGTCCTCAGATTTCTTTGCAACTCTCTCTTCAACAGTGTTTACATTTCCCTTTTTTCCCCCATCAATTTACTTCCATGTTCATGTTGGAAGGTCACAGCCCTGTTTCAACTCCCCGTGGCCCCTGGTCACAGCCCTGTTTCAACACCCAGTGGCCTCTAAGTGCCTTTCTTCAGATACAGTGAAGCTCTGCTTACCATCTTTTTTTATTACCGTCTTTGCCTTCTTTTCAAGATCTTGTGTGACTCTTTTCTTTCTCTTTTAAAAGTCTGTTTGAAGAAGAGGTATATTTGTAATTAGAGGATGGCTACTCTCCTAACCTGGGTTTAATATTTTGCTAGACCTACCTATTCATTGGTGGATTTGCAAGTAACTTGGAAACCCATAATAGTCTTGTTTCCATGTATTTTACTGACTTCCTCATAACTGCTCTGTGTCCTTATTTTTCAACTTCTTTCTGCCCTATCCAGGCACCATTCCATTGTGAATGTGTTACATAGGAAAATAGGGATAGGTAAACATCATCATGCCCCATGCCATCAATTTCTTCTTAAAATTCTTTACTCAGGCTTGCCTTCTCCAGAGCTATGTGACTGTAGGTTAGAAATCTGGAGCCAGAATGAGATATTCAGCAGACAGAGGGCCCTCTGCTTATTCTTTCTGTAAACAGATTCAGAAATGGTTTTGATTTTGGTTGCTGAATCAATACACTTTTTAAAAGTCATCTTTCCTTTACTTAAAGAGCGTTTAAAGAAACTACATTCAGTCTCTCAGTCTAGTGGAGAAGTCCAATTTAATGAATTCCTTCCACAGAAGACTGAGAAAGTGAATGTGGCCTTGAGAGTATTTAATTTGTACCCAGGGAATAGTTTACATGCCTGGAGAAACTCCATCAAGATCCAACGGGAACTTAAGAAACTGACTCAAAGCTAGGCTAATATTATAATAATCCAACCAGTGTTTTTATACCCTACTTCCATGTGCTTACAATGTCCTCAATACTTTACTTGCTTTGTATCACTTGTCTTCAAATCATACCCCTAGAAAGAACAGTTTCAAATGTAACTACACAGGTCATTTCATTTTTTCCTCTTTAAATATGGGCTGAGAGAGCCAGTGAGTGATCAGAATTAGAGAGATGGATTCCTCAATAGAGTAAGAGATTGGTCAGTTAAATAACTCCTTGTCCAACATCTATAAAAAGTAGAAATCAATTATTTAAGCAATAAATGCCCATATATTAGCACTAAGTAAACGGAAAGACATTCATGGGCTCCAAAGTTCAGAAGAGTCCTGGAGGTGTTCTCAGAACAAAAACATGTCAAAGTAACTAAAACCCCATTCAAAAATCAGTGAATTCATTGTTTCAAAAGCAGCTTTATGTAAGTCTATTTTAGAAAGAGTTCTATGAAAAAATGCGAACACTTAACTAGTTCTTTCCAATGTCCAAGCACTCTTGTGAAGTCCTGTCTTTCTAACTCATTTACAACTTGTAATGATTTTATCTTGGGGCCTTATGTTCTTTTCTGCCATGACCTTGCATGCCTATCTTGTTCCATCAGACATGTCTGTATAAGGCTTTAGCTTAACTGAAGGGTTATAGGATTTGAGTTTTTCTCACTGAGCTTCTAGGTCTTAGGAAAATCAAGGATTGTAGCCAAATATCAGTTTCTGTGTCTGAACATTTCAAATATAATTATGTGGGGGTTATCTATCCAGAGTACATAGAAGCCACTGACTATGGAAAGGATGTGGAAGGCAAAGATGACAACTGCATAAACTTTATATGAGAGTCTCACGTTAACCCCAGTAATATGTTGTGGTACATATAAGTGATACTCTATCATATTATAAGCATCCTTTTAGTTAATGTTTGTCATTTTTTCCCCCCTTTCCTTACGTGAGTAAAATCTGGGAGAGATGGTAGCAGGATTCCCACACTGTCATGTTATGACTGTCCAAACACTACTAATTTTTATGGGACTATAAAAAGTGTGAAGAATGACATTGTTGGTACAGCAAATGCACATCACTGTGAGCAGTCCAGCATGTGCTCTCTTGTTGTTGGTTGAGTGGAACTGGGGGTGAAGAAAAGAGACGAAGAGAGTGAGAGGCAGATTTTTGCCTTTGGATCTATAAGTCTCCTTATTCCACTCTAAGAAAAAAAGAAGGTGTGTATGTTCCAGTGGTAGTGGTGGGGGTTATTACACTTGTCATGAGACATTCCTCATTAGAGTGAAGAGAAGGAAAAAGAAGCGTGGGGAAAAGGAGCAGAGAGGTTAATAATGAACAGCAGCATTGATACATTGAAAGTCTTTATATCATTAAGCTGCTGATTTATTCATTCATAATGCATTCCTATTCAATATGGTTAGGGAAGACTGGAGGCCTCCCTTATTAGCCTCTGTATCATATACTACTAGAAACTTGATCAATCTCACTCATTTCTTTACATGCCTGTTCTTGAAGACTTTCAGGAATAGACCTTCATCCTTTCCTCAGGTAGACTATTACTCTGCCATATCCAAACAATAAGTTTGGCTACTACTCACAGCAGTAAATTAAAACACCTAAATCCGAACGTAGACAAATAATTTGTTCTATCACTTTTCTTCCAGTGGGTTTGGTTAGGTAGTTTTCTAAAGGAATACGTGTTTAACAAATCTTGACATTTGGGCTTAGCGCATGAATTAGCCATTCTGACCACAGCTTTGATGTACATAGATGCTAACTCAGCATTGAGAGGCTGTGTGAAACATGATTCACCAAGGCAGTTCTGGGCAGAGCCAATGACCTGGAAAACTCATTCTTGACCTGTCTGGCTGTGGGTATCCTCTTTTCTCATAGTGGTTAAATCACAGTGATCAGTGTTTAATAATTGTTCAAATATATATTAGAATACCCAAATCTTCATTGTCTTCAAATTGGCTCTAAATATTAGTATGCAGGTTTCCAAAGGGAAAAAAATGATTTTATAATTTAACAAATAATTAATTCAAGCCTATAAAGCAACAAAAATGATACTCTTTTCCTAAATGGTTTGAAATTTAGATTTGAGATCATTTTTCATTATCACAGAAATGAGAAATCTTTTCTAGATCTGATGTGTAAAATGTAGGGACATTAATATGTGTTTGTTAAGAAGCAGTGAGCCAAGGGGTTAGAGCATGGCATTTAGAGTCAGACATACTTGGTTCAGATGCTACGCCTTATTTTCCTCATTAGTAAGATTGGGTTACAATAGTAAAAGCATTCCGAGGATTAAATGAGAATGTGTGTGAGGCGTTTAACAGAGTAACAGAGTGCTTTCCTCTATCCAGACACAACAGAGCTAGCATCAGCATCATTATAGATATAGTGTTTACAATCTATGATGCTTCCAGACTGAAGCACTCAACAGTTTGCTACATATTCTCCCTAAAAACTCAACTTCTCAATGAACTTCTGCAGCAGGAAATAATTTTTAAAAATGAAACCACAGCATATAGCTTTGCATGGAAACCATAGGTCTGGGAGAACAGGCTTTTAGCTAAGGTTTCATCAGATCATAGTGTTATAGCATACTTACTGTTCACACCTGTTCCTCATGCCTGACCAAAGATTCAATATCAATAAAGCCTTGTGCTCTTCTTAATGTACCAGTGATGAATGCTATGAATATTAAAGACATTTTATATCTTTTATTCACTCAAACCAATAAACAGTTATTAGATTTTTTTCTAGGGATAAAGCCTAACCTTATATTAGGGGGGGTTATGAAGGCAATGGAAACAGAGTCCTGGCCTCTACTTTCCACAGCCATGATCATCAGCATTTGCATGATTTTAATTTTTCCAAATATAATTATTATTTTCCAAGTGTTAACATTTGTCTTAATACTTAGAAAAATATCCTTTTATGCCATGCATAGATCTCTTCTTTGAATAAGCCAGAGTGATGATGGATATGCAGCAGATAAAGCCTCACTTATGGTTACACTAGGCCCTTCCATTGCTGAATAGAAAAAGAAACACACACAAATGGGAAAACAGCTGCTATCACATAGGCAGTAAATTGCATAGCTGTCTGAGCATGCTGAGGCCACAGCTTTGATTATACACTGTTTTGATAATTATGCAGTCAAACCCATTATTAATAAAGGTAACCCTTAGGGGCTAAAGTTCTAAGTTCTTTAGAAAAAAAGGTAAATGAGCCTAAAAGATATTCAACATATCAAAGATGGCAATGGTGATTTTAACCATACTCTCTTCCTATGGCTTAAGATTATATACTATAATAATTGTGGCAAATGTCATTCTGGTGTAAATTGGGATAATTTTAGCTCACTTTTTCGACCCTGAAGCAGTCATTCTAACTTGGACTGGAAATCTGTACCATCAACACATCCTCTTAGTGAACTCACGTACTGTCTTTAATGACATTCCAAAACAATGGTATAATTTCTCCTTCAAAAGAATGAAGCCTTATTGATCTCATTCTGAGGAACTGAGGAATTGAGTGATAGGGCAGGGAGGCTATTCCTGTCACCAGTGCTTTTGTCTATCTGCACAGGAATCAACCATGAGAGAATGAGGTTTGAAATGCCATTTGGAAATCTCGACTGTCTGAAAAGGTTCGTATATAAGAGGACAACTGATTCACCCATGGCATACAAGTTTCCAAAGTGGAGTACTTATCAACCTTTTTTTTTTTAATGTCAAAGCACATGTAGAGAATGATAAAATTTCCTGGGGGTAAATCAGAAAAAATTTGGGAGTAACTATGTAAGGCATGGTGATGAAAATAATTACATCTTTATTTTTTTTTTAAGATTTTTTTTTGATGTGGACAATTTTTAAAGTCTTTTATTGAAACTGTTGCCATATTGCTTCTGTTTTTTGTTTTTAACATCTTTATTGGAGTATAATTGCTTTACATCATTGTGTTAGTTTCTGCTGTATAACGAAGTGAATCAGCTATATGTACACTTATATCCCCGTATGCCCTCCCTCTTGCGTCTCCCTCCCACCCTTCCTATCCTACCCCTCTAGGTGGCCACAAAGCACCTAGCTGATCTCCCTGTGCTATGTCGCTGCTTCCCACTAGCTATTTTACATTTGGTAGTGTATATATGTCCATGCCACTCTCTCACATCATCCCAGCTTACGCTTCGCCAACCCCATGTCCTGAAGTCCATTCTCTATGTCTGTGTCTTTATTCCTGTCCTGCCACTAAGTTTTTCACAACCATTTTTTTTTTTAGATTCCATATATATGTGTTAGCATATGTTATTTTTTTTCTTTCTGACTTACTTCACTCTGTATGACAGATTCTAGGTCCATCCACCTCAAATACGAAACAAAATAACTCAATTTTGTTTATTTTTATGGCTTAGTGATATTCCATTGTATATGTGGGTCACATCTTCTTTATCCATTCATCTGTCGATGGACACTTAGGTTGCTTCCATGTCCTGGGTTTTTAAAATAGTACTGCAGTGAACATTGTGGTACATGACTCTTTTTGAGTTATGGTTTTCTCAGGGTATATGCCCAGTAGTGGGATTGCTGGGGCGTATGGTAGTTCTATTTTTAGTTTTTTAAGGAACCTCCATACTGTTCTCCATAGTGGCTGTATCAATTTACATTCCCACCAACAGTGTAGGAGGATTTCCGTTTCTCCACACCCTTTCCAGTATTTATTGTTTGCAGATTTTTTGATGATGGCCATTCTGACTGGTGTGAGGTGATACCTTATTGTAGTTTTGATTTGCATTTCTCTAATGATTAGTGATGTTGGGCATCCTTTCATGTGTTTGTTAGCAATCGGTATATCTTCTTTGGAGAAATGTCTATTTAGGGCCTCTGCCCATTTTTGGATTGGGTTGTTTGTTTTTTTGATATTGAGCTGCATGAGCTGCTTGTAAATTTTGGGGATTAATCCTTTGTCAGTTGCTTCATTTGCAAATATTTTCTCCCATTCTGAGGGTTGTCTTTTCGTCTGGTTTATGTTTTCCTTTGCTGTGAAAAAGCTTTGAAGTTTCATTAGGTCCCATTTGTTTATTTTTGTTTTTATTTCCATTCCTCTAGGAGGTGGGTCAAAAAGGACCTTGCTGTGATTTATGTCATAGAGTGTTCTGGTTGTGTATTCCTCTAATAAGAGTTTTATAGTGTCAGGCCTTACATTTAGGTCTTTAATCCATTTTGAGTTTATTTTTGTGTATGGTGTTAGGGAGTGTTCTAATTTCATTCTTTTACATGTAGCTGTCCAGTTTGCCCAGCACCACTTATTGAAGAGGCTGCCTTTTCTCCACTGTATATTCTTACCACCCTTATCAAAGATAAGGTGACCATATGTGCGAGGGTTTATCTCTGGGCTTTCTATCCTGTTCCATTGATCTACATTTCTGTTTATGTGCCAGTACCATACTGTCTTGATTACTGTAGCTTTGTAGTATAGTGTGAAGTCAGGGAGCCTGATTCCTCCAGCTCCGTTTTTCTTTTCAGGATTGCTTTGGCTATTCAGGATCTTTACGTTTCCATACAAATCGTGAAATTTTTTTTTTCTAGTTCTGTGAAAAATGCCATTGATAGTTTGATAGGGATTGCACTGCATTGAATCTGTAGATTGCTTTGGGTAGTATAGTCATTTTCCCAATGTTGATTCTTCCTGTCCAAGAACATGGTATATCTCTCCATCTGTTTGTATTACTGTTAATTTTTTTCATCAATGTCTTATAGTTTTCTGCAAACAAGTCTTTTGTCTCCTTAGGTAGGTTTATTCCTAGGTATTTTATTCTTTTTGTTGCAGTGGTAAATCGGGCCTCTCACTGCTGCGGCCTCTCCCGTTGCGGAGCACGGGCTCAGCGGCCATGGCTCATGGGCCCAGCCGCTCTGCGGCATGTGGGCTCCTCCTGGACCGGGACACGAACCCATGTTCCGTGCATTGGCAGGCAGACTCCCAGCCACCGTGCCACTAGGGAAGCCCCTCTCCCTTTTTTTCTTGATAAGTCTGGCTAATGGTTTTCAATTTTGTTCATCTTCTCAAAGAACCAGCTTTTAGTTTTATTGATCTTTGCTATCATTTCCTTTTTTTCTTTTTTATTTATTTCTGATCTGATCATTATGATTTCTTTCCTTCGGCTAGCTTTGGGATTTTTTGTTCTTCTTTCTCTAATTGCTTTAGGTCTAAGGTTGGGTTGTTTATTTGAGATGTTTCTTGTTTGTTGACCTGGGATTGTATTGCTATAAACTTCCCTCTTAGAACTGTTTGCTGCATCCCATAGGTTTTGGGTCATTGTGTTTTCAGTGTCATTTGTTTCTAGGTAGTTTTTGACTTCCTCTTTGATTTCTTCAGTGATCTCTTGGTTATTTAGTAGTGTATTGTTTAGCCTCCATGTGTTTGTAGTTTTTACAGTTTTATTCCTGTAATTGATATCTAGTCTCATAGCATTGTGGTTAGAAAACATACTGATACGATTTCAATTTTATTTAATTTACCAAAGCTTGATTGTGCTCCAAGATAGGTCTATCCTGGAGAATGTTCCATGAGCACTTGAGAAGAAAGTGTATTCTGTTGTTTTTGGATGGAATGTCTTGTAAATAGCAACTAAATCCATCTTGTTTCATGTATCATTTAAAGCTTGTTTTTCCTTATTTATTTTCATTTTGGTTGATATGTCCATTGATGAAGGTTGGGTGTTAAATCCCCTGCTATTATTGTGTTACTGTTGATTTCCCCTTTTATGGCTGTTAGCATTTCCCTTATGTATTGAGGTGCTTCTATGTTTAGTGCATAAATATTTACACCAAATAATATTTGTTTGGGGATTCCCTTGTATGTTATTTGTTGCTTTTCCTTTGCTGCTTTTATTATTTTTTCATTATATTCAATTTTTGATAGATTGATTAATATGTGTCTTGGCATGTTTCTCCTTAGATTTATCCTGTATGGGACTCTTTGTCCTTCCTGGACTTGGTTGACTATTTCCTTTCTCATATTAGGGATGTTTTCAACTATAATCTCTTCAAATATTTTCTCAGTCCCTTTCTTTTTCTCTTCCTCTTCTGGGACCCCTATAATTCGAATGTTGTTGTGTTTAATATTGTCCCAGAAGTCTCTGAGACTGTCCTCAGTTCTTTTCATTCTTTTTTCTTTATTTTGCACTGTGGTAGTTATTTCCACTATTTTACCTTCCAGGTCACTTATCTGTTCTTCTGCCTCAGTTATTCTGCTATTGATTCCTTCTAGAGAATTTTTAATTTCATTTATTGTGTTGTTCATCATTGTTTGTGTGCTCTTTAGTTCTTCTAGGTCCTTATTAATCGTTTCTCATATTTTCTCCATTCTATTTCCAAGATTTTGGATCATCTTTACTATCATTAATCTCAATTCTTTTTCAGGTAGGCTGCCTATTTCCTTTTCATTTGTTTGATCTGATGGGTTTTTACTTTGCTCCTTCATCTGCTGCGTATTTCTCTGTCTTCTCATTTTGCTTAATTTACTGTGTTTGAGGTCTCCTTTTCACAGGCTGCTGGTTTGTAGTTTCCGTTGTTTTTTTGTTTCTGCCCTCAGTGGGTAAGGTTGGTTCAGTGTGTTGTGTAGGCTTCCTGGTGGATGAGACTAGATCTTGACTTTTTGGTGGGCAGGACTGCATCTGGTAGTGTTTTTAGGGTGTCTGTGAACTTAGTATGATTTTAGGCAGCCTCTCTGCTGATGGGTGGGGTTGTGTTCCTGTCTTGCTAGTTGTTAGGCATAGGGTGTCCAGCACTGGAGCTTACTGGTCTTTTAGTGGAGCTGGATCTTAGCGTTGAGATGGAGATCTCCTGGAGAGCTGTGGTCTATTGATATTATGTGGGGCTGGGCGGTCTCTGGTGGTCCAATGTCCTGAACTCGGTTCTCCCACCTCAGATGCTCAGGCATGACAGCTGGCTGGAGAACCAAGACCCTGTCAGCCACATGGCTTTTGGGAAGTCTGGGGTCTTCTGCCAACTTTCAGTAGGTATTCTGTAAGAGTTGTTCCACATGTAGATGTATTTCTGATGTACTTATGGGGAGGAAGGTGATCTCCACATCTTACTCCTCTGCCATCTTGAAGGTCCTCTGCTTCTGTTTTATTTGTTGGTTTTTTGGCTGCGAGACATGTGGGATCTTAGCACCATGACCAGAGATTGAACCCATAGCCCCTGCCTTGGAAGGTGAAGTCTCAACCACTGGCCCACCAGGGAAGTCCTGATTACATCTTTTTATAAAGCAAAATGTTAGAAAAAATGCTAGATCTTTAATTGGGAGAAAACATTCATATAAAATCTTGAAATTTCAAATAAGAAACTTGATCTTGTTTCAGTGAACATAACTATAAGTTTTATTTGGATTTTATACTTGAAATGACCACCAACAATTTCTGATTAAGACTTTAAATGATGTCTTCAAATTTTTGATAGTCATTATCAACAAGAAAATTTCTTCCCACAAATATGTAATAAATTTTATACCATTGTTATAGCAATTCAAAAATTTATAACAGTTAAAATTAGATTTGTAGTATATAACGAGTATATCTTTTCTTTCATTGAAAAATGCAATGCTGAAATTTTTGTGATAATGAAAAATTATCTCAAATCTAAATATTTAAAAATAATGATGGAGCTCTCATTTGCAGAATGTGCATACATTGTTAGAGCGGCCTTAGTGAGCCTGAACATCACTAGAAAGGCACAGTCAGAAGTACCTGGATTTTATGAAGACTTCAGCTATTAGCCACTGCATGGACCTATACTCACGAGGAGTTCCCCCAGTTGGCTGTCGGTTGGGTTGCTGTTCTGTGTGGTTCTCTTTAAGTGCCTCTAGCAGTAATACCTCCCTTTTGTCCAGGTTGCAGAGTTACTCCTGGGCTCCACACAAGAGCATTAGGGCACAACAGTAAGTGCTGGGAGTGCTCACCACCTGAGAAGACCATGTGGAATACTGTCATACCCCACTCCTCTTGGGCTGCTCTTGGAAGAGCCCAGAAGAGCAGTCTAATGACTGGAGGCAATTGGCTTTGAGATCCCAACCAGCCCCACATTTCCCTCAAAGTCTGCCCAAATCCAGAGGGGATCCGTATCTCATAGTACCCCTATAACTCTGTTTTATGAGGATTTGCCCTAGAGTCTGTAATAACTGATTGAATATCTATATAGACTAAACAAAGGATGACAGTGAAGTGTCCCTCCTTCCCTAAGAGCTTGGAGATGATTATAGGAGAGTGCATAACATTTATCTTATTAATTATTGTATTTTCAGTTCCTAATTCATAGAAGGAACTCAGTAAATGTATTTTGAAAGACTGAGGGAATAATGAGAGAAGTGTGTTTTCCCCCTGATGGTTTAAACTAGTCAAGGTAACACACTTGGGAGGATAATGAACCTCTAAGGTCAGTCATGCTATTGGAATAGTAGCTTAATTTATTTACTCAGCAAATAATTTTTGAATTCTTACTATGTGCCAGACACTCTTCTGAGTGCTGGGGATCTAGCAGTGAACATAAGAGTCATAAATCTCTCATGGAAAATAAAGGACACAGAAATATATAATATAAATAAGTTCAATATATATATGTTGCATGATGGTGAGAAAATTGAAGAGGAATAGAGAATTTAATTTTAAAAAGGGAATTATGGGGGGGCTTCCCTGGTGGCGTGGTGGTTGAGAGTCTGCCTGCCGATGCAGGGGATGCAGGTTCGTGCCCTGGTCTGGGAAGATCCCACATGCCGCAGAGCGCCTGGGCCCGTGAGCCATGGCCGCTGAGCTTGCGCGTCTGGAGCCTGTGTTCCGCAACGGGAGAGGCCACGACAGTGAGAGGCCTGCGTACCGCAAAAAAAAAAAGAAAAAAAAAAGGGAATTATGGGAAAGTGACATTTGAACAAAGTCCTAAAAGAAGTGAGGCAACAAGCCCTACAGATATGTGGGAGAAGTGTATGCCTGGTAGAGGGAACAGCAAATGCAAAGACCCTGAGACTGTAATGTACTGTTATGTTTGAGAAATAATGAGGAGGACAGTCTGGCTGGAATCAAGTGAGTGAAGAGGAGAGTGACAGGAGACAGTGGTGGTCCAGATCATGTAGAACCCTGTAGGCTTATTAAAGACATTTCCTTTTAATCTGAGTAAGATGAGATTATTGGCTGTAGGTTTGTGCCATGGCAGAGGTGATAAGCAAAGGAATGACTTGACCGAGGTTTAATAGAAACCTTCAGGATGCTCTGTTGAGAATAAACCAAGAGCAGAAAGATAGAAGCAGCTATGCCAGTTAGGAAGTTTTTGTAATAATTCAGAGGAGAGGATAGTGTAACTTGGAAAAAGATGTTTCCAACCCTTTCCAGTTGGGCCACAACAAGTGTCCTTCTGCCTGATGCCCTTCAAGGCAATCAAGTGAGAATGAGTTCGGTTCAGAAGCAAAGGAAAGTTTTATTCTTTGATCAAAGAATGGAGAGGTACAAGCTCTGGCTCTACAGTACCTACTCTCCCCGAGGGCCATGGGTGGGGCTGCTTTACGGGGATCTCTGCAGCTGGAAAGGGGTGGGTTCTTAGAGTCCTGCGCAGCCGCACTGCTCAGGCTCCAGATTGCAGTACTGGGTACAGTGTCTCTGCACACAGCTCGCTGCTGCCATGAAGAAGTGAGGTGTCTTGCGTGGGTGGCACTTATGCACACGGCCCATGGCTGCCATCTTGAACTAAGGTGTCGTGTGCAGCGCTTCTGCACACCGCCCATGGAGCTGAAAGGCTGGGGCAGCCATTTCTCACTAGGAACTCTGGTCTGAAGTAACAGGTGCCAGGCCTCTGCATGCAGCCCCCTGTGGGCAAGTGAAACAAGAATAAGCACAAAGGAAGAATAAAAAGGTTAGACTTTATTTTATTACCCAGATTCTATTTTTATTTCCTGGGAATTGTTAATGGGCTTTGCCGGTGACAAAGACAGATGCAGTGCGTGGGAGGAGGAGTAGAGCCAAGATTTGTGGATGGAGTTGATGTGGGGCATGAAAGAATAAACGGAGTCAAGGACGATCTCTAGGTTCTTGTCCTGAGCAGCTGAAAGAATTACACTGCCATGAAGAGCTTAATCAGTATAAACCTACCTAATGAAATTATTTATCGAAATAGAACTCAGAGAAGTAACTGTGGCTATGTGTCTCTAGTAGTTTCTTCTTTTAAAAAATATTTTATGAAGAATGACATACACAAAAGTATAGAGAGTAAGATAATAAACTGATGTCAATAATGATCAACATTTTGCCAGTTCTAATCCTTCTATTCCCCGTTTACACATTTCTAATTTTTCTGGAGTATTTTAGAGCATGCTAGCCATCATGATATTGTTGGAGGAGGTCATTGAGAAGACATGACCACACATTGACTGGCGAGCAGGAGGCTCAACTGGAGCCTCCTCATGCCCTGCCTTGACCTTGGAGTGTATGTTCTGCCCACCACGCCTACACTAGGAGGACTAAATACGTGACTAAACCAGTTAAGGCTTCTATATAAATTTAAGATTCTCGGAGGTGGGTGTGTAGATCTACTCATCTTGAGGTCGTCCAAGACAAGCCTCATATGTACATTCCCTTGCTTATTAAAATCACCACCTACAAATCTGGAGTGGCCTGTCTCTTTCTTTTGTCTCTTCTTTTCCAGGTCCAGTTTTATATTTCTGTGTACCACGTCCAGTTTTATATTTCACATAGGAAACTCCCCAAGTTGTGACCCAACAGTTAGTTCCCTCCTAAATCATTCAGTATGCTTCACTAATTGACAATGAATTTTTATGTACCCATCATGATATTATTACTCCTGAAAAAGTTAGCAACTGTTTCTTAATATTAATACACAAGCCATATTCAAGTTTCCCTGTCTGAAAATTATCTAACAATGGGTTTGTTCAAAGCAAGATGTAAACAGGAGCCTCACATCACATTTGATTGTTAAGCCTTTTAATTCTCTTTTATTCAGTAATAGTCTTTTTCCTTTTCTCTCTCTGTTTCTGATTTTTTTATTTATCTGTTTTTTACCGAAACCAGGTCATTTGTCCTGTAGAATGCCCCACATTATGAATTTGGCTGATTATCTTTTCCTGAGAGGACTTTTAAAAATCACTCTCTACCTTCCTATTTTTTTATAAATGAATTTTTTCTTAAGACGATTTGATTTAACTTCAGTATTTTAGTTCAAAATATACATAGGTGGTGCTGCTTATTTTCTACTGCACCATTAGGTTTTTGAATCCTCTGATGAATATTGCTTAGATCCATTATTAATAAAATTGGAATTGCAAAATAGTGATGTTTTAAATTTTATCACTTCTCCTCTACTTTTGTCAGGCATTCAGTGGAAAAGAACTTACCCGTATCAAATATTTGGTAACCCTGAAATAAAGTTTTAGAGGAAAATCAGGATAAATATTTGACATTTTTCTTTTATTTGTAAATTTGCAGAATATTGAGTTGGTCCATTATAGTAAACAATGACATTTACTTTTTAAAAATCATCATGAATTTATAGGTTCTTATATATTTGATGTATTGCAATCCATTGTAATTACTTTTTACTTTTTTTTTTTTGGTCATTCATTTACTCTATCCTAGGCCAGTGGAAGCCCCTTTAGTTTGACTCCTCTGTCCCTTTGGCATGGGCTTATTAGTCTTTGATAGTTTTCTTGCTCTCTGGCACAAGATAGTCAAGATTAATCTTGTTCATTTCCTGCACCAGATATGAAATCAGCCATTTCTCTTAGGACCTCTAGTTTCTGTTAATATAAAATGATATTCACAGACCACAAGCTGTGTGCTAGGGTTCTTCATTCTTTGTAGATTGTCATTGTCTCTCGGGCCAGCATTATAAGGAAAAAAGGACACTGATCTTGGGATTTGTGCATTCTGACAGGCCTCACTACTGACCAAATATTTATTTGTATTTCATTCAGGACAGACCTAAGTGTTTCTCAATGACCAGCATGCTAAGTCCTGGTCACTAAGCCCCAGTAATACCCCACGAACACTGCCAGTCACTGTTCAGTTTAAATACTTTCAGGAGGAATTACTGTCTTTGGCTGAGAACCTTTGAAGATTATGCCATCCCTTAGCTTCATTCCATGCTCTCAAAAAAAAAAAAAAGAGTACTATCTTGGCATTACAGTTGTGTTAATATTGGGAAAGAGATGCCCTGAGCAGAAAACTTGGCCATCTGGAAATTAGATGAATGGAGTTATTCATTACAAAATTGGTATTAGATTTCATATATTAGCCTTGTGTGAATTTGTTTGATGTTGACGCTCATTGAAAGACTGATTATTTTGGGATATACTGATACATTTTATTTCATTTTCTAGATATCCAAGAATGAGAACTAGAACCTGGATTTTGGTGAATTTAACAAGGTAATTTCACTTTTGAAGACTAAATATATTTTCCCTAATGATTCCCCAATTAACTTGCTTTGTACATATTTTTATTCACTTCATTCCTGGTGAAGAGGTACTGGTGATACATAAACATTCCAGAAAAGATGGAAAGAATAACATGGTGTTTGGAATTTCCCATTTGTCTATTTGTAATGAAGATCTAATTCTACAACAGTTGTTCATTGGATCAATGACAGATTTCTCTCAGGTTCTAGTTAGTATTCAGTTGGCTCCTGGCCAAAGAAATTTAACAGAGCCAGCCTAAACAGAAAGGGAAATTTATTGGGTCATGTAACTGACAGTCTAGGATTAAGACGAGCTTCCTTCCAACATGGCTTAATTCAGATGCTTAAATAAAGTTATTAGAATCAGATTCTTTGAGTCTGTTGTCTCTGCTTTCCTCAGTGAGTTGCTGGCGTTTTTAGGTTGGTTCCATTTGACATTGTGAGATGGATGCAGTTGGGCTGAGTTGTAGAGGAAGAAAAAAAAAGATTTCTGGCAGCCTGAGCAAACATACCTGTGTATCTAGTTAGCCCTCATTGGGTTACCTATCCATTCTTGAACAGATCATTTTGGCCAAGGCGACTGGTTCCTGTGATCTATTTAAATCTATCAGAGCCTATTCATGGAGAAAATCACAAGGGATCTGAGGGAAAAAGGAATGGAGAAGGGGTGGTTTGGGTGGATGGTTACCATTTCTAACAGGGTGATGGGTTCTGGAAGCAAACAGTAGCTAACCACTTAGCTTCCTGAAACTGGTTTTTAAAAGCCTTGAGAATAAAACTAAACAAAACCAAAACCAAAACAAAACAAAACCCTGCAACAGTGGAGTCTTGTGTTTGAAAAAGTCAATTTACTTCAGTTTCAAAATTAAGAGCATTTATGGCCTATAGGGTCAAAAATTTTAATAAGAATTTGATATCTTTATTCAAAGCAGAATAAGAGCTACCCTTTTTTGTCAGTATTTTAAAAAACTTTTAATCATTGTAGTAGGTAAAAGTGATATCTTGTTGTGATATTAATTTGAATTTCTCTGATAACTAATGAGGTTGTCCATTTTTCAAGCATTTATTTGCCATTTATATATCTTGCTTTTTTTATGTTGAGTTGAATTTTTGTTTATGTTTTTGTATGTGTATGTCTGTGTGTATCTGTGCTTCTGTGTACATGTATTCTGGATACAAGTTCCTTGTTAGATATATGTGCTATAATTTATTTTCCCTGGACAGTGGCTTATCTATTCATATTCTTAATGGAGCCAAAATGTTTAATTTTGATAATGTGCAATTTATCTTTTTTTTTAAAGTATTGTGGTTTGTGTTTATTGTGGCCTGTTCAAGAAATCTTTGCCTACTTTGAGGTTACAAAGGTAGTTTTCTATGTTTCCTTTGGGAAGCTTAATGAGTTTTAAATTTAGGTCTATGATCTATCTCAAATTGTTCTTTCTGCATATGGAGTGAGAGAGGGGTCTTGGTTTACTTTTTTTTTCATATTGATATTCAGTTGTTCCAGCACAATTTGTTGAAAAGACTTTCCTTTCCACATTCAACTAATTTGCCAGTTTCATTAAAAATCAAATGACCATATCTGTTGGTCTATTTCCGGGCTCTCTATTCTGTTCTATCAATTTTTTTTCCTGGCATTATATGAATACCACACTGTAGCTGTAGTGTATCTTAAGTATAGAAATCATATGGTACAAGTCCTCCAACAGTGTTCCTTTTAAAAATTGGTTCGATTTTAAATCTTCTGAATTACCATATAAATTAATTAATTAATTAATTGAAGTATAGTTGATTTACAATGTTGTGTTAGCTTCAGGTATACGGCAAAGTGATTCAGATACATTTTTTTCAGATTCTTTTCCATTATAGGCTATTACAAGATATTGAATATAGTTCCTTGTGTATACAGTAGGTCCTTGTTGTTTATCTATTTTATATAGTAATGTGTATCTGTTAATTCCAAACTCCTAATTTATCCCTCCCCCCTTTCCCCTTTTGAAACCATTAGTTTGTTTTTTATGTCTGTGAGTCTGTTCCTGTTTTGTAAATAAGTTCATTTGTATCATTTTTTTTTAGATTCCACATACAAGTGATATCATGATATTTGTCTTTCTCTCTCTGACTCACTTCACTTAGTATGATAATCTCTAGGTCTATCCATTTGCTGCAAATGGCATAATTTCATTCTTTTTTATGACTTAGTACTATTCCATTACATATATATAATATATATATTATTTTATACACACACACATACACACACACACACACACACACACACACACACACATAGATATACCACATCTTCTTTATCCGTTCATCTATTGATGGACATTTAGGTTGCTTGCGTGTCTTGGCTATTGTAAACAGTGCTGCTATGAACATTGAGGCATATGTATCTTTTTGAGTTAGAGTTTTTGTCTTTTCTGGGTATATGCACAGGAGTGGGATTACTGGATTATATGGTAGCTCTCTTTTTAGTTTTTTAAGGAACCTCCATACTGTTCTTCATAGTGGCTGCACCAATTTATATTCCCACAAAGAACTACCCTTTCATACTGCAAACAGTGAATATTGGAAATCTACAAATCCACAGCATGTATATATTAGTGTTAACCCTAACCATGCCATAAACTAAGTTGTAGTCATGCATTGACTCATAGAAGTTTTCTTTAGGTTAAAATTATATATGTATATATTCATTTATAAAGCAAATCTTTGTTTTCATTGAAACCTCTGTGTATTTTTTTCTTTGTTTTGCTTACTTACCACACCAGAATAATTACACAATAATTGAACTATTCTGATGATAATAAGCAAACATAAAAAGAAACAATGGCTTTTTATTCTTTGAATAAATCAGAATTGATCTTTAACAGGTAAACTGGAATTATTCTTTCTTGGTGAGCATAAAATTTGAAAGAAAAATAGCAGAGCAAAATTTAACCTGCTAGAGTGATAGATTATCCCTAAGACATATTCTCACACCCATAGAGACCATTTTATTTTTAGAAAAGTGACAATGAAAAATTGTCCATGTTGACAATAAAATAAGTTAGACAGGGTCTCAATGGGCATTAACTATGTTATTAAAAACTTGTGAGTAATTTCTAAGAGTAAGTTAAAGTTG
This sequence comes from Neophocaena asiaeorientalis asiaeorientalis, assembly GCF_003031525.2. Taxonomy (NCBI): domain Eukaryota; kingdom Metazoa; phylum Chordata; class Mammalia; order Artiodactyla; family Phocoenidae; genus Neophocaena; species Neophocaena asiaeorientalis. The sequence goes on along the minus strand of NW_020174013.1, from coordinate 335,157 downwards.
TTAAATGTGTTGTCTTCAATGAGGGAAAAACCAGACGGAAATGTTATAATAGAAATTTGGCAAACCAATTATTTGAACTAATGAACTCTTTTTCCCCTTGTGTTAATGTATCTTTTATAATAGTTGTCACATAGCAACCTCAATGTTTTTTATCTCCATTTACTCCTTCCATCCTGGATTGTAGGTAAAGTTTCTGATCAATCATGATTACTTTTGTTATCACTCTCACAGTTTGCGGGCTTTCACAAAAGGATATGAAGATATAAGAAAACCGGGTGAACAAGTTGCTAGTATGGCTCCTAAATACATGGAAAATGCATTGACCTACACTAAGTGAGGCAGAAATATCAGATATTCCATAGAGGATAATATAATGAAGAATGAAAAGGCTCAGATAAATGGGTATTATAGAATGCATGTAATAATTATGCCAAGAAAATCCACCAAATCGTCCATATGAGGTACTTGAGACTGTGCCGTTTACCAGAGTAATAGGAATGTGCTGGTGAGAGGGGCAGCATCATCATTAAGTTGTTCTCTGGGTCAGGGCTGAAAGTTGGGAATGCCATTATATTGAATAGAACTGGGATCACTAATAGAAGTGGAGATGATTAGACATCTAAACAAATAGAGGCAATCAGTTGGATCATTTTGGGGAAAAGATGCCATGTGGAGTTTATGGCTTGCCTCAGTGGGCAAACCACTACGCAGACCCCTAGGGTTTTGGAGCAAGACCATGTCATATACTGTGTAATGTTATATACCTTTTGAAAAACAGCCCTGGTATGTTCCTGCTTCCCAATAGAGACAGACCAACTGATCATGGGATACCAAGTAACCATGCAGTCATAATTTATCATAAGCTTGGTATTCTTAGACCCACTAAGTCATAATGTTGAGTGGGCAGGGATCAAGTATGAGTATGAAGAAGCAAGTTGCACGAGCAGGTATCCAGAGGTCCATGTTACTTACCACAGTTCCACCAGTGTCTCACCCTTATCTCCTAGTGCCATATGAATGATCCTTGACCTCAGTCTCACAGAGACAGAGAAAAGTCTGAGCATGGTTCACAAATGGGCTAGTTCGGGAGTGCAAACCAAAAATGTTTGGTAGGGCTCACTAAAGCCTCTCTCAGGTATAAACTCAAATGAGAGTGGTGAGGAGAAATCCTCAAATGAGCAGAGCTTTTGTTGATGCATCTGTCATTAGCTTTGTGTGGAAAGAAAATTGTCCAAGGTTAGAATATAATGCAATGATTACCATGATCAAGATCCTGTAAGAAGAAATATTAGAAGATTGAGGACAAGAAAGTCTGGGTTAGAGGCATGTGAATGGACACCTAGGAGTGGGCACAGAGTTTGAAGATCATCATATCACATGTTAATACACAATAGAGAGTACCTTTTGACCACCATCTCTCCATTTCCCCCACCCCCTGGCCCCTGGCAACTACTATTCTATTATCTGTTGCCTGGCCCCTGGCAACTACTATTCTATTATCTGTTTCTATGAGATTGGCCTTTTTAGATTCCACATATAAGTGAGATCATACAGTATTTGTCTTTCACTGTCTGACTTATTTCACTTAGCATAATGCCTTCAAGGTCCATCTGTATCATATATATATATATATATATATATATATATATATATATATAACATTTCTTCTGCATTTTCTTTATCCATTTATCTGTTGATGGTCAATTTGGTTGTTTGAATATCTTGTATTGTGAATAATGCTGCAATGAATATGGTGGTACAGATATCTTTTTGAGATAGTGATTTCATTTCCTTTGGATACATACCCAGAAGTGGGATTGCTAGATCATACGGTAGTTCTTTTTTCAATTTTTTGAGGAACCTCCATACTGTTTTCCATGATAGGTGCACCATTTAACATTCTCAACAACAGTGCGCCAGTGTTATTTTTTCTCCACATCCTTGCCAGCACTTGTTGTCCCTTGTCTTTTTGGTAATAGCCATCCTAACAAGTATGAAATTCTATCTCAGTGTTTTTGATCTTCATTTCCCTAATGATTAGTGATGTTAGTCATCTTTTCATGTACCTGTTGTCCATTCATATGTATTCTTTGGAAGGTGTCTATTCATGTCCTTCTGCCTCTTAATCATATTACTTGTTCCTTGTATATTTTGGGTATTAATCCCTTATCAGATATATAGTTTGCAAATATTTTCTCCCATTAAGTAGGTTACCTTTTCATTTTGTTCATTTTTTCATTTACTGTGCAGAAACTTTTTAGTTTGATGTAGTCCCACTTGTTTAAACGTTTTTGCTTTTGGTTTATCTCCAAAGAAAAGTCACCAAGACTAATGTAAAACAAGTTTTCCCCTATGCTTTCTTCAAGGAGTTTTATAGTTTTGGATGTTACACTTAAGTATTTAATCCATTTCAAGTTGATTTTTGTATGTGGTGTACACTAGGGGTCCATTTTCATTCTTTTGCATGTGAATATCCAGTTTTTGTAACAGCATTTATTGAAGGGACTGTCTCCATTGTGTATTATTGGCATCCTTGTCAAAGATCACTTGAATGTATATGTGCGGGTTTATTTCTGGGCTCTCAATTTTGTCCCATTTGTCTATGTGTCTATTTTTTTTTTTTTTTTGCAGTATGCGGGCCTCTCACTGTCATGGCCTCTCCTGTTGCGGAGCACAGGCTCCGGACACGCGGCCATGGCTCACAGGCCCAGCTGCTCTGCGGCATATGGGATCTTCCCAGACCGGGGCATGAACCTGTGTCCCCTGCATTGGCAGGCGGACTCTCAACCAGTGCACCACCAGGGAAGTCCGCTATGTGTCTATTTTTATGCCAGTACTGTACTGTTTTGATTACTATAGCTATGTAGTATAGTTTGAAATCAGGAAGTGTGGTGCCTCCAGCTTTTATTAATTTCTTTCTCAAGATTGCATTAGTTATTGGGTTATTTTGTGATTCCATCCAAATTTTAGGATTCTTTTATCTATTTCTGTGAAAAATGTCATTGGAATTTTGATAGAAATTGCACTGAATCTATATGTGGCTTTGGGTAGTATGGACACTTTAACAATATTAATTCTTCTGATTCATGAATGCAGAATATGTTTTCATTTATTTGTGTCTTCTTCAATTTCTTTTGCCATTGTCTTACAATTTTCAGTGTAGAGATATTTTCTCTCCTTGGTTAAATTTATTCCTAAGTATTTTAAAAGACTTTTAGATAGAATGATAGGCAGAATACATAGATTCACAGATATCAGTTACCATCACTCCCAGTGACCCAGTTAAGGAATTTATACTTCCCATCCTGAAATTCTAGGCTGCGAGAGTGTATAAGTGAAGGTTCCCAGAAAGGCAAAGAGTTCTGCCAGGGAGCACAGCAAGAGTTCAATTCAGTCATAAGCTATGGTTGCTGCCTTGGCACATTGGGTTTCTACTGTTAAGGGAGCGGCAGGCAAGACTAGAATCACCATGCTGAGGTAACTGACCCTAATCGTCATGGGGAGATAAGGCTGCTGTTACTGAATGGCTTTAGGGAGGATTACCTTCATCACCCAAGTGATCAGTTGGGATCTCTTGGTATACTACTTGGACTAATTCTGATAGTAAAAGAACAAATGCAACAAACCTGTCCTGAGGAAAGAATAATGAACCAGGACTTGGACCCATAGGGATGTGGGTCCAGGTCACACTGCCAGATAACTCAGTGAGATCAGCCTTAGTGTGAGATGAGGGTGAGGGGAATCTAGATGGAAAAGAGAAGCAATGATATTAGCTGTAGCTCCAGGACCAATAGTGACAGAGGCTGCAGCTCATCCCACTAATTTTCCCCTTCTACATTTCCCCCAGGAAGAGAAGCCCATAACATATTAAAAAAAATGTATCCAAGGGGCACAAGGTGTGAATTGTTGTGGTCGTTATGGTATATTGCCTTGAATCCCATTTATGAACTAAGAATTTATTCCACCAGCTCCTGAGGACTCAAAAGATGGCTGTTAGTTATCATCCCTCTTCAAGAATTTCCTTTGGAGGATTGGGTGAGAAAGAAAAATTTCACCCAAGGTCCTTCCAAGAGCAACCTGGGTCCATGGAAGTAGACCATCCCAGCACTGGAGCTTACCATGGTGTTGGCTGAGATTTTGTTGGGATGGCATTTCAGCTCCACTTTCCCTCTGCTCAATCCTAATCCAGTTTTCTTTTCCTCCCTTAATCTTTACATCCTGCAAAATCACCCTCTAGTACGTAACAACATTTTCTTAAACTTCTGTGCATATTTTCAAATATCATGGCACAGAATTAGAAAACTAATATCCTAATATGACTCAGTAAAAGCAAAGAGGGAGCATGAGGCTGTTTTATCTTGTAGTGGGGCATTGAGGCAGGGTTAACCAGGCTATACCAAGTGCTTCTAGATCCCATCATGGTGGCCAGTACTGACTCTTGGTGTACATAATGCAGCTTCTGGGATTATTAGGAGCATCTTCTATTGTAAACTTATACTTTTTGAGTATTATAAAACCCAACTTCCTACAGTGCCAAGCAAAGTGATTTGTACTTAATAGGCCTCTTGGAAACATTGGGTAAATGCATCCATGCATAATTATAAGCAAATAATTAAATTGATAAATTATATTTGTTAAAATCAGTGGCAGAATATACTTTCTTCCTTGAAGAATGATCATTTTAATTAAATAAGAAAATGGTTAATTTTGTTTAATTCAATTTAGTAACTTGTTTCTTAAGAATTTATTTTCCAGGTCTCAGGTCTTACTTATTAGTTTCATAATCTTGGACAAATTTCCTAAACTCCCTGAGTTTTACTATCCTCATCTAGTGAATCAGAGTAACAATAGAACCAACCTTACTAATGTGAGAACTGAATGTGACAAAGCATGTAAAGCAATCAGCATAGTACCCCTCACAGAGTGAGCATTTTACAAATGCTTACTATTGCTACAATTAGCATTAAAACAGCGGAGGGTGTTTTCAGGCCAGTTACCCTTCTGATGGTGTCGCTCATCTTCATGACCCTGTTCATAAACTTGTGCTCTCTCTCTCTCTCTGCCCCTGAGCTGGTAGCTCAACATCTATCAAGTGTGAGGTTCTTCTTAGATGATCCATCTTACCCTTTTCATGAGGATTGCTTTTCTCTGAGAGCAGCATATGAAGCTTGTCTCTGAGGTCAGTGGGTTCTCCTCAAAGGGCTTATTCTGCTTTATTTTTATATCCAGTAATGTCATAATGCCATTTTCTAAGCTGCACTTTTCTTTTTATAAAAGCCTGTTGTTGGGCTTCCCTGGTGGTGCAGTGGTTAAGAATCTGCCTGCCAATTCAGGGGACATGGATTTGAGCCCTGGTCCAGGAAGATCCCACATGCCTGTGCGCCACAACTATTGAGCCTGCGCTCTAGAGCCTGTGAGCCACAACTAGTGAGCCCGTGCGCCGCCACTACTGAAGCTTGCGCACCTAGAGCCCGTGCTCAGCAACAAGAGAAGCCAACACAATGAGAAGCCCGCGCACCACAATGAAGAGTAGCCCCCGCTAGCCACAACTAGAGAAAGCCCGCGTGCAGCAACAACGACCCAATGCAGCCAAAAATAAATAAAATAAACAAATTAAAAAAAAGCCTTTCGTCATAAGAAGAGTGACAAAATGACACTCAGCTCAATGTGCTGAAAGCCTTTGTATTATTGCAAGGGGATTACGTTGGATTGGCTTATTTGGATGAATAGAGATTCAGATACTTTTTCTAAGGAAGTGGCACAAGCAGAACAGAAAAGTGTTGAAGTCAGAATTACTGAGTTCGAGCTATGGATTGACTTGTAATACTTTATATGTGTTCTTTTCATGTTTATATTTTCACAACTTTGTGGGGGGGGTTACTTTTACTATTTCCATTTAAAAAAAGGAAATAAAGATTTAGTGAACAGCCATTATTTTCATTACCAGTATTAGTACTGCTATACCTTAAAGGATACATCATTTTTTCCTTATTGGCTATAAGGATTAAATGTGAGTGTAGGGATTGTCGGGCACATTTTACAGTTTAAGCCTGACACTTAACAACCTTTTCATCACTATATTATTTAATCCTTACTACAAATTCCCAAGGTAAATCTTATTGTTGACTTTATTACATAGACAAAAAAACTGAAGCACCAAGAAGTTAGGAATTTGTCTGAGCTTTCATGACTAGTAGCTCTAAGTGATGAAGCCAGAGTTCAAAGCCAGGTGTCCTGACTCCACACTCCTTGTCCTTAGTTGATAGACTGCCTCTTTCCACAATCACTGCTGATCCTCAGCAGCAAAGCAGGGTTGCTTACAGATCTCACATCACATTTTAAGAAACAAAATTAGGAGTAAAGAAAATAAAAGAAGAGTATGAAAAAGAAAAGAAAGGAGAAGAAAGGAAACTAGAAAAAAAAGACAAAAGGTAAAAACATTAAAGCTGGTTGGTGCAATAGTTTTTCATTCAGCATTTCTTTTCCTGGCAATATAAGATGGGGAGTGATTTCAGATAAGACAGTAAGCTTATTTTAGAATATAGGCATCATGAGGGCAGGAATTTGTGTCTGTTTTTTTCCCTGTTTCTCCCTAGTGCTAGAAAGTGCCTGGCACACTATATATCTTATATGAGTAAGTGGATGAAGTCGGGTAGTGCGTGCCCCTGCTGAAGCTGGTCCCTACAAGCTGGGGAGTATTTCTGGGATATTTCCCACAGAAATATGGTAACTATAGGTGCACTAAAAAATAGCTATAAAAGTCCCAGTCTGGTGTGTCAGGAGATGCAGAGGAAGTGGCTTGAGCCAATCCTCTACTGTACTTAGAAACTGGAGATCCAATATTCTCTTTAAATTTGTCAAAAGTTGTTTTGTATTTAAGCCAAAATGTGAACCTAAAGTATTTCCTAATTGTTTACCTTTGTAACTCTAGCCTTTTAACTTTTCTATTTATTTCTATTTTATTTTCTGTTTATTTCTAATCATTTTTCTATTTCAAAGAATATAATTTTTCCCCTAAACTTAAACTTACACTTCTCAGTGTCTTCTCAGAAGTTTTTTTTTTTTTTTTTTTG
>NW_020174013.1:224166-327981 GCF_003031525.2 Neophocaena asiaeorientalis asiaeorientalis | reverse complement strand
GTACATGGGCCTCTCACCACTGCGGCCTCTCCCATTGCGGAGCACAGGCTCCAGACACGCAGGCTCAGAGGCCATGGCTCACGGGCCCAGCCGCTCTGCAGCACGTGGGATCCTCCCGGACCGGGGCACGAGCCCGCGTCCCCTGCACTGACAGGCGGACTCCCAACCACTGCGCTGCCAGGGAAGCCCTTCTCAGAAGTTTTGTCACCATATTTTAGCCTTACTTTTCCTCTTGAACTACTTTTTAAAGAATGTATTTCTCTATCATACTGAGTACATTTTCAGATATTTTTATGCAGGAGGGATAAATAGCTGGTGTACTATTGAGTCACTGGACATTGGAAACCCTTTCTGTTGCTCTGGCACCTGAATGTCGTAACTTGGCAAGTGTAGACATTGCTGCGCTATCCTCTGATGATTAATAAACAGAAGAGAACTCTGATGTGAACATAATTTTTATTCTGATTTTGTATGTAAACTTTTTCTTCTTCTGCCTGAACGTTTGAAGGATTAAAAATATTTTTTCTTGAAATTCAAAATCTGTACTAAAATACATATATGAATAATTCTCTCTACATTCATTTTTCATCTATCATTCTGGGCTCCTTTAATCTGAAGATTTAAGCCTTCATTTCAGAAAAATACTCCTTTGATATTTATCTAATTATGTTTAAAACCTTCCTTCTGTTTGATCTGTCACTTTTGGGAAATTTCCTGCATTTGTTCTCCACTAAATTGTCTTAATCTTAGTATTTTTCTGACGTGTCATTAAAGAAATAAGCTGATCTTCTAAATCAGGGATTGGCAGATTCATGACCCATGAACTGTTTTTGTAGGGCCCATGAGATAAAAATGGTTTTTACACTTTTAAAGTGTTACTAAGAAATAATAGTATGAATATGGAGAAACAGAGACTGTATGTTGAATACACAGTCTAAAATATTTATTATCTTATTCTTATAGACAAAATTTGATAATCCCTGTGTCTAAATCAAATACTTGGTTTGCTGCAGTTATCCAATCTGTTTTTACTGCCTCAACTCAATTTTTAATTAAATTGTCCTGTTTTTTCATCTGAAAAGACTTTTTTCCTCATCTTTGGTTTTTCTCTTTGATAGATTCAATAATTTTACTTTTTAGATGCAGCCCTTCTTTCTCTGGTAATATAAAAATGGAGGAGCAGGTTTCAAGTAGAAAAGAAAATATCTGATTTTAGAATGTGAGCATATGAAGGTGAGGATTTATGTCTATTTTTTCCCCCTATATTATCCTTAGTGCTAGAGAGTGGGAAATAGGATATTGGAGAAGGCACTTTTTTGGCAAGAAAGTTTACTTTGTTACGAAGTTTTTACATATATATCCGTATTTATGCTTGCAGTTCCCAACTTTGTTCAAGGAATTTTCTTTCTGCCAACTGACCTATGGTCTGTCCTCACTCACTACCCCCAGATGGAAAGTTGGGATGCCTAAGATTCATCAAAAATTCTTAAGTTCAAGGGAAGAATGGAAAGAGCCATCAGAGAGGCTGTTATTTTGCCTTAGTTCTCCTCCATTCAAAGGAGTGTCATTTCAACACTCTTTAACTGACATGGTTGTGTTTTTTATGAGCCTGCAGTATTAAATCTCATGACTTACCTTGTGGGCTGGCGCCTAGTTGGAGGAGTGGCAATGAGTGCCACAGCCTGTTATATATATCTGAGTGCTGAGATAGTTTCTGAAATGCTTCCATTTGTTCAATTTGCTAGTTTTCCACATGTCCCTAGGGGTGTTACTTCTCAATTGGCTTATGCTAGGTTTAGAGTAGTACTTTCAGGGCTCTGTTGGAAAGTCCTGTACACTTACTACCCATGTGGGTCCCTTCATCACATATTTCACTTCTGTTGATTTGCCAGCTGTTTATTGCTTTTCATAATCTGATCTTACCTTTACCTTAAAGAAATCCTTTAAAATTTTTATCTTAATGACAAATATCTTCCCATTTTCTAGCTCTGATAAAATTTTTAAATAAAATTTTTGTTTTCATTTTGGACTTTTCAAATCAGTTTTGGGGTGGAAAAGATTAGTTGATTGTCCTTTAGTAGCTCTCCTTAAACGTGTACTTCAGTGCATTTCCACAGAATTAATTCGTTTAACCCTCAGACAACGTTGTGAAGTAGAATTTTTTTTTCTGAAATCTTCACATCCCTTATAAAGAAAACAAACTTCAGAGAGATGAAGTGGCTGTCTTAGGGTCACATGACTGGTGAATGGTCCCAGCTTCCATGTCTCACACTCTGTTCTCACTCAGAGGTTTATGCAGAGTTGAAATAGTTCCGCCCACCTGGTGTGATTGGAAGTGATGCTAGGAATGTCCCCCACTTGAAACATCAACCACACCACCTTCCCTTCCAGCATTATTATAAAACTGCTGGGTAAGAGAATCCAGTTCTTAGAATTCAGTGAGAACATTAATTTTCTTACTGTAACCAATTTAAGAAAATTGATCCGGACTACATTGGATCAGACTACTTCTGATCTGTTGGTATCTGACTTTCATCCATTTGATCCCCTTACAGCTCAATGCATCCTATTTCCACAACTTGGAGTTTAATCACTTGGAGTGATTTGTATCCATCAGCTCAGCAGTTGACAACAGGGCTAAATCTATCATTTGGTATTACTTGGTAATGCTTGGTCTTCCTGCACAGGCTGCCAAATTCCTTCCAAAGCCAGTGAAATCGATGGTGACAATTTTCCACATTCTTCATTTGTGGTTTACACTGTGACTCTCCTCAACTTCAGTCTCTCTAGGGACAAAATCCAGTCTGTTTGTGTTAGATTTTGCAGTAATACCTTCCATCTTTTAAAGTTGCATCTTGAAAGCACCTTTTCCTACATCTGTAAATTGGTTGAACCACTTAGTAGTAATACTTCCTCTTTAGATTCTGTTGCCTTTTATGGTTTGCTTTAAATTTACCAGGAGGAGTATATTATAATTTGGTGGTGCCAAATGCTTCTAGTATTTCTCTTTTGATTTGATCATCTCCCTGTTTTGTTGGGTTTTATTTTGTAATGACTTGTACTTTCAATAAGTTGCTACATGTAAACTTAATTCTTGGCCAGCTCCCCTCTGGTGGACTGGTTTTGTTGGAAGCATGTCTGATGGCAGGACATCAAGTAGCACCTTCATGGTTAACAGGAGTTGGTTGGGCACAAAGCATAGACGCAGAAATGCTCGAGTAACAGGCACTGAGGTTAATTTTAGGCATACAGTATTGATACAGACAGCTACTGTCCATGGCACCGAAGAGAAACAGGCTGGTTATTTTTGGCAAAACCCTCACACAATTCATGAAGCAATGACAGAGAACCCCCCAAAGGCAGAAGTTACTGAGCTTAGTTAAGACTGTCTACCAGAAACATAGCCTTAGTGTGAGAAGCCCTCTGTTAACTTATCCAGTAACATATGGAGTAGAATTTTTTTTAACCTTATGCATTGAATTGGCCTTGAAGTTCCATGGCTGAATATTTTAAAATTTGCTATTGTTTTTGCATGAGGTTTTAGTTGCTTTTGAATTTATTTTATGAGATTGATTAATAGGGATTTCAAATCTCTAAATGTGGGGCTTTCCCTGTTTATTTTCCTCTTTTAAGCCCCATTTCTCTGATTACATATTGGGTTGATGGAAAGATAATGCAATTGATAAAATTATGCTGTCAAATTCAAACAACATTAACTAGAATTTTTAGTATCTATGCAGTTGTAAAGCAAACATCTTTTATTTAAAATATTCCATGTTCAGTGTTTTTAGAAAGCTGCTTTGAGCTCTAGATAATACCAAGGTGAATAAAATCTGTGCCCTTTGAGGGATACTTTTTTCCTAAAGGATTTATCTGGCACATTTTATATAAATGAATCAAAGCATACAAGCCAATGTTTTATAATCAAAGTTTTAACTTGAATGTGTATTTTATAAAAATATTGATATAAACATTTGGGGAGGGAAGACAGGTGATAATGGAATTACTGTCAAGAGAATGAACTTCACTCAATTATATGAACAAGTAAGCATGTTAAGTATATTCCACATTCATTAAAGTGGAAATAGATAGTGTTCAAACACGAGGGTACTGGTCCACGAATCATACAGTCGCTTACTCCGTGACCAGCTTTTTATTCTCTTTATCTGTATCCTCCTGCCTGTTTCCAATTCATGCTTATGAGAGCAGTTGTGGGCACACATTCCATGGAGAAATGATTGGGGAGAGGTTTTCTGTTTACAGTTGCCCTTGAATCTGCAGCTATTGCTGCTTCACCCTGACTCTAGTGATAATGTTTTATGAATTTCATCAGAGTTCCTTGGGAACCTTATTGAGAAGTTGATTCTGAAGCCACTTGCTTCACTGGCTATGGCTTTGTTACTCTGAACTTGAAAATATCTGACACAAATAAAACATTTGACAGTGATAGAGTAGGAAGTTTTTTTCACATCTACATTGCTAACCCTAAATTCCTTCCTTGTAATTTTTTCATAGTTTTTTTTAATGTCTTATTTTTTATATCAGGATTTTCTCCTTCAGTACTTTTCATTCCTTAATGAAGTGTATCTTGGAGTGGTTTATCCCGTTATGGATCCCTCTGCAATCACATTCACTTCGGATTACTGTAAATTAAATCATTTCTGAGCAGCATCTGTGAAAAGAGAAGCAATTCTAAATTTTAAAATATCTGGACTCCAAAATTGAAGTCTTTGTGGTTAATGGAAGTGGGATGGCCACACACAGAGCATGTAGAAAATTCTTAATGAGAACACATCAAGGACAAATTTCAAGTCATGAACTAAAATGCTGACAGCTATCCATGCCAGGGCCCTGGGTAGAATATTTCAATGACTCCAGCTACCTTATAGAATAAAAATAAAGTATCTTGTCATGATGTGTGTGACAAGATATCTGTGCTCCAGCTCTGGACATCTCTTCTGTCATTACCTTTGAGAACTAGTTCCCTGTACACCAGCCTGTTTCATATTTCTGTTCTCCCTGTGCTATCTCTCTAGCTGGGAATGGACTTATCTTCCCATATTTTTCAGGCTAAATTTTACACCCATCAAATTTTCTTAGGTATGACCTTCTTAGAAAGCTTTCTCAGACATCCTATGCCTACTTCTTAAATGAATAGCGCACATCATATTGTGTGCAAGTTGTTTGCACATTCTGTTTCCATTTCTTCTTTGTGTTCCTGGGAACAAACCCAGTACCTGACACAGAGTACATTTGGATATGTGTTTGTTGCAACATCAGAAACAGAACAACAAACATTATATTTATAATATTAATGAAGTAATTATATAAACTACTTAGTCTAGAACCCTTGTTCAAAATGCTAATTACTATTAATATTGAGATATATATTATGACTCCCGCAAATTTTACTCCATCCAAACATTTACAAGCAAGTCTTGAATATATTTGTTCTTTTATGCCTCTTTGGTTTTGCTATTATTTTTATTTCCCTATTTGAATCATAATTAGCAAGATTATGGCTTGATTCAGGCTTCTGGACTTAATTCAGAATCTGTTTCGTAAAGCATTCTCTGACAATCCAACCTATCTTTTTATTGTTATAGAAATTATCATGTTTATAATACATGTGAGAATTATTGAATTCATTCATGCAATCATCCAACAAATATTTATTGACCACTTACTGTGTATAAGTCATTGTGTTAGTGGAGGTGAGTGGTAAACGAGATACCACTCTCACTGTTTCCAAGGACTTTTTTGTGTGATGGTTTATAGGAGGAAATCTGCAGCCAGATTGTTTATATTTTCAAGCAGGTTCCATCAGTTTCTAACTACTGACCTAGGGCAAATTACTTAAACCCTTTGAGTCTCACAAATAGAAATTGCTGAGAAGAGTATCCAGCACAAAGTGAGCACTAAATAAATGTTAATTATTATCAGTACTTTATTATTATGACTTACATGCTAGTAAGAGTCAATGACCTTAAACAATTATATAGTAAGTTTTTATTATTAATTTTTTTTAATGTTTAAGAGAGAATTTAAAGAGCCTGAGAATATATCTGAGGCCCCAATTTGAGATTCAAAGATACTAAAGATGGGTGGAAACTTTTCATGCTGTTGAAATATTTTTGACGATCCTAGGGAAAAATGGTGACTTCTAGGTAGTGAAAGAAAAGCATCCTGAGAGACTTTGACTTCCAGAAATGACTAACTAGATGATTTGGACTAGTTATTGCAGTAATGATGACTAAAAGAACTGATCAAAAATCTATAAGATAGTAAGATATTACCAGACCAAGAAAAAAAGGAAGATAATAGCCAATGAGTTAAACCAGAGCTGTTCCTACCCAGAAACATTTTTCTAAAACAGATCAGAGCTAGGTCTCCATGAGAGATAACTAAAAGACAGGAATCAAAGGTCTCTGTCCACCAGGAGCAAAGCTGTCAGAGAATTGTCTGTTGTTCCCTCTCTTTGTCTGCCAATTCTAGGAAAGTTGTTATCAGACAAGTAGAACTTTGAGGTAAATTCCTAGAACTGAAGGGAAAAGATCAAAATTCAGTCCCCTCCAAAGATTGAAACCTTGTGTTAAATGGCCCCTATTCTGGGCAGGGATCCTAAAATGCTACACTGTAGAGTGGGGATAGGAATAGTATCCTGATCATCTAGGTATCACCCAAAATCCTGATGCTTTGGACATTAGCTTCCCAGGAACTTGGAAGAAAGATTAAAAAAATTAAATAAAATTATTTCTGACACAAGCTAATAAAACCCTAGCTCTCAAATTATTTCTAAAAAAGGCTTACTGAATAAATTATCCAGAAAGCAATTAAAGTTTATGAGGCACAGGAGGCAATAAAATATAAACTAATGTCAGCAGAAATAATCACCCATGGAAACAAACTTATAAGGGCAGAAACATGGAAATTATCCAACAGAATATAACAGCACTATGTTCATTAAATTCTTAAAAATAAAACCTAAATGTAAAACGTTTCTGCAAAACACTGGAGACCACTAAATATGATATTGCAGATTTAAAAAGAATTCAGCTAGAACTTAATATCACTGAAAAATATAACATATTAAAATCTAACAGATGACCCTTATGGCAGATAAGATACAATTGAAGAGAGAATTAGTGAATAGGATGATAGGACAGAAGAAATTCAGAATGAAATGGAGAGTTGGAAAGACACAAATATAGTTGAGAGAGTAATCAATATAAAGGATAAAATAAGAATGTCCAAAATTCATTCATCAGTTAGAGTTCCAGAAGAATGTAGAAAGAAAAATTACAAGAAAGAAACATATGATGAGATAATTATATTGACAATTTTCTAAAACTGATTAATAAGACCAACAATTATCCAATGGGATAATTTAAAGGAAATTTACATTTAGACACATACAGCCAAAGTGCAGAAAACCAAAGTGTGTATAACTTCCAGATTATGGAAAACATGGACTAGTACACACTAGTTGTGGTGGCTTTGCAAAACGTCAACTTGGCTAGGCTAAACTACATTTCCCAGAATTTCTATTCTGTAAATTTCTGGTTAGAGTGGTCTACAGGAGAAATCTTGTGGAGGATTTGGAAGTCAGGAGTGAAGCAGCAGCCTTTCTGTAGCTATGTAGTTATGTAGCTACAGAAAGGCCACTGCTACAGAATGCTATAGAAAAGCCACTCTCTAGCATGTAACTCTATAACATGTAGAAAATACATGTTTTCCCTTACCTATTGACTTGAGTCAGTGGCCAAACCTGAAACTGCTCCTTCTTTCCTTGGATCCTTCTTTAGCTTCTCTGACTCCTGAGCCAGGGAAATGTGTGTTTAGCAATAGGACAAAGGTCCTTGGCTTCTACAGCACACCCATACTATCAAGGTTAAAGACAACAAAAACTGACCCAGGTTTCATTCTGTACTGTGGACTCCAGCTCATGCTTCTGGATTTCAGCTTGTTCTTGCTCTCCTCTACTTCCATATTTTCTTCCCAATTGCCTATCCTATGTATTTTCAGCTCTAGCATCAGATGTGAAAATGACAGCCTTACAGAGACTGCTTAACCACCTCCCATAATTGCATAAGGTCAAATTCGTGCAATAAATACCTTTAAATCCATCTTTATCATCACCATTCCTAGTGGTATTGTTTCTCTAATTGAACTCTGACCGACACACTAGTCATTTCTGCTAACTAAATGCAAGAAAAGAGAGAAAAATGAACATTGTACAATCATTACATATAGAAGCCAGATGGTAAGGTGGTAGGTATGAGCTCAAATATACTAGTAATTATGTAACATGTAAATAGCCTAAATGCTCTCTATAAAAGACAAATATGGTTGAACTGGATTCAGAAACATAAAACTCAAGCTGTGTGGTGTTACAAGAAACACAAATGAAATATCTGAAAAAATAGAAAGTAATAACAAAATAAATTCAGAGAAAATAAGAGGAAGGTAACAGTAAATAAAACAGCACAACTTATCACATATAATACATTTGTATAACTGAGATTTAAAAAAAGGATATTAGAAATGTTAAAGAAATTTCAAAGAAAACATACGGATGTTATGAAAACTTAATGCTAATATGTATTAATATTTAGATGAAATGGACACATTCCAAGAAAAATGCAACTTAACTTTGACACAATGAGAAATAAATATTATGAATCATATATTTTAAAGAAACCTTGATTTAAAATTCTTCACACACACACATACACACACACAGGCACCAGCAAATTCTACCAAACATTTTAGGAAGAAATAATTCCAATTCTTATACAAATTTTTTCAGCATAAAAAGGACAGAAATTTCTCAATCATATTTTGAAGGCAGTATGATCTTGGTTTTAAGACCTAGAAAATTTACAAAAAAGAAAAATTATAGATAAATCTCATTCGTGAACATAGATATTAAAATCCTAAATAAAATATTAGTAATTAAAATCTGCCTATAGTTAAAAAGAATAATATTTCACAATTAAGTTAAATTCATTTCAGGGTACAATGTTGGTTTTATATTAACATATAAAGTAATGTAATTCACCACATTAGCTGAACAAAGAAGAAAAATCATATGATTATCCCATTAGATGCAGAGCAAGCATTTGCTATAATTTAATATCTAGTTATGCTAGAAATTCATGAACTAGGGAAATGAGAGAACTGATTTAAGAAAACTTAGAGCAATCATCATACTTATCAGAGAAACCTGAAAAGCATTTCCTTGGTGGTCAGAAAAGAGAAGGCTGCATGCTATCATCCCATACTTCCAATATTGCAGCAAAATAAATGCATAATTATTGTGAAAGAAGAATTAAAAATGTAAAGTAAAAACAAAAAACCTAAATAGCACTCTATGACTACTAGATTGGCAATTTTTTTAAAATTTGAAAACATCAAGTATAGGTAAAGATGTGGAGCAACAAAAACTTTCATAAATCGATGGTGGAAATATGAAATGGTAATAACTACTTTGGAATGCAGCTGGACACTGTCTGGAAGATGCTTAAAACATTCATATTATGTGATTTGGCAATTCCACTCCTATATGCACATAAGTCACCCAGGAAAAATGTAGAAGATTGTTCATAGCAAGACTGTTCACTAGAGCTCCAAATTGGAAATACTCAAACTTCCATCAACATTAGAATGGGTAGACAAACTATTGTATATTCATCCAAAAATTTTAGACTTCAATATATACAGATACATGCAAAAAAAAGAAGCCAGGTATGAAATAACTATTTGATTCCATTTAACAAATTAAACCACGGTGTTTTTTTATGTTTATTTTTTAAATTTTAATTTTATATTGGATTTTATAGTTGATTTGCAATGTTGTGTTAGTTTCAGGTGTACAGCCAAGTGATTCGGTTATACATATACATATATCTATTCTTTTTCAAATTCTTTTCCCATTTAGTAAACCACAGTGTTTTGAGATGAACAATTTGATAGTAAAACCATAAGGGAAGGCAAATAAGTGAATTGCAGAATATTCAGTAGCATTATTACCATTGAGGATAGGAAGGGCAATATTATCCAGAAGAAGAGCTTTGGAGCTTCCAGATGCTGGCCATTTGTTAAGTTATTTGTCTTTTTGGATTTTCTGAATGTTTTGTTTACATATTATAATTTTAAAATAAGGCAATGCAGGAAGACAAAAGAAATAAAATGAATAACGATTGAGAAGGAAGAAATATAAATCTTAATATTAGGGGACGATGTATGATTGTGTATGTAGATTCTCCAGTCCCTGGAGTGGCTATACGTGAAAGTGAAGAGGGAGGCAGGGGACAAGAACAGCAGAATTTCACTGAAGGGATTTAAATACATGAGTGATTTGATCAGTCTTGGATTTAGCTTGAAAAATGTTAATTTTAACTTGGCTTGAGGTGCTAAGGCTTTGCCCCTTACATAGATATTAAATGCTTCTAGATTCTTTCTGGTTATAGTTCCGAGTGTAGTCCCTTTTCCATGGTACAGCTTCAATAACTATTTGTGAATTGAATTTCCTAAGAAATTGGTCCTTTGTAAATGCTGTATTTATCTGGACAGAATATTTTGTTTGGCATTGTAATACAGGTATAATGATAAGAGCCTCCTGAAAATTACTGAGATTATATTTGTAAGTTTTCCTGTTCTACATACAAATATAATTAGCATAGATAATGTGTCTACATATCTAATGCAAAATGATGACTATAGATTAGTACCTTTGGCGGAATTCAAGCTAAATGTTATTTTAGCACAAAAAATAACCAACCAACCAACCAGCAAACCAAACTAACAAACAACACATCTCAAATGAAATTTTTGCCTGAATTATTTGGAAAATTGTTTTATTCTTCATTTAATACTGCATATGTAGATACAGATTTGCTTGATTATAAAATGGTTTTGAATCAGTCCTCCAAGCACTCTCATCTAGGAAATGCCTTCAAATCAGTTATTTCCGAGCTAACATTTTAGCGTCAGTCTGGAGATTTTCTAAATAAGAGATGCATGAAAATTCATAGTAACTCAAGCCCTTATAGTGGTTTTTATAATGTACACATGTAAATATTATTAGAATGTTAATGAAGTATTAAAGCTTTGACCTCAAATAAAAATAATGCAAGAAGTATTCAGCTTAAATTAGCATTGCAGTATTGTTTTAACACTCATTGAGCATTCCATTGAGGAAAACACTTTTTTTTTTTTTTTTTTTTTTTTTTTTTTTTTTTTTCTTCCGGTACGCGGGGCTCTCACTGCCGTGGTCTCTCCCGCCGCGGAGCACAGGCTCCAGACGCGCAGGCCCAGCGGGCATGGCCCACGGGCCCAGCCGCTCCGCGGCATGCGGGATCCTCCCGGACCGGGGCACGAACCCGTGTCCCCTGCATCGGCAGGCAGACTCTCAACCACTGCGCCACCAGGGAAGCCCCAAGGAAAACACTTTTAGCATTAGAAATTGTAACCATAATATTTAATAACAATACTCTTTGAGTTTGAAACCTCATCCATAAAGTTGCACTTTTACAATCTTTTTTTTTTCTTCTAATTTATTTTCCAGAGAGAAGGTAAGATAATTGCAATAGAGAAAGTCTTACTAAATCAAATAATTGCCTTATGAAATTACAACTTAAAGTCACTCATAAAAAAGTATATATTATTGCCAAATATTACTTAAAATTCTCCATTTAAAAACATATGTAGTCACATTTAGTCTAGGTGCTGTATATAATGGTTTCATATTGCTACATCTTCCTGGGCATTTAAAACAGCAGGTTACCAAAGAGAACTACGCTGGAGAGTGGAGTTTTGTGATTCTGAAGAAGCATTAGCTGATTGCCTAAAGAAATACACAATAGATTTCTTGCAATACCATGCTGTGTATGAGCTTCCTGAGCTAAGTTTCTCCTTTCTGGGTAGTGGCTCTAGACAAGGAAAGTGAAATCTGACCATTCTATTTAGACTTCTGTCTAGAGGTATTCTAGGAGCTACAACCATCACTTTTTGATGTCATTTCCAGGTGTCTATAAGAATTTATTGGTAAGACTCAATGTTG
This sequence comes from Neophocaena asiaeorientalis asiaeorientalis, assembly GCF_003031525.2. Taxonomy (NCBI): domain Eukaryota; kingdom Metazoa; phylum Chordata; class Mammalia; order Artiodactyla; family Phocoenidae; genus Neophocaena; species Neophocaena asiaeorientalis. Next base: position 315,917 of record NW_020174013.1, on the reverse strand, counting down.
GCACTCTATAGGTTGGCATTCAAGGCTCTACACAATATGGTATGACCTTTTTTTTCCAGTATTAATGTCCTCTCTTATTTGAAACCTTCACTCCTACACATTTTTACCTATGCTTTCCTCCTAATGTACATCTGCTTATGTGCTTACACTTACAGAAATGTGAATATTCCTCCTATTTACCTATAGGAGGTGATCCTACCCTTCTTCAAAGTTCAAATTAAATTCTAATTTTCCTATGAAATATCTTCTGATAATTTCTTTCTGGAAAGAGTGAGTCTTAAGGTCCCCTGGCATTTTTTCCCCCTTTACTTTGAGCAGTCTCCATTTACAGTCTAGTGACCTCATAAAATTTCTCTCTAATAGAAGCTAAAGTCCTTCGATGCAAAAACTGTCATCTTTCCTTTGGCCTTTGGCACAAAATCTTGTTCATGGCAAATACTCTTCCATCCTTACCTGACTTTCTTAAGATTCCAATCCTGATGTGGTGAAGATTCCAGATGACACACCAGAAAGTAATACTGGTGGATGCTTAATGTATCATTTGCATTCACTACTAGGTGAGGCTACAGTAACAATTTCTAAATCTCACTGATTCAGAGCAGAGGTGAATTTCTTATTAATGGTGCTTGTAGACTACTGTGGCTATGTTGGTCACAGATTAGTGTGGTCCTGTTGCCTTCATTCCAAAATCCAGGCTGAAGAAGTAGCCTCTAATCTTGACCTATCCATCTCGTGGCAGAGAAAAGAACAAGAGTGCCAGCAAAAGAAGGCAGTGGTTGGTAAAGCCTATGCTTAGAATTGGCAAATGTCTCTTCTGCTCATATTTCATTGGCCAAGGCAAGTCAAATGGCCCAGACTGACAATGGAACAAGAAAGTAGATGTGCCCACAGACAGATGCTAAAGGCTCAGTGCAACCTGTGGGGCTGTATAATGCTGTCACTAGGAAGGGGGGCAGTTGTAGAGTCTACCTCATTTAGGATTCACAGTGCTATTCTTTTATCTGCTTGTTTTGGGCCTTCGCCAATGTTGATCCTCATTTCTTCTCTAGTCTGATATTCATATTGTCTATTTTTATTAGCTGTTGACATTTGAATCCATTTTAAACTCATATTCTATCTATCCATCTGGCTGTATTTCTGCTGTATGACCACAGGTAGAGTTCCCTATGTTTGGAGAATCTCTTACCTGTACACTGAACTCTTTATCAGTGATTATTGTGTAAACTACAGACAATGTTAAAAAATATATATCAAATCATTCATTGGTTAACAATCAAATTATTTAACCAGTGGCACTTATTTTTATTCTGTATTCAATGCTAAGGGACTCGAGGGTCCATCTTTAACATTTAACACTAAACTTAGAGCACCTGCTTTTGGCAAGGGTTACCTCTGGAAGTGTGGAGGGTGGGCAATTGTGAGATTCTAATTAAACCAAAGTAAGAGAAAGAGTTTTAGCCCACCACTGTTTTGGGAGGCTCTTTTCTAACAGAGCCTGAAAGAAAACTTACTCAAAACATATATTTGATAGCTCTTGTAAAAAATTTTCTGGACCCAGTGGTAAATTCTGGCTAGAATGACTTTCCCATATTTATAGTGGTAAAGGAAAACTCTGCGAGTTAAGCTAAATCCCTACTAGAATTTAAATTAGACAATTTTTTGTTGTTGTTGGCTAGGTTTTCATTGTCTTTGTGCAATTTAAAAATTTTTTATAACTTAGGTTTATAGGTGCAATAGAAGTAATCTGCACTCCTAGGAATAAAGGAAAGTGCTTATTTGGTCCAAAGCTATTATTAACTTTAGCTTTATGAGTTATAGGTTTACCTTTACCTTTCTCAACTTGTTTTTGTTTAGTAAGTGTTTCTAAACAATAAAACATTATGTAGTGTTGCATAAGATGGTGTGTTGGCATGTAATTTTACGTAGCGCCAACTTGTGTTCTTTCACATATCATTTAATCATGTTCTACAAATTTACATATTACAGTTTAAAAGCAAATAAGAACCTTATTATGAGCTGAACGTTGGAGATATAGTGGTGAGTAGAAACAGAAATGCATTCCTGGAACTTACAGTAGACTGAGGAAGTCAGCAATTAAAAATATGATCATAAAACAAATACATAATAAGAAATTTTGATAAAATTTCTAAAGGAAAGAAACAATCTCATGAAGGTGTATAACCAAGGAACCTCCTGTAGACTCAGGGATCAAAGAATTTTCTCCAAGAAAGAGATTATTGAGCTAACTAAGGTCTAGAGGATGAATTGGAGTTCAGAAAGCAATATGTGGGTTGGAATGAGGAAGGCTTGTCACTCCAGGCACAGGGAACAGCATGTGAAAAGGCTCTGTGCCTGGTGGTTGTATGGTGATGTCTAGGAAATAAAAGGACAGGATTACTAAAAAACAGAATATTAAGGGCAAAGAATGTAGCATGAAGCTGAAAGATTGTCTTCCCAGCACAAACAGGGACTAGAGATTTCACTGAGGAGTCTGGTCATTATTCTAGGTTTCATGGGGAACCACTGAAGGATTTTAAGCAGGAATATAATCAGGTTACATTGAAGTTATTAGGTTTGCTTTAGCTTCAGGGTAAAAAATCTCTGAGACATGGTGGCATGGGCCAAGCAAATGGTGCGACATCAGTAAAGATGCTTATATAGTAGGCTAGGTGGGACTAGAGCATATGGAATGGGTATAGAGAGGAGCAAATGAATGAATTCAAGAGAAATTTAGGGACAATTCAAAGATGACTCTTCTCTCCAGACTTGCTCAGTCAGATGACCAATAGTCTCATTTAGTGAGCTATGGAACACTAAAAGACAAGCAGATTTTAGTTTATACTGAAGGTTTTGTATTTGGCCTCAGTGATGTTAAGTTTGAGGTATTATTAAGATACCCAAGAGCAAAAGATGGGTAGGATGCTTAATATGAGTATCTAGTCTCAGAGGAGGGGTCTTAGTTAGAGATATAAATTTGGAAGGCATTGAACTAGACCTTAGGGAGCTCCCATGTGTACAGTTCAGTTAGAGAATGATGAATTTGCAAAGAAGTCTGAACCATAGTAATCAGAGGGATAGAAGGCAAACCTGGAGAATGAAATATATTAGAAGCCAAATAAAGAGGCCATTGAAAGAATAAGAGAAGAATTCTTAAGAATATCAAATGCTGCATAGAGATCAAGTGTTATTTGAATCAAAATTTTCATTGAATTGAACAATTTGAAAGTCATTAGTTAATTTGATGAGAGTGGTTTTGATATGGTGAACAGATTGGAATAAAGGGTCGATGAGAGATAAGGAAACGGACACAGTGAAATTAGATAACTCAAGAGAGAAAAAAAAGTTATTGTAGCTGGAGGGGAATATTTGGATCAAGGAATTTGGTCTCATTTCTTAAATGGTAAGAGAGTCTTGAGTATATTTAAATACTTACGGGAATAATTCATTTAATTATTATTAAGAGGGTAGAGAGAGGATGTGTGATAGGATAAGCCAGTTGTTTCCAGAATGGGAAGCATGCAACCCAGAGGATGAAGAAGGTGTATTAGAAGCTAGCATATGTATATAATTCATATCTTTATGTCTAAATATAATATAAAATTGGAGTACATCCTTAAATTTATTTTTATTATATGACACACAATGCAAAATTTTCTTTATTTAGAGACTACATATATGAGGCTTCTGAGAAATCTGAAAGGAACAAAACTTTTTCAAAACTGAATAGTATTAAACATTTTTGTCTTCCTTTACCTTTTATCCCCTACCTAATATCTAGTCTGCTTTTTTAAATTTCAAACTTCACTGCTCTTTGAATTGATAATTCCAATTCTCACATTGTTATTGGAAACCATATCTAATAAAGGTTTTAGTTATTCCCATGCACAGTATGGAAATTCTCATTTGCTGAGGTTTTGTTTCAAGAAAATGTATTGGCATGTATTTGAGAACACGTTTTATTGTCTCCTCTGTCATACAGTCCAAACTAATCTACGTTTATGGATTTTTGACTGAAATGAAAGACCTTAAAATTAAACTATATTTAATATTAAAAAAATACTTTATTATGGGCTTTTTATATGTCAGTGTAAGCCATCTAAAACAGAGAATTAATGCTCAGCTACTATATGTCCTACTTTCTTTATCCCAAATTCTTCCCTGAAAAATATGCAAGAAAATGACTTTACCTGATTTTACTCTTATTGCCCAACTTTTTTCTACATCATAAAAGCTGATCCTGCAGTCAGAAGCTCACTAAAAAAGCAGCTTTTGGTGATGTCAGACTCACTTTAGCTTTAAGGACACACATAGGTTGAAAGTGAAGGGATGCAAAAAAAAAAAAAGATAACATCTGGCCCTGGAGTGGTACATCTGTTACTATTGTTGAGCATACATTACATCATTTTCACCCAAACTCCATTATTTACATTAGGGTTTACTCTTGGTGTTGTGCATTCCACGGGTTTTGGCAAATGTATTATGACATGTGTCTGCCATTGTGGTATCATCAGAAATAATTTCTCTGCCCTAAAATTCCACTGTGTTTTGTCTATTCATCCAATCCCATCCCTCAACCCCTGGCAACCAATGATCTTTTCAATGTCTCCATGGTTTTGCCTTTTCCAGAACATCATATAGTTGGAATTGTATAGTATGTAACCTTTTCAGATTGATTCCTTTCTCTTTATAACATGCATTTAATTTTTCCTCCTTGTGTCAAAAAAAAAAATCCGGAATTGGGTAGTAGTTAAAGCAGTAAAGCATATTTTACTCAAGAGCAATAACAATGATGGAAAAGAGATGTTAGTATAGAACTGGGCTCAGTTCTGAGTTCAACATGGGCAAGTGGAGATTTATAGCAAAAGAATGAGGTAGGGGATCTTTTTTGTTCTGTGTCTTCTCCCTCACTCTCTTGTACACATACATAGCCTTTATTAAAGAATTTTCACATTCTATGAAGTGAGGCTTTCTTAATGGAAATTTTAGGTCCAATCTTGATCCTTAATGTTGCTATTGTTTTCTTATATAACTTTGGGTGAGGTTTTCAACTTCAAATTAATTATGGTTTTTTAGACTAATGGTAGACTATACACACACTCAACTTTGAATCATGCTTTATGGTAAATATACAAAGAAAACATATGTAATTTATATAATTAAATGATATTGACTTTAATAATGCTAATAATAGTGATAATTAAAGTGAAGTTTATGTTTTCTTTGGTAGAACACACATAATAAATTTCTACAAGATTGCTTCATTTACTTGTAATAGAAACAGTATAATAAAATTTGCAAATATGTGATTAGCTAAGAAGTGTCATTTTATGGATAATTTATCTCCAGCTATTTTTTTCTGATTTTTATATTTTAAATAGCATCTGCAGGGAAAAGAAAGAAGATGCTTTATTATTTGAATAAACTGTAGAAGATGATGAGTGGGAGCTTCTTTGCTAAATAATGAAAGAGGACTCTCAGATGGAGAAATAGGAAATGCAAAACAAGTGGTTATAAATGTGTACTTAGAGAATTTACAGAAGAAAATATGTGTAGGTGATGGCTAAACTGAATAACTTATGTTGATTAATTGTAAGTTGAGACATGTTTATTCTTAGGAGAAACACAGCCCATTAAGGCTGCCAAGTTGCAAACACCCAGCTATGCCCCTCTTGGCAGTGGGCTCAGTGGAATAAAATGTAAATAGTGCCCTTTGTATTGGTGCTAATGCTGTGGTCCTGCAGCATTCCGTGTGTGACATGTTAAATTTAGAGCATTATTAGTAACTCAGATATAATGCTTATAGATTTAAGAATTTCCCCTAAAGAAGGCCAAGGGGAAATCTCTGGAATCATATCTTCTAGGCATCAGGAAGTTCCATCTTACTTTCCTGGCTGAAAGCTGAAGTGTTGAATTAATGACTAACTACCTGCCTGCATTTAGGGTTAAGGTTCTGTTATCTAAGGAATCTGATGAGATCTCACCATATGTTATAAGAAATTCCCTAAGATGTTCAAAAAGGAAGGCAATAGTTCAGTATATCTGAAAAAAATTGGAAAGTTTTTCCACGCATCTTTCTTCATCACCATATTGATAGATTTATCCGCACCAAACAAATTATTTGTGCAGGTGTAATGGTGGATATCTCCTAGAGCAGATTGATGATTTCAAAATTCAGTTATATGTCTGGCATTCAGTTGATTTGATAACAAATAGGGCAAGCTGCTCACATGAGTGAAATTGTGTGTGCCCCTTCTATACAATGAAAGGGCTGAATAAGTTTTCTGTTTAATAAAATTTTACTTTTGACTGTGTCAGTTTTAAATATACCAAAGGATGTTGTTTATATACTGTAATTCTTAGTATCTTCTCTTACTATGGAACTAGAGAAGAGTGGCTTAGCTAAACTTTTTAAACTCCTAATTAAAAAAAATGTTAGAGACTATTTAATTCATCATGATGTAGGTTTATGCTTAAGCCATTTAAAAAGACTGAGGCATAATGAGCTTTATAATAATGAGACAGGTAACAACGTTGAGAGTTGAAGGCGACCTTAGTCATTATCTAGATCTGTGCTGTCCACTACGGTAGCCACTACCACCTGTGACCATCAAGCACTTGAAATGTGACTAATCCAAATTGAAACATGCTGTAAGTATAAAATACACATTAAAGATTGGTGTGAAGATATATGTAAACTATCTCAATAATAATTTCATATTGATTATATGTTGACATGGTAATAGTTTAGATACATTGGGTTAAATAAATTATATTAAAATTAATTTTATTTGTTCCTTTTTCAGTGTGGACTCTAGACAATTTAAAGCTACATATGTGGCTTACATGGCATTTCTATTAAAGGTCATTGCTCTAGATCATCCTTCTCAGTTCAAGTTTAGAAAACCACTAATAATTGACTAGATCCCCTAATTTCTAGTTCAATGATATTCTCACTGTACTGCTTTTGTGCAGGGTTCAATAGGTTTAATATACATTATTTATTTCATCTGGTTTTTATAGCAACCTCTTGAGAAATACGGATTAGGAAATAATCTCCAATTTACAGAGTAGGCACAGAAGCTTAAGTGGTTTGGTGAATGTAATGTGTCTAATAAATGGGAAACATGGCTCTGGACCTAAACTATGACTCCTAGATCATGTACTTTATTACCAGTCATTACAAGTGCAGGGGTCACCGTAGGTGGAACAACCAGTTTTTTTTTTTTTTTTAACCTGGCATAGGTGAGAAATTAGTAAAAGAGCATCCAGCAATACTTTAAAGTCCCTATGTTTTTAAAGGCACTATCAGTCATTTTGGTTACATTATAAAATCTAGGAGAGGTGAAAAGTTACACTCTATCCACATATCAACAAATTAATTGATAAAACTTTCAAAATATCTTTGAGCATAACATGGTAAAATGTGAATTATTTGATTAAAAATCTGAATATCTTGCCTCTCTTTAAAAGAGAGCATCTGCCAATATCGGATTAGCATAATTATATGAGTAATTGCCCGCAACAGAGTGACTGATGTCCTCCATGCACATTCTAGTTTGACACCCTCCCCACTACTCCCTGTTGTGCTAGAACTATTCTGCTTCATTGTCTGCCTGATCCTATAGGTGTTTGGGTTTGTGGTCTCCAGGCTTAATGCTCTCAAAGTTACCGTCTAACTTTCAGTTAACTCCCAGTGCCTATCCATCTGTGACCCACAATTATTTAACTGGTTTGTAAGGCTCATAATTGAAAGCTATTCAACAGCTCGTTAGATGATACTGTCACTTTTTTTCACATAGTGTGTATAAACTAATGTGCTTTCTCCAGCTTCAGATTTATTATCTTTATGTGTTGCTGAATGTGTTATACTTACAACATTATTATGCTTATTAATGCTATTTATACTCTTCTTCCGATGCTGTGTTTTTAATATATTTCATTCTATTGAACAATACATAGCTCCCTACTGACCATTTTATAAAAGTGATGTACCTTAGCTTGGCTCCCAAGGTTCCACATGAATAGTCCTCAACCTACTGTTCTTCCTTGTTTTCTCATTATACTCTGACACAAAGATTTGACTCTGACCAGATAAGGCTCTTTCCTGTCACTCCCAATTGAGCAGTGGTATAGTGCTGTGGTTTCCAAATGCCAGTCAGTGCCTTTCTCACTATGTGTGAAAGTCTTTTTCAAATACAGACAGATTTCTCTGTCATTATCCCAGATTTACTGAATAAAAATCATCAAGGATGGGATTATGTCTACTGTATAGCATAGTGCTTACCAGTTACCCTGAAACCAAAAACATCAATATATTTGAATCTTGGCTTGTATATTTCTTAGCTGTGTGACCTGGGTAAATCACTTAGCTCTTGATGCCCCCCCGCCCCAGTTTCCTAATCTGTAATCTGTAGTAATAGTGCCTACCTTAAATGGTTGTTAAGTAGATTCAATGAGATAACATTTGGAGAGTGTTTATAACAGTTTAGGCATAGTAAGCACTACCTAAGTGTGTGTTAAGTGTGTTAACTAGATAAATCAGAAGTTTCTCCATATGGTTTTGGCACCAATAAGGTTTAAGAACCAGTGGGATGGAACAAAGAAGGCACTGAAATGCTTGGCCCATTTCTCAATGAAGATCTGTCCTCTTTCTACTTCTAGTTATACTCAATGGAAGTAGTGCCATCCCCAGGGGATGCTTTGGCAAATATGAGGAGAAACTTTGAGTTGTCACATGACTGGACAGGGTAGTGAGCAGGAAGATATTAGACATCCTTCAGGGTGAGGACAGTCTTGCACAATAAAGAATTGTCCCTAATCCTCACCATATTTGACTAGCCACTGGTAATTCATGTAAATGAAAAGCCTGTTTCTAATTATTTGAGACCGGAATTTAACTCTTTTACATAGAGGAAACAAGTGTTTTTGTACAGTTCTAATATACACTTAATTTTTACATGAGTGTAACCCACAATATAAACCAAGGGAAGATTTATTTTCCTTTGGAATTTGACCAAGAGTTGGTCACCACTGTGGAAAACCACTCTTCACACAGCCATGTCTCTCCTGATTTTCAAGTCACTGACACATTTGTAGTTGTCACATATAGGACCAGCAAATGACTCTATCTCATTTTGTCTGCTAGTGTACATGTGCTTGATTTTATATTTTGAAATATATGTTTGATTATAACTTATTTTTGCTCTGTCCTCCCTTATGTTGCAGATAAGGCATTGTATAAATTTCTCTGAAATTATGTGTATTGGAAGAGTTTATCATCTATTAATTTTATTTCAGGACAGTGAGGGCTGTCATACAATATTTCTTATAAAAGGAGGCATGATGTCTTAAAGGCTTGAGACTCAAAGCTCAGATCCTGAAGGAATTTCTTAATCAATCTTGCTTAGTACTAAATAAGATTGCATTCTTTCAGAATTCACATAAGGGTTATGCTAAATTAATACATGCTTATTTCAGGCTATTTTAGGATGCTTTGACACTTTTAATGGGAATGTATGTTCTGCCTCACCCGTAGATTTTTACATTCTTCAAGGAAAGAAAATGTTGCCTTGATTCCTTTTGTATCTTTTCACAGCAGGCATTCAGTAAGTGGTGTTGACAGCCTGACTCGAGTTTAAAGAGAAGCAGGAAAATTCAGAGAGTAGAGTCAGAAGTTTAAAATAAATTGAAAGAAGTGCCTGAGAAATGTTAGTTCACCAGAAGAAAATCAGCAAAGGTAAAGGAAACAGAAACAGAGAATGCTTTTAGGGCAACGTTAGGGAATGTGATGTTGAGGCAGCTGGAAAATTCAGCTGTTATAAATATATGCAGGTGTGCCCTATCTTATGAAAACCCAGTACAAGCACTGAACATTTAAAAAAAAAAAAAAGGTAAATTAGAGGGGTTTTTTTGTGTGTGGGGGACGGGAGAGGGAGAACATCAATCACACAAGAGTTATGATTGGGCATCTGCTATGTGTTGACAACTTTACATTAGCAAGTATAGATTCTTTTTACTAGCTTTAAGTAAATCCACTTAAAATGGACTTAACTACATTCAAAGTAGGTCCAGTTTACAACTCATTCATTTTATTCAAGCTTTTTCATAGCACATGATTCCAAATTAAATGGACCACAGTGTTGAATAAAGCTATGTAATGATTTTATTGGTGGGCCTGATAATCAGGGAAAATCAATTTTACTATAGTAAACAGACACCATAATAAACTTCATGATTTCATCTCAAATAGGTATTTAGGCGAACCCACAAACAAAGAGAGAATAAACACATTGTAGATTATTTCAGTTGAAAGCAGATGAGGAGCTTTGTGGCATAAATTGAGATGGAATGTTTGCTTTGATGATTGACAATGAATACAAGTAGAAAGCAACCTGACTACATCCATAAAGATGATAAAGGTTTGCAGATGTGTGCGATAAGATGTGTTACTGAGGACCCTGCTTGTTTGCTAACATCATCATTAAGTTAGAAACTCTTCAAATGACCTATAGATCACACAAACACACACACAGACATATAAACATACATATGTATATTTAAAATACACATATAGCAATCATTATCTTAAAAATGAAGAAGAAAATGTAGGAAATAAACTTTCAGTTCAATATGGTTTCCTAAATACATGATTTACTTTTCCTACCAGCTCAAATCTCACTGAAACATACAGAAAAGAAAATGGGATAGAAAGGAATTTAGAAAGCTGGGCAAGAACCATCAAAAAACCAGAACAGTGATGCATTTTTTTTTTTTTTAAGAAATAGAACATGTGATATCAGGCTGATGATAAAATGAAAGATTGATGAAAAGTGCTACTGGGGAAGGAGAGATGCTTTCCAAACTACTTTTTTTTTTCCCCAGAGGTAGTAGGTTTTAGAGAGGGAGGCCATATGAGGTTTGCTTGGTTATTAAAGGGCTGTGACATAGTCATGCCAGTTGTATTAATCAGGTTCTTAACTGTAAGCAAAAAATGCCTACTCTGGGTGAAGCAGATAAGGGCTTGGTTGGCTCAAGAACTGCAGGAAGACTGGAGAATTAGACTGAAGGCTGGGCTGCCAGGAGCAACAACCAAATCCAAGCCACAGATGTGGTCTTATGGAATTTCTCATCCTTCATTCAGGTGAAATCACAATGATTTGCCGTTGAGCCACTTCTGTTCTATGACACTCAGGCATGGGCACAGGTTTTTGCTTTTAGAGCGTCAGATCTGGCACAGATGCATTTTGATTGGCAGAGCTTATGTCAGATAACTAGAAAATCAGATCCCTACAGTCTCAGATTTTACAGAGGGATGCATTCTTTGCCTCAGCAAGACTCATTGAATGGAAACGTCTAACATAGGAGTTCAGATGCTAGGTGAAGCAAAACAAACGACAAATGTCCATTCATTAATCTTTCCAATGCTTTCCTAATTTTGGCCTCAGGTTGGGGTGGGGCATTCTAATTTAGACATTCTCACAAGAGATTATAAGAGTTATGGAGTTGGTATGGAGAAAGTTTCCAGATAACTTATGCTTACCATGAAGAACGGAGCCTCCCCTTCCCGGGCAGACAAAATATTCTCATGCACTTACAAAATGCTAAACCAGCCACAAGTTCTGCCTTGTGCCCCACTGCATAGCCTCTGGAGATAGGACTCCTAAATCAGAACATGTTTTCACAGCCTGGGTTTTTTAATGTTTCTGAGATGATATTTTAAACATTGGAACATTCAGTAAGAGCTACCAGGCATGTAAGGAAACCTAAGAGAAATAAATTCAATAAAATTAAGAAATAATCATAGACAAAAAGTTCAACATAGGAAAAGAAGAAAATTTAAGCATACTTAGTATTCTCGTGAGAGAATAAAATAACAGACTTCAGTGAAAAAGAAAATTTGAAGTTTTGGGAATTAAAAAAACATGATAATGAAATTAAAAAGTAAACAGAGGGATTAAATAGGAGAAAGGATACAGCAATTAAATTACATAATGCATTGGAAGATTGATCCAAGTGATTCTTTAACCTTATTAAGTAATAACTGATAAATACAATTGTATATATTGAAAGTATACAATGTAATGGTTTGATATACATATACAATTGTATATGTATGATTGTAGAATGATTATCAAAATCCAGATAATTAACATGTCCATCACCTTACATAAGTAACTCTTTTTTCCTTACTATGTTCTTGTGTGCGTATGACTACTTAAGATTTATTCTCAGCAAGTTTCAAGTATACAATACGGTATTATTAACTATAGTTACCATGCTGTACACTAGATCCTCAGAACTTATTCTTCTTACAACTGAAAATTTGTGCTCTTTGACCCACATCACTCCATTTCTGTCCCCCACCTCATGTGATTCTTATAGAGTGTGGTAAAAAGGATGAAAATGTATTAAAAGTGAGAAAAAATAGAAATAGGATTTATCTAGGATGTCTGTATCAGTTAGGATTGACCTTAATTGCAAGTAAGAGAACAAAAATAATTGTGACTTTAAAAAAATAAGCTTTTTATTGGTCATGTAAAAGTCCACAGGGAGGCCACCCAGAGATTTGCTCTTCAGGATCCCAGACTCTAATCCAATCTAGAATGTTGGCCAGGATAGCCATATTCCAGGCAGTAGGATGAAGGAAGGGACAAAAAAGAGAAGTTCCACCACACCCAACTGAATCTTGTACTGCAACGTTTCCTACAATTTCTCTTAATCCTCCTCCTACCTCTTCACAATAATACACAAGCTGCAACCTCTCTGTTGCCCCTGTACACAAGTCAGGTCCTTTTCAAAGTAAAATACCCTTTTTATTTATATATTTTAACATGTGTAACTATTTAACATGTGTAAAACGGTTCTACCAAATTCATTAGATTCTTATCTTTCTTTTTTCATTGTTTCACTGAGGAAGTTTTAGAGTAGTGTGCCTCTAGCCTCATTGTTTTTCTGTTTTTTTTTTTTTGCATAAGACCTTTGGTTTATTTATTTATTTATTTTAACATCTTTATTGGAGTATAATTGCTTTACAATGGTGTGTTAGTTTCTGCTTCATAACAGTGTATTAGCTATACATAAATATATATCCCCATATCGCCTCCCTCTTGCGTCTCCGTTCCACCCTCCCTATTCCACCCCTCTAGTTGGTCACAAAGCACCGAGCTGATCTCCCCATCCTATGTGGCTGCTTCCCACTAGCTAACTGTTTTACATTTGGTAGTGTATATATGTCCATGCCACTCTCTCACTTCATCCCAGCTTACCCTTCCCCCGCCCTGTCTCCATAAGTCCATTGTCTATGTCTCCGTTTTTATTCCTATGCTGCCCCTATGTTCATCATTTTTTTTTTACATCTTTATTGGAGTATAATTGCTTTAAAAGGTGTGTTACTTTCTGCCTTATAACAAAGTGAATCAGTTATATATATACATATTGCCCCATATCTCTTCCCTCTTTCATCTCCCTCCCTCCCACCCTCCCTATCCCTCCCCTCTAATGTGGTCACAAAGCACCGAGCTGATCTCCCTGTGCTATGCGGCTGCTTCCCACTGGCTATCTGTTTTACATTTGGTAGTGTATGTATGTCCATGCCGCTCTCTCACTTTGTCCCAGCTTACCCTTCCCCCTCCCCATATCCTCAAGTCCATTCTCTAGTAGGTCTGTGTCTTTATTCCGGTCTTGCCCCTAAGTTCTTCATGACCATTTTTTTTTCTTTTTTTTTAGATTCCATATATATGTGTTAGCATATGGTATTTGTTTTTCTCTTTCTGACTTACTTCATTCTGTATGACAGACTCTAGGTCTGTCCATCTCATTACAAATAACTCAATTTCGTTTCCTTTTATGCTGAGTAATATTTCATTGTATATATGTGCCAAATCTTCTTTATCCATTCATCTGTTGATTGACACTTAGGTTGCTTCCATGTCCTGGCTATTGTAAATAGAGCTGCAATGAACATTGTGGTACATGACTCTTTTTGAATTATGGTTTACTCAGGGTATATGCTCACTAGTGGGATTGCTGGGGCGTATGGTAGTTCTATTTTTAGTTTTTAAAGGAACCTCCATACTGTTCTCCATAGTGGCTGTATCAATTTACATTGCTACCAACAGTGCAATAGGGTTCGTGTTCTGTGAAAAATGCCACTGGTAGTTTGATAGGGATTGTATTGAATCTGTAGATTGCTTTAGGTAGTAGAGTCATTTTCATAATTTGATTCTTTCAATCCCGGAAACATGGTATATCTCTCCATCTATTTATATCATCTTTAATTTCTTTCATCAGTATCTTATAATTTTCTGCATACAGGTCTTTTGTCTCCTTAGGTAGGCTTATTCCTAGATATTTTATTCTTTTTCTTGCAATGGTAATTGGGAATATTTCCTTAATTTCACTTTCTGATTTTTCATCATTAGTGTATAGGAATGCAAGAGATTCCTGTGCATTAATTTTGTATCCTGCTACTTTACCAAATTCATTGATTCGCGCTAGTAGTTTTCTGGTAGCTCTTTAGGATTCTCTACGTATAGTATCATGTCATCTGCAAACAGTGACAGCTTTACTTCTTCTTTTCCGATTTGGATTCTTTTTATTTCTTCTTCTCTGATTGCTGTGGCTAAAACTTCCAAAACTATGTTGAATAATAGTCTTGAGAAAGGGTAACCTTGTCTTATTCCTGATCTTAGTGGAAATGGTTTGTTTTTCACCATTGAGGATGATGTTGGGTGTGGGTTTGTCATATATGGCCTTTATTATATTGAGGAAAGTTCTCTCTATGCCTACTATCTGGAGGGTTTTTATCATAAATGGGTGATGAATTTTGTCAAAAGCTTTCTCTGCATCTATTGAGATGATCATATGGTTTTTCCCCTTTAATTTGTTAATATGGGGTTTCACATTGATTTATTTGCGTATATTGAAGAATCCTTGCATTCCTGGGATAAACCCCCCTTGATGATTAAAAGGTGTATGATCCTTTTAATGTGCTGTTGGATTCTGTTTGCTAGTATTTTGTTGCGATTTTTGCATCTATGTTTGTCAGTGCTATTGGCCTGTAGTTTTCTTTCTTTGTGGCATCTTTGTCTGGTTTTGGTATCAGAGTGATGGTGGCCTCGTAGAATGAGTTTGGGAGTGTTCCTCCTGGTGCTATATTTTGGAAGAGTTTGAGAAGGAAAGGTGTTAGCTCTTCTGTAAATGTTTGATGGGATTCACCTGTGAAGTCATCTGGTCCGGGGATTTTGTTTGTTGGAAAATTTTTAATTACAGTTTCAATTTCAGTGCTTGTGATTGGTCTGTTTATATTTTCTGTTTCTTCCTGGTTCAGTCTGAGAAGGTTGTGCATTTCTAAGAATTTGTTCATTTCTTCCAGGTTGTCCATTTTATTGGCATATAGTTGCTTGTGTAATCTTGCTTGCCTGTGTAATCTCTCATGATCCTTTGCATTTCTGCAGTGTCAGTTGTAACTTCTCCTTTTTCATTTCTAATTCTATTGATTTGAATCTTCTCGCTTTTTTTCTTGATAAGTCTGGCTTATTATGATTTATCAATTTTGTTTATCTTTGCAAACAACCAGCTTTTAGTTTTATTGATCTTTGCTATCGTTTCCTTCATTTCTTTATCATTTATTTCTGATCTGATCTTTATGATTTCCTTCCTTCTGCTAACTTTGGGATTTTTTGTTTTTCTTTCTCTAATTGCTTTAGGTGTAAGGTTAGGTTGTTCATTTGAGATGTTTCTTGTTTCTTGTGGTAGGAATGTATTGCTATAAACTTCCCTCTTAGAACTGCTTTTGCTGCATCCCATATGTTTTGGCTCATAGTGTTTTCATTGTCATTTTTCTCCAGGTATTTTTTGATGTCTTCAGTGATCTCTTGGTTATTAAGTAGTGTATTATTTAGCCTCCATGTGTTTGTATTTTTTACAGATATTTTCCTGTAACTGATATCTAGTCTCTTAGCGTTGTGGTCAGGAAAGATACTTGATATGGTTTCAGTTTTCTTAAATTTACCAAGGCTTGATTTGTGACCCAAGATATGATCTATCCTGGAGAATGTTCCATGAGCACTTGAAAAGAAAGTGTCTTCTGTTGTTAAATGGAATGTCTTTTAAATATCAATTACGTCCATCTTGTTTAATGTATCTTTTAAAGCTAGTGTTTCCTTATTTATTTTCATTTTAGATGATCTGTCCATTGGTGAAAGTGGGGTGTTAAAGCCCCCTCCTATGATTTTGTTACTGTTAATTTCCCCTTTTATGGCTGTTAGTATTTGCCTTATGTATTGAGGTGCTCCTATGTTGGGTGCATAAATTTTTACAATTGTTATATCTTCTTCTTGGATTGATCCCTTGATCATTATGTAGTGTCCTTCTTTGTCTCTTGTAATAGTCTTTGTTTTAAAGTTTATTTTGTCTGATATGAGAATTGCAACTCCAGCCTTCTTCTGATTTCCATTTGCATGGAATATCTTTTTCCATCCCCTCATTTTCAGCCTGTATGTGTCCCTAGGTCTGAAGTGTGTCTCTTGTAAACAGCATATATATATGGGCCTTGTTTTTGTATCCATTCAGCCAGTCTATGTCTTTTGGTTGGAGCATTTAATCCATTTACATTTAAGGTAATTATCAATATCTATGTTCCTATTACCTTTTCTTAATTGTTTTGGGTTTGTTATTGTAGGTCTTTTTCTTCTATTGTGTTTTCTGCATAGAGAAGTTCCTTTAGCATTTGTTTTAAAGCTGGTTTGGTGGTGCTGAATTCTCTTAGCTTTTTTTTTTTTGGTATGCGGGCCTCTCACTGTTGTGGCCTCTCCCGTTGCGGAGCACAGGCTCTGGACGCACAGGCTCAGCTGCCATGGTTCAAGGGCCCTGCCGCTCCATGGCATGTGGGATCTTCCCGGACCGGGGCACAAACCTGTGTCTCCTGCAGCGGCAGGTGGGCTCTCAACCACTGTGCCATCTGGAAAGCCCTCTCTTAGCTTTTGCTTTTCTGTAAAGGTTTTAATTTCCCTGTCAAATCTGAATAAGATCCTTGCTGGATAGAGTAATCTTGGTTGTCGGTTTTTCCCCTTCATCACTTTAAATATATCCTGCCACTCCCTTCTGGCTTGCAGAATTTCTGCTGAAAGTTCAGCTGTTAACCTTTTGGGGATTCCCTTGTATGTTACTTGTTGCTTTTCCCTTGCTGCTTTTAATATTTGTTCTTTGTGTTTAATTTTTCATAGTTTGATTAATATGTTTTTTTGATGTCTTCAGTGATCTCTTGGTTATTAAGTAGTGTATTATTTAGCCTCCATGTGTTTGTATTTTTTACAGATATTTTCCTGTAACTGATATCTAGTCTCTTAGCGTTGTGGTCAGGAAAGATACTTGATATGGTTTCAGTTTTCTTAAATTTACCAAGGCTTGATTTGTGACCCAAGATATGATCTATCCTGGAGAATGTTCCATGAGC
Organism: Neophocaena asiaeorientalis asiaeorientalis; assembly: GCF_003031525.2. Classification (NCBI taxonomy): domain Eukaryota; kingdom Metazoa; phylum Chordata; class Mammalia; order Artiodactyla; family Phocoenidae; genus Neophocaena; species Neophocaena asiaeorientalis. The sequence continues at coordinate 298,462 of NW_020174013.1, read as the reverse complement.
ACTTGAAAAGAAAGTGTCTTCTGTTGTTAAATGGAATGTCTTTTAAATATCAATTACGTCCATCTTGTTTAATGTATCTTTTAAAGCTAGTGTTTCCTTATTTATTTTCATTTTAGATGATCTGTCCATTGGTGAAAGTGGGGTGTTAAAGCCCCCTCCTATGATTTTGTTACTGTTAATTTCCCCTTTTATGGCTGTTAGTATTTGCCTTATGTATTGAGGTGCTCCTATGTTGGGTGCATAAATTTTTACAATTGTTATATCTTCTTCTTGGATTGATCCCTTGATCATTATGTAGTGTCCTTCTTTGTCTCTTGTAATAGTCTTTGTTTTAAAGTTTATTTTGTCTGATATGAGAATTGCAACTCCAGCCTTCTTCTGATTTCCATTTGCATGGAATATCTTTTTCCATCCCCTCATTTTCAGCCTGTATGTGTCCCTAGGTCTGAAGTGTGTCTCTTGTAAACAGCATATATATATGGGCCCTGTTTTTGTATCCATTCAGCCAGTCTATGTCTTTTGGTTGGAGCATTTAATCCATTTACATTTAAGGTAATTATCAATATCTATGTTCCTATTACCTTTTCTTAATTGTTTTGGGTTTGTTATTGTAGGTCTTTTTCTTCTATTGTGTTTTCTGCATAGAGAAGTTCCTTTAGCATTTGTTTTAAAGCTGGTTTGGTGGTGCTGAATTCTCTTAGCTTTTTTTTTTTTGGTATGCGGGCCTCGCACTGTTTTGGCCTCTCCCGTTGCGGAGCACAGGGTGTGGACGCACAGGCTAAGCTGCCATGGTTCAAGGGCCCTGCCGCTCCATGGCATGTGGGATCTTCCCGGACCGGGGCACAAACCTGTGTCTCCTGCAGCGGCAGGTGGGCTCTCAACCACTGTGCCATCTGGAAAGCCCTCTCTTAGCTTTTGCTTTTCTGTAAAGGTTTTAATTTCCCTGTCAAATCTGAATAAGATCCTTGCTGGATAGAGTAATCTTGGTTGTCGGTTTTTCCCCTTCATCACTTTAAATATATCCTGCCACTCCCTTCTGGCTTGCAGAATTTCTGCTGAAAGTTCAGCTGTTAACCTTTTGGGGATTCCCTTGTATGTTACTTGTTGCTTTTCCCTTGCTGCTTTTAATATTTGTTCTTTGTGTTTAATTTTTCATAGTTTGATTAATATGTGTCTTGGCGTGTTTCTCCTTGGATTTATCCTGTATGGGACTCTCTGTGTTTCCTGGACTTGATTAACTATTTCCTATCCCAAATTAGTGAAGTTTTCAACTATAATTTCTTCATATATTTTCTCAATCCCTTTGTTTTTCTTGTTTTCTTCTGGGACCCCTATAATTCGAATGTTGGTGCATTTAGTGTTGTCCCAGGGGTCTCTGAGACTGTCCTCAATTATTTTCATTCTTTTTCTTTATTCTGCTCTGTGGTAGTTATTTCCACTCTTTTATCTTCCAGGTCACTTATCCGTTCTGCCTCAGTTATTCTGCTATTCATTCCTTGTAGAGAATTTTAATTTCATTTATTTTGTTTTTCATCATTGTTTGTTTGCTCTTTAGTTCTTCTAGGTCCTTGTTAAACATTTCTTGTGTTTTCTCTGTTCTGTTTCCAAGCTTTTGGATCATTTTTACTATCATTACTCTGAATTCTTTTTCAGGTAGACTGCCTATTTCCTCTTCATTTGTTTGGTCTGATGGGGTTTTGCCTTACTCCTTAATCTGCTGTGTGTTTCTCTGTCTTCTTATTTTGCTTAACTTACTGTTTTTGGGGTCTCCTTTTCGCAAGATGCAGGTTCATAGTTCCCCTTGTTTTTGGTGTTTGCCTCCAGCGGCTAAGGTTGTTTCAGTGGGTTGTGTAGGCTTCCTGGTGGATGGGACTGGTGCCTATGTTGTGGTGGAAGAGGCTGGATCTTGTCTTTCATCTGGGCAGGGCCGCATCTGGTGGTGTGTTTTGGGATGTCTGTGACCTTATAATGATTTTAGGCAGCCTCTCTGCTAATTGGTGGGGTTGTGTTCCTGTCTTGCTAGTCGTTTGGCATAGGGTGTCCAGCACTGTACCTTGCTGATTGTTGAGTGGAGGTGGGTCTTAACATTGAGATGGAGATCTCTGGGAGATTTTCTCAGTTTGATATTATGTGGTGCCAGGAGGTCTCTGGTGGACCGGTGTCCTAAACTCGGCTCTCCCTCCTCAGAGGCACAGGCCTGACACCCAGCCAGAGCACCAAGACCCTGTCAGCTACATGGCTCAGAAGAGAAGGGAGAAAATGATAGAAAGTAAGAAAAAATAAAATAAAAGTTATCAAAATAAAAAATTATTAAAAATGAAATATTAATAACTAAAAAGAAAGAAAGAAAGAAGAGAGCAACCAAACCAAAAAACATACACCAATGATAAAAAGAAAAAAAAAGGACAGTCATAACTCTAGGACAAATGGTAAAAGCAAAGCTGTACAGACAAAATCACACAAAGAAGCATACACATACACACTCACAAAAAGAGAAAAAGGAAAAAACAATATATATCTATATATATATAAAAAAAGGAAGAGAGCAACCAAATCAATTAACAAGTCTACCAATGATAATAAACTCTAAGTACTAAACTAAGATAAATATAAAACCAGATATGAATTAGATGCAGAAAGCAAACCCCAAGTCCACAGTTGCTCCCTGTGTCCACTGCCTCACGTTTGGGATGATTTGTTGTCTATTCAGGTATTCCAGAGATTCAGGGTACATCAAGTTGTTTGTGGAGATTTAATCTGCTGCTCCTGAGGCTTCTGGGAGAATTTTTCCCTTTCTCTTCTTTGGATCTGACCTCTGAAGGCAGAGCCTCAGCTCACAGCCCTACCCGTCCTGGCGAGTGAGCAGAGAAGCTTCTCAGGCTGGTGAGTGGTGGTCGGCACCAATCCTCTGTGCAGGAATCTCTCTGCTTTGGCTTCTGTGTCCCTATTGCTGCCCTCTTAAGCTTCCCCCCCATCACCCTCCATCTCTGCCAGTGCAGGGGCTTCCTAGTGTGTGGAAACTTTTGCTCCTTCACAGCTCCCTCCCAGAGGTGCAAGGTCCTGTCCCTATTCTTTTGTCTCTTTTTTTTCTTTTGCCCTACCCAGGTACATGGGGAGTTTCTTGCCTTTTGGGAAGTCTGCGGTCTTCTGCGAGCATTCAGTAGGTGTTCTGTAGGAGTTGTTCCACATTTAGATGTATTTCTGATGTATTTGTGGGGAGGAAGGTGATCTCCACATCTTACTCCTCTGCCATCTTGAAGGTGTCCTCAGACCTATGGTTTTTATTGCAGAATTTCTCTGAATGAAGTGATTTTCAGAAACACATATATCTCATTATCACAGAACTGACTGGGATATCTTATTAGCTGAGACTCTGCTCTCTGCTTTTCTTGCTCTATAGTCTTTTCACCATACTTACAGATTAAAGTCTTGACTGAGATGCTTGCCATAAATAAATTTAAGACTTTCGCATTTCATTACTATGAGTTTAGCTACCAAGTCATTTTGCTGGATGTTCTCTTTTTTGTGTCTAAATTCTATATTCTTTGTGCTTTTTCCATTGTTTCAACTGAAAGTTCATTTGGCAGCCAACAGACTCAGCTATTTGGAAACAAGTTATACTTTGAGATTTTACACTATGAATATTTGTAGAACTTTATGCTTAGAGGGGTATGGTCTTGCCTCATGTTTTCTAATAAAAATGACTGGAAAACTGCCTCTCCAATGTTCATGTGAATAGAGTACAACATTACTCAGAGAAAACAAATGCCAATTATGAGATTTCAAAATTTCACTAACTTAATAGCCTCTTGATTAGAATTTAGTCAAAGTATTGACCACTGCCCAGTTGATGTGACATTCAGATGTATTCAAAGCTGTTAAATAACTTTAGCTACATTTTTCTCCCTTAAATTAACCTGGTGATACCCTTAACAGATAATTTTAAAATCTGTATTTTTATCTTGATATTTTCAATAATTATTTAAAGAATAATATTGGAATCTGTCAGATGACATGAGTTCAGATATTTGGAAGATAATATTAATTTGCTATTTCCTAAGTATTATCTTAACAATTGTTAAAAAAATGGGTACCAAAATCTCTTCCTTTTACATATGAGAAACCCCAAGTCACCTTAAAGTAATTTGTCTAAATTTACATAATTACTGGTGAAGCTTGAGATTTGAACCCAGGCACTCTGACCCCTAAGTCTGTGTGCTTAATCATTACAGTAAGCCTTTAACTTGGAAGAATTGAACATAATATTTTTCTCACTGGGAGAGGCAGCTTGCCTTGTGGTATTAACATATCAAATTGGTCACTTGGTTTAGCTCCTAGATCTCTGGCCAACAAATTTCAAGTAAGAGTAGGATGATAACTGTTAGTCTCTTTACCCCCAAACTCTAGGGATTCATCTACCATACCCTCTTATTTCACTCACTAGGTGCTGGGCCAGACATTAGTCACTCTGTACTCAAGAACTGCTTCTTGGTTGCATCTGTTCCTTGCTCTAACTATATTTTATCTCAATGAAGATGGTGAATAATAGGCTAGATCTGTCTTTTAACCATAGAAAGCCACCCCTTAATATTCTCTTCTGTAGCTCTTACAACTCTAATTCCTCTAATTATCCCACAAATACTTGGCTTTCTTTTTTTTAAATTCTTGTTTCTATTGTTCATTTCTGTACTACTTCGTGTTCTACTTTAAATGATGTTTTATTTAAAACATGTAGATCTAGAATCTTCTTTTCTCTTTTTGAAATTGTATTGTATTGAAGATTAAATTATATGGGCCTTAACTAGAATTTGTCAATTATTTCTCACCTGGGGAGTTTAACTGTAGATGAATTAAATATTCAATTATAGGACCAATTACCATAGTGAAAAAAACGTTGGAGTTTGTAGGAATAAAAAGGCTAAAGATTTTGATTGTGGAACAACAACATGCTTGTTGCATGGGCCATTAACTATTTGTGAGGAGCTGAATGAGTTCCTTCTTTCATTTGATCTCAGTTGCCTCTCTATAAAAATAAGGTTTGGACTCATTGTTCTATACTATTACTCTCAGCTTGAACATTGATGTAGAAGTGAATTCTCATGTCATTCAGTTGTAGTGTGGTATATTTTTGTTAATAGAGAAGATATTTTGTTATTGATTCAAATGATAACTCATTATTGTTTTCCTGTCCATGTCTAAGAAACTTTGTGCCATTAAGAACTTTTCAATTTGGTTTTATCCCCAAGGACTTATTTTACTTAAAATTCATTTGGCTTTTGGCTTATTTCTAATTGATTAAGATCACTATTCTTTTATTATTTTAAAAAGTTTTCCTATCTGGAGTTTTTTTTTTTTTTTTCTCTGTATTTTCATTCAAGCACTGATTAGGATTAAAGCATGTCAGTTCTTCAACTGACTTCCATGGACTGGGAAAAAAAAAGTTTGGCTCTTTCAGGATGATCTATGATTTGGCAGATACAAAACATATAATATATTAGGTTTGCGTTCTGTTTTCACCAGTACTCCGAAGCTGGACAATCAGAGGCCGGAAAGAAGATTTTCCACAGTGCTTTGAACAACTTCAATAAATTTCATTTAATTATATGTTGCCATAGTCTCAACATTCATAAAGTGAATGTTTTAACTTGTACAGTTGATAATTTATTACTAAAACAATTAAGGTCATTGTGAGGTGTAGTCTAATAAAGTTTTTTGATACTTAGAAAGATGAAAATGAACATTAAATAAATGCATTATATTTTATGGTCATCTTAATAAGGGAAAATGTTGCATCCATTAAAAAGAACAGGATGTCATATATAATGAAAAGAGTATAGCAACAATAAACTATTCTAAAGCATAGAGATATTACAGAATGTGTAAATGAATAGGAAACTGGTATAAAAAGGTATCAACGGACATGGTTTTTCAGAATGAAAAGACCCACTGAGTGTCCAGCACAATGAATGGGAAAATACCCACACCGAAGGACATAGTTGTGAAATTTCAGAATAGTAGGGACAAAGGAAATATCTTTTAAAATCTTCTAAAGGAGGAAAAAGCAGGTCACATACAAAAGATGAGCAATTATCATTGGACCAGTATATTCCACAATATGAACTGTGACTTAATTCCATGTTCCATTACAGGGAAATCAAGTGGAGAGGCATTATTGAAATATGTACTTTCACTCCTAGTTTGGCTCAGTATCCAAGGCAAGCCTGAGCCAGCAAGTGAATGTTATCTGAGAGTGTGAAAAACTTGGTAAGATGAGCCAAAGAAAGTGTAACACCTACTAAGCACAAGGCTGACCTGGGAACACAGAGATGCAAGACAAAGACACTAAGCAGATTGAAGCAAATCTTTCCAGTAAAGTTCTAGCTTATATCAAAAGGGCAAAGAGGAGGGTGGCATTTAGGCCAAATCCCAATGAAGCAAAACCTTGGCATTCATTCTCAATATATTTTTAAACTCGTGTGTGTGTTTGGGAAGAGATTGGGCAGTGATTTTTTCTTTTTTTTTTTTTAGATGAAGGAAACTGTTGAGGGAATGAATATGAAGTAAGGTAGTCCCTTGGTTGGGCTTGGAGGAGAAAGATTTAAATTTCCAGAACGACTTAGAAAGAAGGACTCATTCCTGAGATGTGAGACATTCAGGGCTAAAACTGTGACAGTCCCTGGCAAAGTGGGATGATTTGGTCACCCAAAGCGAAGTTCCAGGTATTCTGGGGATGGACAGATAAATGTGGGACTGAGACTGTGATGGAACGAAGAATAACAGAGGGAGAATAATAAAAGTGGAATGGGACTAGCCAGAGCTTAAGAGTAGACTTCAGGATAAGCCAACCTTTGAGGAAACCCTTCAGCCATCCGGAAGAAAGGCATGAGGAAGACTCAATGTAGTCTATGCCCAATAGATTGTGGACCGCTCATGTCTGCCCTTTCTCAGGTTTAAATGTGTCTCTGTGAAGAACAAAATATACAAAATTTCAAACCTATCTTTTCTCAGAGTTAATTTGTAGTGCATATAAATTTAATCAAAATTAGATTTTTTTTTCTAGATAGGACTTATGAGGTTTTGTTTTGATTCTGATTCTTTGTACCTACATACCATAGGGAATCATCGCTATCATTAGAAACCAAATACCCCCATCAGAACTTCACAATGATACACTCTGCTCTCCCTCCCTCTGGTGCCCTCCTCAGGCCTTTGCTTCATTGCCTTTTTTTTTTTTTTTTGCGGTACGCGGGCCTCTCACTGTTGTGGCCTCTCCCGTTGCGGAGCACAGGCTCCGGACGCGCAGGCTCAGCGGCCATGGCTCACGGGACCAGCCGCTCCGCGGCATGTGGGATCTTCCTGGACCAGGGCACGAACCCGTGTCCCCTGCATCGGCAGGCGGACGCTCAACCACTGCGCCACCAGGGAAGGCCCTGCTTTATTGCCTTTTGAAATTCCTAAGGATGCAGTTCATTTTCATAGACACAAAATGTGACAGATATTTCAACAAGGGCCCCATGACATTGACTGCTGTCAGAAAACAAGCCTAATTGGTCTATCCACTGAAGAATATACTAAGAATGCAGCCCTAGACTGAAATCTCCAAGGCTGGTTTTGAAAGATCTGCTGAACCTGGGAGGTTGGCAATGTATATTTTGAGAAGAGAACACTAACCTGGAAATTGAAGTGTGATTTAAAATTGCATTTTAGTGTTTCCCTTTTTTTCTCATGTAGAGAAAAGTGTAAGCTTTTTCCAGGTATGCCTTCCACTTTTCCATTGTCAGTACTGTGAGACCTGTTGCCATAATTCTCCATCATCTAATTTACCCCAGCAGTTCTGTATTTTGAAATACAGAGTAATTATTCTCTACTCTCGCTCTTCATTTTGTGTTGCATATGGGATTAACTGGAAATAATGTTTTAATATTTTAGGTATCTGCAAAAGTAACAAAGAAAATGAAATATGACTTAGAAAAGCAGGTTAATGCCTTTGAGGAAAAATAAATGATAGGAAAATTCAAATACTCAATGGGAAGGTAAAGCTTGTAGAGAAATAATGCTGCATGGTATACATAAATGAGAAATAATAAATTAGGTATTGAAATAAAACATTTTTTACAAAGGACAACTGCAAGTTAGAAAATGTTTCATATTTCCCATTATGGCTGAGCCTATTGTTTTCAAAGTCACTGATGAGACTTAAAACAGACTGTCACTTTTAAAAATAGATTCAAATCTGTATAACCTTGGAGCTCTTAATTCATTTGCATTTTACCATCTGCTTTGCATGCTTCTTAATTTAATATGCATATCTCAGAATTGATTCAATTTACAAGCTCCTTAAGAGGAAGACATGCTACTATTGTACTGCAGAAATGATGATATTCAACAGCCTGTACAACGTAAATCTGAAAGCACAGCATGGAAAGAACACTAGACTAAGAATTAGTAGAATTCAATTCAGTCATACTAACTCACTTTATGACCTTGAACAACATATCTAAATCCTCCAGCCTTCGATTTTCACATGTACAATGGATTAGGCCACTTTTGTAAGACTCTTCCCAACTCCAAAATTCTCACAAATATATTATTCTTATTGAGGGAAGGGTTGATCATTTCAACTAAGAAACAGACATGAACTGGTGCCTCTTCTCCCCTCTTTTGATAATTATATTTAGAAAAGGCTTGGCAAGTTTCAGCTGAAAAATTATAGTCCTATAACAAATTTAACTACAGATAAATATTGCAAATTTGATATTAAAGGCTGAATACTAATAAAAATGAAGCATGAAAAATAAAAAATTAAAATAAGTTTGGATATATCAGTAGCACAATAATTGTAAATATAAGAAAATTCCTTGATGAGAATGTCTTACCTAGAGAGAGAGAGAGAGACTTACTACCAAACAAAAACTAAATCCAGCTATAAACTAATTTAGGAGACAGCCATATGATATAAAGATATAGAAAAGTTGAAAAGTAAGAAATGGAAAATATCTATTAAAAAAACCTTCAATCTAAGTCAGAAAGAGAAAAACAAACACTGTATGCTAACACATATATATGGAAACTAAAAAAAAAGGTTCTGAAGAACCTAGGGGCAGGACAGGAATAAAGACGCAGACATAGAGAATGGACTTGAGGACACAGGGAGTGGGAAGGGTAAGCTGGGACGAAGTGAGAGAGTAGCAGCTGCATAGCACAGGGAGATCAGCTCGGAGCTCGGTGCTCTGTGTCCACCTAGGGAGTAGGATAGGAAGAGTGGGAGGGAGATGCAGAGGGAGGAGATATGGGGATGTATGTATATGTATAGCTGATTCACTTTGTTATACAGCAGAAACACACCATTGTAAAGCAAGTATCCTCCAATAAAGATGTTAAAAAAATAAAAAAAATTTTTAAAACTTCAATCGAAAGAAAGTTGAAGTAGCAATATTATCAAAATGGATAGACTTCAAAGGCAAATTGTATTGCTAGGGATAATGAGGATTATCACTTAATGATAAAAGGAAAAAATTACCATAAAAATATCACAGTTCTGAAACCTGAATACATCAACCATTGTAACCCCAAGCATATGAGATAAATATTGACAGAATTATCTAGGAAAATTGCCAAAACAGAATTTTGATAGGGTGTTTTTATACACTGATAATCAGACAATTTAATAAACAACCTCAACTTATGGACATGTAAAGGACCCTGCAGTCAACACTGAGAAAGTACATATACTTTTCCATGGCAGCATAGCCTATTAACAAATATTTGTATACAATCTGTGCATGTCTGCATTTATGATGGCATCATTTGCATTATGCTGGTAAATGTCATAAATGTGTAGATGAAAAGCAAGCTCTACAAGGCTCCCAGACATGGGAGTCTTTCATTATGGTGGCCAAAGAGCAGAAAGGATGGGATTTTAAATGTAGTTTTATGTGATTTGATAAATGTATGTATCTGTGTAACCACCACTAAAATCAATATACAGAACATTTCTGTCACCCCAGCTTGGGTCCCAGGTAGCCACTGAGTTGCTTTCTGTCATTTTAAATAAGATTTGGGTTTTCTAGAGGTTCGCAGGTATTGTATCATATAGCTTATACTTTTTTGGGGGGGGGGGGCGGTACGCGGGCCTCTCACTGTTGTGACCTCTCCCGTTGTGGGGCACAGGCTCCGGGCGCACAGGCTCAGTGGCCATGGCTCACGGGCCCAGCCGCTCTGCGGCATGTGAGATCTTCCTGGAACGGGGCACAAACCCGTGTCCCCTGCATCGACAGGCGGACTCTCAACCACTGCACCACCAGGGAAGCCCATAGCTTATACTTTTATATGTCTGGTTTCTTTCACTCGGCATGTCGGTTTTGGATTCCACTACTTTATTGTCTTAGTTGTTTGTTCTTTTACACCACCGAGTAGTATCCTGTAAATCCTTTTCCACTTACCTCTTGAACACAGGCATCTGGTTCCTAGTTTTTGACTAATGAAGAAAGTTGCCATGAACATTCCCATACAAGTGTTTTTGTACATACATTTTTAGTTTTCTTGGGTAAATATCTTAGTTGAATAGCTGGATCATATAGTAACTATATGTTTAAATTTTTTGAAAAATCAAATTTTGCAAAGATTTAATCTTTTCATGTTCCCACCAGCCACGTATGAGTTCCGGTTGCTCTACTGCAAGGATAATAGTCTTTTTAATTTTACTTTTAAATTAATTAATTGATTGATTATTACAAGTTTGGTGAATATCCATCATCTCATATAGATACAAAATTAAAGAAATAGAAGAACATTTTCTCTTTGTGATGAGAACACTTAGGATTTACTCTCTTAACAACTTTTGTATGTAACATGCAAAGGTGTTCAGTATGTTTTATTATGTCGTACATTACATCTCTGGTACTTATTTATTTTATAATATACTGGAACGTTGTACCTTTTGGACAATAGCCTTTTAAGCTTTAGACATTTGAGTGTGAGTGTATAGTGTTATATCATTGCCATTTAAATTTGCATTTCTCTGATAATTAATGATGTTGGGTATGTTTTCCTGTACTTATTAGTTTTTTGAATATTCCTTTTTGGTGAAGTGTATGTTCAAATCATTTCCCCATTTTTAAATTGGATCTCCTTCACTTTAGTGTCTATTGCAAATATCTTCTTCCAGATTGTGACTTCTTTTTTCTTTTCCAACAGTGTCTTTAGAAAAGCAGTAATTTAAAATTCTGATTAGGTTTTATTCTTTTATAGTTTATTTTGTGTGTGTGTGACTTAAGAACTATTTGCCTAGCCCAAGATCACACAGCCTTCTCTTGTATTTTCTTGTAGAAGTTTATACTTTTAGTTTTTACATTTGAGTCTGTCATTTTGACATTTTTTTTTTAAGATGTAGGTAAGAATTGAGATTTGTTTTTCCCCATATGGTTACCCACTTGTTCCAATACCATTTTTGAAAAGGCTGTATTGTGTTCCTTTGGTGGAGTCATGTTTCCTTGATTTTTCATATTCCTTGAAGTATTGTATTGCTGTCTTTGCATTCGAAGGAGTTACCTTTTCCAGTCTTTACATTCCCCAGGTGAGATCCATTTATGCATCTTAAGTCTTCATCATCATCTTTGCATTTCCAGGGTAAACCTCATATGTTATCCATATATATCACTGGATTTTATTTACTATAAATTGTTAAGGTTTTTTGCAGTTATATGCATGAGGATATGGTCTAGTAGTTCCTTATTTTGTAATATTTGTGTCTGATTTTGGTATCGGGATGGTAAAATGATTTCAGTGTACCCTCCTCTGTTTCATGAAAGAGTATATATGTGGTTGATATTAATTCTTCCATAAATGTCTGACACTATTCATCACTGAAATCATAAGGTCCTGCAGGTTTGGGGGGGGTGGAATATTTTTGATAGAAAAATCAATGTTTTTAATAAATATTGCAAAATCTAGATTTTCTGTCTTCTCTTTTGTTAGTTTTGGTCCATTGTGATATTCAAGGAATTTATGTTTTTTGAAAGGACCATATATTTTTGTTGTTATGAAAATTGTCCTCTGTTATATTTTTAATATCTGTGGGATGTTTAGTGATGTCTTCTTTTTAATTTCTGGTCATTTGTATCTTCTCTCTTTTTTTCTTGGTCAGGCTAGCTAGATAGTTATCACTTTTGTTTGCCTTCTCAAAGAGACAACTTTTGTTTTTTACTAATTTTTCTCTATTGTTTTCTATTTTATTGATTTTAAATTGTGTGTCTATTTCCTTCATTATACTAATTTATGTATAATTAGCTTTTCTTTTTCTAGTTTCTTAAGTAAAAAGTCTACCTCATTTGTTTTTAGATCTTTCTTCTTTTCTAATATAAGTATGTAAAGCTATAAATTAGTTCTGTTTTGGCTGAATCTTACAAATCTTGATATTTTGATAATCTCATTTTCATTCAGTTCAAGTTCTTTGGTGATTCTTTCTTTGACATATTTATTTAGAAGTGCATTGTTTAATGTGCAAATATTTGGGGATTTTTCCAGATAGCTTTCTCTTGTTGATTTCTCTGTTAGTTCTGTTGTTGTCAGAGAACATGCTGTGTATTTGAATCTTTTAAAATTCATTGATTTGTTTTACAGCACAACATATGGTTTATCTTGGTGGGTGTGGCATGTTTGATTGACAGTAATGTATATTCTCCTGTTCTTTGGTTAAGTTCTCTATCAATAAATGTCACTTAGGTCAAGTGTTCGATTGCATTGTTTAATCTTCTGCATCTTCACTGATTTTCTGTCTGCATGTTCTATCATTACAAAGGTAAGAGTGTTGAAATATTCAATAATAATAATAGGTTTGTCTCTTTCTTTTCAATTCTTCCAGATTTTGCCTCATGAATTCTTTTTTTTTTTTTTTTTTTTGCGGTACACGGGCCTCTCACTGTTGTGGCCTCTCCCGTTGGGGAGCACAGGCTGCGGACGCGCAGGCTCAGTGGCCATGGCTCACGGGCCCAGCCGCTCCGTGGCATGTGGGATCTTCCCAGACCGGGGCACGAACCCGTGTCCCCTGCATCAGCAGGCGGACTCTCAACCACTGCGCCACCAGGGAAGCCCTGCTTCATGAATTTTGAAATTCTGTTTAGGCACATACAATGTAAGATTGTTGTATCTCATTAGGAATTGACTCATTTATTCATTATGGAATGTCCCTTTTTTAATCTCTATGGATATTCCTTGATTTGAAGTTTAGTTTAACTAACTGTAGCCACTACTGCTTTCTTAATATTAGTGTTTGTATAGAACATCGTTTTTGTTTTTTTGTTTACATTCTTTTATTTTTATCCTTAGGTATCTTTATACTTAAAATAAGTATTCTTAAAATGTAGACAGGATATAGTTCATTATTGCTTTTTTTTTGGTCCAGTGTGATAATCTCTGATTTTTAATTAGAGTTTCTTAGACTATTTATATTTAAGTAATTTTTGACATCATTGGGCGTAAATCTACCATCATGCTATATGATTTTTGTTTCCTTTTCTCTCATTTTTCTTTTGGATTAATTCAGTTTTGTTTTATTTTGTTTTATTAATATGCCACCTTATCTCCTCTATTGGTTTATTAGCTATATTTATTTCTGTATCTTTTTGTGACTACTCTAGATTTTATATAGTATATCTTTAACAAAACATTTAAATTATATGTATGACTTAAGAACCTTAAAATATTTCCCTATAACATTTCCTTTCTAATCCTTTGTGCTTTTGTTTTGGTACATTTTACATATGTATATGTGTTTATGTATATATTAAAGTCTATAACATTTTTGATTTAAAAAGCCAATAATTAAAAAAATTTTAAATGAAATTGGCATGTGTTTATATTTACTATGTTTGGTGCTTTTTTACCTTTCCTGTCCTTTTTCTTTCTTAACTTTTCTTTTTCTTTTTTTTTGGTTGTTGTTATCGTCTACTTTTAAAACTGGTATCATTTTATAGAACCTGAAAAATTTCTTTCAACACTTCTTTTAGTGCACACTTGCTTGCAAACATTTTTTCTGATGTGTTTGCTTGAAAAAGTCTTCATTGCTTATTTTTTTGTAAGTTATTTTCACTAACTGTTCTAGTTTAATGGGTTTTTTCCTTTCATTTCATTAACTTGGGCTCACTGCGTCTTTGATGTGTTTTCTTTGTGTTCATTATGTTTGGTGTTCATTAATCTTGAATCTTTGGGTTTAATGTTTTCACCAAATTTGGAAAACTTTTAGACAACTTTGGAATTTTAATTTCCTTAAATTATTTTTTCTATCTCTCACTTTCTTTTCCTTCTTCTGGTACTTTGATTACATGTTTGTTATATAGCTTGCAATTAACCACAAGTCACTGAGATTCTTCTTTTTAAAAATTATTTTTCTTTTCTTTTCTCTCATTGCTTTATTTTGGGTACTTGCTATTGTTTTATCTTCAAGCTCACTGATCATTCTTTATACAATGTCTAATCTGGTGCTAATTTCCTCCAGCAATAGTTTCATTTCAGATATTGTGTATTTCATCTCCAGAAGTTCCATTTGATTTTTTCTTATATTTTCTATTTCCCTTCTCATTATGTTCTTCTTTAAATTTTTGAGGATTTGGACATAGTGGTAATAATGGCTTTAACGTTATTTTGGCCTAATGCCCTCATCTTTGTCATTTCTATGTCTGCTTCTGTTAATTGATTCTTCTCCTGGTTATAGGTTACATTTTCCTGCCTTTTCATGTATCTAGTCACTTTGGTTGGCTGTTGGGCATTATGATTTTACATTTTTTGAGTATTGGACTTACTAAGTCTATATAAAGTGTGTCTTGGCAGGCAAAGTTACTTACAGATTGTTTTGATGCTTTTGTGGTTTGTTTCCAGGCTTCTGGGATTGGGATAGGTATAGAGTAGCCTTCATTCTAGCTTTATTACTAAAGCATGATTCTTTTGGGACATCTGTTGACTGCCCCATATATTAACATGGTTTTTCCATTCTGGCTGGTGGGAACACAAATTATTTCTATCTCTGAATAAGCCCTGAGAGTTATTTGTATACAGATCCCCAGTAAATTTCCTTTTCCTGAAAGTAGTTCTTTGCCTGGCCCACAGCAAACATGTACAGATCCCTATTTAGCTAATGACTCAAGGGGAGTGTTATGCATATCTGGGCCTCTTTCTCTGCATAACTTTCTCCTCTTTGGTATTCTACAGTCCCTTTTCCCAACCAAGTTGAGCTTCCTTGGCCTCATTGAACTTCAATCTCTGTCTCCTATATTGAGACAGATGGCAGCTCTATTTGAATTATCCTTCCCTATTGTTCAGTCCTAAACCTGCCTGCAGGAAGAAAGCCAAGGGCTTCTGTTTTCAGCACATGTCTGTGCTATCTGTTTTCCAGTGACTGAAAAGAGTGGTTTCATATATTTTTCCAGTTTTTAATTTATTTACAGTGGAAGAATTATTTTTGTGCTATTGCTCCATTGTGAACAGGCAGGAATTGAATTTCTTTTTAAAGATATTTTGATATGTTTTTCTGCTGTGTAAAAATTCTGTTTATTCCAAAATGTCAATCTTAGCAGATTTACTACACAGAGACAATAATTTTATCTTATCAAAAAAAATCATTTCCAGAACTGTGAGAAATCTAAAGGTTAGATCATGAATATAAATATACTTTGAAATATGACCTCCTTTTTCCTTGCCTGCTCCATTTTGATTGCCTATTAATGATCTATGATTGCTCAGTCAGTCAATGGGGCCAGGTCAGATAATATATGGGACACAGTGAGTTTTAAAATATTTTAAAATATTATTGTTTCTCTTGACCAGGTTATAATCTAGTAAAAACAAGTCAAGACATAAAACATAATCCTTAGTGAAGTACTAGAATTTTTCAGAATCTAGAGAGGGAACACTTGGGTGGTATATACAGAGAATTCCAATGACCAGATTTTAACATTTGGCAGTTCTAAGAGTAGTTCTATGGACAAATCACTTAACAGTTCCATGTTACAACCAAGTAGTGGCTTACTCAGAAGTGCCTGAGAGCAGGTGAGACCCTAGGCAAAACTTATACCCTGGATAGATTCCATTCATCTGGAATAACAGGCTTTTCTCTTTTTGCATAATCTTCTCATATTCTTTTCTACTTATGGGCAGTTATGTGCTGGGTATAATGTGTAGTTTATGTTTTCAATTAATTTGTACTATTTATATTTTGTATATCCTTTTGATTACTAAGTTCTGGTAACTGGCATTAACAAAGGATTCCATGAGTGACCAGAGCTTTACTGGGTTCTGACTGGTTAATTTCACTTGTGGTTTGATTTCTCTGAGTATCAATCAGTGAAATAAAATTGCAGTATCCTTGCAGTGAGGTAATGCTGCCTCCATCTTACATTTTACACAGTAAATAATAGTTTTAATTTGTTTTTAGTACATTTCTGAGACCATCTACTTCAATGGAGTCTGCAAATGCAATACCAAATAGTGCAATTCTCTGTAGAATGGCTAAATATATGTGCACACACATTAGTGAAGAGGGAACATGCTCACCAGCTATGACTGAGCAGTTCCACTTCCTAAAGTTAGCCCAGGAGGGATGTTTACTATGGTTTACCTCAAGGTCAGTGGTTTGGGGAAACATCTACATATGCAAAACCTTAGGTAGGCATACCATTTACTTTCTGTAGAGCAGCTCACCAGGATGAATTTTAAAATCAAGTAAGCCATAAAGGTGTTGATTTCCATAATTTCAATTTCCCTTAACAGAAAAATTATCTCCAAGGTTCTTCCCTTAGTTTGGGCTTCAAAAATGAGAACTGAAGAAGTTAGTAAAGAATCTAAATTTATGTGGATTTCAAGGCACATGATGGAGGAGATAGATAGACGGGGTAGATATCAATAGAACACCTTAAACTGTTACTAAGAAATTAATTTCCTGATTGACGAAGGAGAACCACAATGATTCCTGCTCTGCGTATGCATCTTGATGCAGCTCTGCTGTGTTCTATAATTTTATTTATACTTTGCAGTGCAGAGAGAAGGAAGTTGATGCTCTTATCTGCAAATTTTGGAGAATTCTCTGACTAGGAATCAGAAAAACTGATTTTAAATATTTCTTATTTTTCTATCAACCAACTGGTTGACCTGAGGTAAGTCATCATGACTCTGGGGCTCAAGTTTCCTATGACTAATATGAGGAAGTTAACTAGATAGGCTCTAAGTTTTCTTCCAGCTTATTTTATGATTTTATCCATTTTAAATTAGGAGGATAAAGCTTAGAAACTTAGAAATAACCAGGACTGGTCTAGATTAATATTCCATCCAGACCCTCAATCTGTGCAAGCAATGGCCCTGGGGAATGAATTGTGAGTGGTTGTAATTTTTCATCTTGACATCAACCTTAAAGGTAAGTAAGCATGCATCAGCTCCTCATAATCTCCAGTGATGGCACTGTGGTATATAAATCCAGCCAATCCCTTTTAAAATTCACTTACATTTGCTGTACCTCTTAGGGGTTAAGAGTTTCATAAGATCATTGTCTGCTGTATAAAGAGTGCTTAAGTACTTCCTTTTTTTTCAGTCCTAAGTTTACCTTGTTCAATTTTAAAAAGGACCTTCCCTAAAGGAGACTCATCCTAGTATTTTAGATTTTGAAAGTTAAGTCTCTGCTTGTTTTAGGCATATCAGTCACCACTTTTTTATATTTTTAAGCTCTTAATCTGGTTGGCATCCTCTGGTTTTGTCTTTCCAGGTTGAAAAGTTTTACTCTTTCAGTTCCTTCTTGCATTGCTGGTTCTCTTCCCTAGCACTATTGCCACTTTGAATCCTTGTGATTGCTTTAGCTTTCCTTTTCTGAAATTTTACCATGTCTGTTTGGCATTTCTGAAAGTGCAAAAACAAAGAAATATATAGGGTTATAAAGGGAGAAGCAGAAGGAAAAGGCAATGTATTGTCTTATATTTTTGCCAACAATCCATGCCTGGCTGGACTTTTGGGTTACAGAAGCACCCTATGTCTGTGTTCTCAACGGGGTACCCACTACTTACCTAACTGAAATTAGATTTTTAAAAATGTCCTATTTACTCTTTCTGTTTTTTCTCTTCCTGCCTCCCTCTCTCTTTCTCTCCTTTCTACTCTCTTTTTCATTCCCCTTCCTTTCTCACTTATTGTTGCTTAAATAAGCCAACCACTTAGGCTGTGGAGTTTTAGAATGGGACAACCCATCCCCTAGTGATTTATTACCTATATTTCAATTTAAGATATTAAAGGATAAGAAATATTATTATGTACTACCACTGTAAGTCCACTTCCTTTAAATTATTGAAAATATAATAAGCCTAATTTAAATATATAGCATCAAAATAAATAATCAAAATAAAAGGCATACATTTTCTAGAAAGCAATGGAGAATGCTAAAGAAAGGCCCTCAGAGAGTCAAGCTACATGAATTAAAGACATATAAGCTTGAGCTATTCCATTACCTGTTTGAGATGTATTGCTTTGTTGCCCTGTTTCTCCTCAGGTCTAGTCCTTTTTCGGATTCAATCACTGTAAATTTATGTTTTCTTCTTTCCCTGATTCCATCTCACCTGAAGCCAACAAGCACTGAATTTGCTTTTGTATCTGCTGCTCAGCCTGATGGTCAGTAGGGATATAAAACGAGCAGAAGAGGACACGGTGCCAACATTTACTGAGTACCTACTATATGCAGGCACTTTATTAGGCACTTTTATTGTTTCATGAAATCCTCCCAACATCTCTGTGGGAGAATTGTTACATTCTTCCTTTTACACATGAGTTATCTGGGGCTCATTAAATGATTTTCCCTAGGACATGCAGGTGGAAAGTGACAGAATTAGAATTTGAGCTCAAGCTTTACCCTGCCACTATGCAGCTTTCAAACACCTCCACTAACTATGGCATTAAGAGATTGTTACAATCAAAACTGTTCATTATTTAGTTAACCTTTGTTTGAACATTACAACATAGAACTATCCCCTTCATAAGGTACTTTTTCTCTCTATTCCTATTTTTCAGGTGACTAAAATTTACTACAGAATTTTGTAGATCAAGCAGAATGGCTCAAAACTAAGCCTTTTTCATAAAATGGGTCTTCAGAAAATATTGAGAACAAGCTTTATGCACTCATCAGCCATTCTTCCTTTATATACTGTTCTTTGCTCTCACATAGTCAAGAATGAAGGTGTAGGTCTTTTCCTATGTTAAGAAAACAGTCAGAGGTGGCCTTTCTTTATGTGGACCAGTTACTGTTACAGTTGTTGACAATTTTTAGTATTTTTAGAATAATGCCGTAGATTAATTTTTAATTGTAGCAAACTTCATAGACTTCATAGTAAGTGGTTTTCTCTATTTATATCTAAACTTCTAAAAGATTCTAGAATTGATCAGATGTAGCAGACTTAAATGCAAATGAATAAATATGAAATAAAATAAAATAAAGTTTCTTGGTGGGTCTCATTTGAAATATTGATTTGAAATTAGAGTAGAAGTTGACTTAAAAAATATCTACTGATGAACATGCATGCTTCTAATGTTAATAAGTTATCAATTAGCTAATTTTATAATTGTGTATGGTCTGCTGAACATTGAATTTCCTCAGTAGGAAAATGTTATACCTTCCTTCTTAGGGGACCTTAAGGGGAAAAGAAGTAATTACTGTCAATGGTCCTTCACTTCCTAAGTGCCATAAATTGCAAACCCACTCGTTTGTAATTCTAGCCATGGATTTTCTTTCTCAAATTAGTTTAGGTAATAACTGGGGGCTGACAGTATGCTTATTTAAAATCATCACTAGAATATGTGTGTGTGTGTGTGTGTGTGTGTGTGTGTGTGTATTTATTTATTTACATGGTCTTTAGTTACTGAAAGAGGATTGGAACATTATTTATAAGACAAAAAATGATGGAAGTGATGGGATTTATATTTTTTCATTACCCCTTCCAAATTCAGTACAACCTGTACTCATGTTCCCTAACTGGTAGTCAAGTCGAGTGATTTGACTCAGCATGATAATACCACTTACCCTTGCATCACCATAACATGTAAAGACTTCAGCTATAGCAGAAACAAAAATTTTTATCTTTTCTATTTGTCAGCAGGGGTTCTTCACCCTTTTAGGTGCCCTGCACCCATTTGGAATTCTGATGAAGTCTGTGTATCCCTTCTCAGAATAATGTTCTAAAATTCATATAATAAAATACATAGGATCACAAAGGAAACCAATTACACTGAAACGCAATTAACAAAGTATTAAAAACAATTTTGTGATATAGTAATTTCATGCTTTCTTATTAACACATTAAATAATACTATCTAGTGGTGAGTCTAATAAGTACCATCATTTTGAAGTTGTGATCAATATGTCAGGATTTCTGGGACAACTTGTTATAGGATGTGAAAATTTCTGATTTCTATTGATGACAAAATTAAAGTTATTGTTATATATTACTGTTTATTTTCCTATATCCATAACTGAAAATAATTCTAATTTCAGTTAGAGGTTAGTAAAGCTAAGGATATCTTTTTTCCCATCATGAACTGCCTGAATTCTATCCATGGCCGCCTTGGGAATCCAGGGTGCTTGGAGAAACACAGTGCTTTCTAGTAACAGGTGATAAGTGCAATCTCATCTTTATATTATAAATATAAAAATTATTTATAATTTCCAAAGTGCCTTATTTTTTCCCTTAGCCTCTATCAGAGAATCCTTCTCATGCCACCTAGTATGTTAATTTAGGATGAAAAAAGGGAAAAGAGACCTTGGGAAAAGGAGCATATCTTAGTAGAAATATGTTTCATAAATATCATACTTCAAATTAAGCAAAAGACACAATTTGTGATAAGTGTAAAAGACACATTTAATTACAGTAAACCCAAGGATGGCAATGGGAAGTCTTCAGTCATCAAGTTAGTCAGTTAGTTTCCCTCTCTTGTTCCCCCTCCTACTTCCTACCTGGTCTCTTATTTCTGCACTTTCTTTGTGATTTCTCTATTCTTCTCTCTACATTGTGTCTTTTTCTCCTTCTATATGCATATGGCCACCCATGCAGCTTTTGAATTTTTTCCTCCTCAGTTCAATCTAGCAGATACTGTTGTCAATGAATCTTAATTCCAAATTTTCGAGAGACAAAATTTAATTAGTCTAACTTGAGTCTGTTCTCTCCTTTTTCAGTAGCAACTGAGGGACAGGGTCATGAAATATAACCATAACTTCTGGGTTAACTGCTTTTGAGGTAGAGGAGGTGTTAAAAGTACTCAGAAAAGTATATTTATGGGATGGGCTAACCGCTCTCAAATTTCAATTTAGAATGGCTGAGTCAATCCTCATAGACTTGCTAGAACTATGTTCATGTGTCATGTCTTCTCACCCTTTGCCTACCATAGATCATGTCCTGGAAATACGGATTCACCAAGAACTTGGTCTGTGAGTGGCAACCAGATAACCAAGGTGTTCCTTCCCTTTCCTTTCCTTCCCCTCTCCTTTCCCTTCCCCTTCTCTTCCCTTCCCTTCCCTTCCCTTCCCTTCCCTCTCCTCCCCTCCTCTCCCCTCCACTCCACTCCACTCCACTCCACTCCACTCCTTTTCTCTTTTTTTCAGTAACCAAGAACCAACTGCCAGGCACTGTGCTAAACTTTGCATGTAGGAAGCAAAATAAGACATGGCCCTTTCCTGAAGGTTCTCAGAGCCTTTTATAAAAGACAGATACTTACACAGAAGTTATTTACATGTAGTACATAGCAGACTCTGAAAAGTGACATAAGAGAAAACTGATAAAAAATCAGAGGCAAATAAATAACCAAATGCAAAGTTGTGTAAGGCACTAGGAAGGTTTAGCATAAATGCCAAATAGCAGCCTTATAAAAAGGTATTAGATGTTATAATTCTAGATCCATCCACTATTGTCATCATTACCATGCATTCACTAATTCATATAGATAATTCCTATAAATTGGCTCCTATAAGATTGCACATTTCAAACCAGGCTGCATATAAATCTGGAGATACGTGATCGTGTTCCAGAGAGTATAGAGTGTTACAAATAAACATGGCACATAATCCAAAATCATAAATTTTCTTTGAAAATCCTGGGATATAAAGATAGCATTTACTCCATGAGTGCTGTTTTAAGAGGCCCATGGTCACTGTGATCTCAGTCAACTGGTAAGTGTTTCTACCTCACAGAATTTCTGGCTTAGTCCCACACATATGGGGACAATGCTACTGCATATAGTAGCACACAATAGATGTAAACCACTGGATCTTGGGAGCCTGTTATGGGCTAGGGCTACCTATACTGTAAAGGAATTTGTAGGCACAATCTTGAACATAAATCTTCAGCTTATTCTGGATCCTTCTGTCAGAAGGAATAAGCTAGCTTATGCTGCGGTAATAAACAACTTCCAAAATTCAATGGCTGATGTATTAGTTTCTATTGCTATATAATAAATTATCAGAAACTTTGGTGACTTAAAACATACTCATTAATTATCTCAGTCTCTACAGATTAGAAGTTGGGGTTCTGGGTTCTCTGAATGAGAGTCTCAAACAGGTTGCATTTGAGGTGTTGGCGGAGGCTGAACTAGGGAAAGGTTCACATCTAAGCTCCCACATTTTGTTGGCAGAACTTATCTCATATTGGCTATGGGACTGACGCTTTAGTTTCATGCTGGAGGCCATATTTATCTCCTTGAGGCTGCCCATAGTTCTTTGTCACTGGCTTCTCCAACACACGTCCTTATTTTATGGTAGTTTACTTCTTCAAGGCCAGTGAGGGGAGTCTGTAGTGTGTCTGTTAGTGAGACAGTCTTATATGTATTGTAATGTAATCACAGAAACAACCTCCCGTTATTTTTGCCATATTCTGTTGGTTAGAAGCAAGCCGTACAAGCAAGTCCCACCCACTCTCAAGGGGAGGGAATTACACAAAAGTGTGAACACCAGGAGATAAGCATTATTGGGGATTATTGTAGGCTGTATCCAACAGAGCTTACAACAATACAGGTTTACTTCTCAATCATATTATATGTACATGTTTATTGGGGACAATCAGGGAGCCAGGATGATGGAGACTCCATCTTGACATGTATTTCCTTAATCACTGCAGCAGTGGGAAGGGATATGACAACTTGTGTGTGACTCTAAATGTCTTTGCTTGAAAGTGACTCAATCACTTCTGCTCACATTTCATCTCCCAAACAAGTAGGGTAGCCATGCCTAAGTTCAAAGGGGATGGAGAAACACAATAGCACCATGTGTCAGAAAGAGAGAAGAAAAAGAAATACTTGTCAAGCAGTACTCATGACTGCCAAACCTTCTTAGTAAAGTGGGGGGCCGCTTAAGCTCACTTAGTGCCTGCAGTTGACTTCTGGGTCTGCACTGTACTTACCTCAATTCAAATTTCCCCCTCACTTTCAGTGTGCCAGCCTGTTTATTCTTGATCCCAGAGGGCAGCTAATGTCACATCACTCTCTCTTTCTCTGAAATAGATTCACTAATAGTAAGAATTTAGGGGCTTATAATCTGTTCATGCTGTCAAAATTTTTTCTAGTAAAGCATTGCTATAAATTGCTCCCTGGGTCTGATTTCCAAGCACTTTGTTGAATGGTTTAGTTGAAGTGTCT
Organism: Neophocaena asiaeorientalis asiaeorientalis; assembly: GCF_003031525.2. Lineage (NCBI taxonomy): Eukaryota > Metazoa > Chordata > Mammalia > Artiodactyla > Phocoenidae > Neophocaena > Neophocaena asiaeorientalis. The sequence goes on along the minus strand of NW_020174013.1, from coordinate 274,825 downwards.
CACATATCTTAAAATATTTCTGCCCCATTCTCTTCCTGCTGGTGGTCAGAAATTTGAACTTCAATCATGGAATTTCTCCATTTTTTGGAATACCCATTCTAGTGTTATAAACTCTTCTATTGGGAAGATAGTTTCACCAGTGGCTTTAGTACCATATGCTGTATCTTCCCAACTTTCTATTAATTTCTGTCACTTTTTCACTCTCAAGATCTGTGGCTGTACTATAATATTTCAAGAGCTTGTTTTCTTCACATCACTGAATCCTCCTCTGCAAACCCTAAATATATGCACCCTTAAAATGTCCATTGCTTCTCGTAGTTTGTGGCCTGATTTAGAGATTCCAATACCTGCCTGTTAGGCAATGGTATAGTAGCAGTCCAGTCCAGGGATTCTGCTCTCAATGGGTGAAATAGGAGAGAAAAACTTATCAGTTTAAATATATGTACAACAGACTTTTTCCCCCCTTCTAGAAAATATTTCTTCAATTTCTTAAAGCATGGTGTGTCAGTTAAGCTGTGTTAAAAATAACCTCTAGTCAGATGCTTCATGTGGGAGTTTCTTAAAACTGCTGAGCTAATAAGTTCACACCCCACTTCCTGTATGCCTACCTTTCCATTTGATGCCATTCAACAGTGTAGGTAGTAGTTTCCAAAACTTTGCTTTGACTTTGAGGTGTATTCCTAGAGCAATAAGGATTTGTGCCTGGACAAGTTCTATATCCTTATCTCCTTGTTCACCAGACTTGAGTCAAGGTAACAGTATCTGCAACCTTGATTGGGTTTGAGGGTGGATGACTACATACAAACTGTAGCTGACCAAGGCATGCTAGATCACAGGCTCTAATTCAGAGAGTCAAAAATAAAACCTGAGTGACTCCAGGTACAACAGATTTCTATAAACTTGCTTCAAATCCACAGCATTTTATTACTTTTGTTTTCTTACCTTTCTCTTGGCCATCACCTGACTGTGTCTATCCTTTTAGTCATAACTTCACCCCTGCCATATGAGTGCAAAACTCCAACTTTCACCAGTTTCTCACAAAATCTACTGTTATGCAAGCATTTCATGAATTTGTATCTTTACATAGATATTCAGCAACACATGGGTGGGATCACATTTTAAATCATGGGGCCCTCCATTATCCATCACCATTTCTTTGTCTTTTGATCTGCTCCTTCCTATCCCAGATGAGGAACAAGCAAATTCTTTTTCGTCTGTAGAAAAGGCTATGGAATGATTCTGCTCATACTCAGGCCCCTCGAGATTTCCCTTTGTATTTGAAAAGAGCTTGTGCATTAATTTATGCTGAACAAACACATTGTACTTCTGGAAAGATATTACAAGGAAAAAAAGTTATCTTTTTCACTAGATATAATTATGTTTATGCCAAATAACATATGGTAGATATGAGTGATGTGTAGGCTTTAGGAACACAGAGGAATAGATGACTGATTCTCATGTGGAAAGTTGGGTTGAAGAAATAAAAGTGAGATGGGAAATCCAGGACATGGGCACAGTAGATGTGAAGGCATTCGTGATTATGATGTATTTAAAGAAATATGAACAGAGTGGTACTGAAACAAAGCATAGGAGAAAGAGAAGAGGATTGATGTGAAATGCTAAAAAGGTAGACTGTCATACCTAGGAAGAGTCACTCTGCTTTTGTATGTATAAATATCTTCAGGGATCTTCTGGAAAAGTTGGATAGACTGCAGAACTGAGTCATTATCTTCAAAGCTTTTATCGCCTTAAAATTTCTGCTTCAAGTGGCAAGTGTGAATTTAAAATTTTGTAGAACAAAGTAACTAAGCAACAAGATGGAACATGTTAAGTCAAGAAATAGTGGCGTTTGGTTTAATATTTCATAACAGCGTATATTGTGCTTAAGACTATATGGAACATACAAAAGTAACAGAATTTCGTATTCTGAAAATTTACTCTGTGTGTATGTAGCCTTAATAAATCAGTAAGAGTTTGCCCAAGCATTACTTGACAGCCAGAAAGAATAATTTCCCTTTCTTTCATAAGCTCAAACGCAAAACTTAAATTATATTGGATCTAACTGCAGTGAAAAAGTGCTTCTATTTTGATATATTTTACTTTGAAAATTATGTAAGGTTAAAAAGAATGATGGATATTGAAGGTGCGTTGACCAGGAGTAGGAGAGGAGGGTTTCTTCCTTCCTTCCTCCCTCTCCCCAGCTATTCCTTCCTTCTACCCTTTCCTTCCTTCAACAAGTATTTATTGAGTGGCTGCTATGTGCCAGGGACTGTGCTAGGTGCTGGGAGACAAAATGGCAGTTATAATACTATGTGATAAATATTCTGAAAAAAGAGTTTTCTAGAAGTATATAGGAGGAGTCTCAACCCAGACTTGAGGGATGAGAAAAACATTCCAATTCTTTTAACTTCTGTTAATTTTAAGTGAAAATGTGAAGAATGAGAGATGGCAAAGAGGGTTGAAGAAGAAATTTTGAATATTTAAAGGATTATTTACAGTTAGTTGACTTTTTAAAAATAAATTTATTTATTAATTTTTGGCTGCATTGGGTCTTCGTTGCTGCGCGCGGGCTTTCTCTAGATGTGGTGAGCGGGGCCTACTCTTCGTTGCAGTGCACGGGCTTCTGATTGCGGTGGCTTCTCGTTGTGGAACAGAGGCTCTAGGCACACGGGCTTCAGTAGTTGTGGCACGTGGACTCAGTAGTTGTGGCTCGTGGGCTCAGTAGCTGTGGCTCATGGGCTCTAGAGCACAGGCTCAGTAGCTGTGGCACACGGGCTTAGTTGCTCTGCAGCATGTGGATCTTCCTGGACCAGGGCTCGAACCCACGTCCCCTGCATTGGCAGGCAGATATTTAACCACTGAACCAACAGGGAAGCGCAGTTGACTTTTAAATAAGTAATAAATTTATAAAACAAAACATAAGCCTTTAAATTCAATATATAAATTTTGAAAGAGTTTAGAGGAATACGTTAAAATATCAATAATCATATTGACTTGTGCTTACTAATTTGAATAAACTCAAATTGAACACACCAAGCCCCCCTTAAGTAATCAGTCTCATTTATTACCTCAGTTAATCAAATTTCCTTAAATGTAATGGAAAAAATAAAACATGATACAAAAAGCAACTCAGAGAGGTGGGTTACAATTTTATATAAAGGAGTTATAGAAGGCTTTTCTCATGAAGTGACATTTGAGCAGTGACCTGAAGAAAGTGAGAAAGAAAATCTTAAAGATATCTGTGGAGAAAGCATTCCAGGAAAAGGGAACACCATGTGCAAAGACAAGCTGTTCATGTATGTGCAAAGGCATGCTTTTGGAAGGTTAAAGATGCACATTGTAACCTATCCAGTAAACACTAAAAATATGACAAAGAAGCATAGTTAAAGTGTCAATAGAGGACATAAATGGAATATTAAAAGATACTTGATTTAGTACATCGTACTGCACCCCCCCCCCCATAAAAAGGTTTGGAAGGAGGAGCAAAGGAACAAGAAATACAGGACGTAGAAAACACCAAGATCGTAGGCTTAAATATAGACCTCTCAATCATTACATGAAATATACATAGCTTAAAAAACCTGATTAAAAAGACGCAGATTATTAGGCAGGATTAAAAAAAGCAAGAATGATCTACATGTGGCTTATAAGAATTGCTTTAAAAACAGAGGCACACAGGCACTGGCTGTAAGTTAAAGGACAGAAATATATACATTTCCTGCAAACACTAAGCATAAGAAAGCTGATGTGACTGTGTTAATATCAGATAAAAGTGTCAAATAATCAAGAATCTACATTAATTTTAAATGTGTCTGAATCTAACATAAAAACTTCTAAAGGTTTTTTTAACCAAAAATTGTCAAAACTAAAAAGAAAATGGGCAAATCTACAATATTATTTGGGGATTTTAAAGACCCCTCTTTCAGAAATTGATAGTATGAGTTCACATAGTTATATAGAAGAGTTGATTAAGACTATCAACCAAATTAACCTAATGATATTTTCAGTACACTACAAAAATAAATAAATAAAACAAGCCTACAAATGGGATATGCATTCTTTTCAAATGATTATGGATTTTTCATGAAAATAGATCATATTCAGGGCCAAGTGAAAAAACCCAATAAATTTCAAAGAATGAAAATAATACAAAGTGAACTCTTGAACATAAATGTAATAAGCTAGATATTAATATCAATAAAAATTGATAAATTTCACAAAGTATTTCATAATTAAACACAACACTTCCAAATAACTCATGCATCAAAAAATAAACCACAAGATAAAGATAAATTTAGACCTATTATGAACTGAATGATAAAATGCACACACACACCAGCATACAGACATACATACACACACACACCCCATATCAAAATTAGTGGGATGCAACTAAAACAATCCATTAAAGGAAATGTGTAGCTTTAAATGCTTATTTTATGAAAGAAAAAAGGTATGAAATGAATGATCTGGTCTCCTACCTTCAGAAGACACTAAAAAGAAGAAAGCAAACAAAAGGAAATAAAAGAGTTAAAGATCAATGCAATTGAAAATTAAAAAATAATAGAGAAAATCACAAAGTTAATTCATTGAAAATATTAATAAAATTGATAAACCTACTAACAAGACTGATCAAGAAAAAAAGAAAAAACCCTCAAAAAACAAATTACTACGGTCAGGAAAAAAAAAGGGATATCACTAGAGATGTTAAAGGAAATAGGAAGATATAATGAAGAGCTTCCTAACATTAAATATAACAATTTATAGGAAATTGATATTCTTTTAAAGACACAACTTACTATAACTTTTACAATGAGAAGTGGGATTTTTAAATTGTCGTATATGTGTTAAAGAAATAGAATTTCCCACAAAGAAAACTCCAGGTCCAAATGGCTTCACTAATAAATTCTATTAAATACTTAAGGAAAAAAATCACACCTTTATTACTGAAACTCTTCACAATGTAGATAAGGACAATCACCCTCCAGTTCATTTTATGAGGCCAGCATAATCTTGATACCAAAATAAGACAAGGATATTACAAAAAATTGCAAGAAAATAACGTACAGGATAATATCTCTCATGAGTATAAATGCAAAAATCCTTAAAGTATTACCAGTAGATAATAGGAATAATACATTATGACCAAATAGGTTTTATGCTAGGAATTCAAGATGGGTTCACATATGAAAATCAATCAGTATAATTCACCAGAGTAACAGATTATGAGAGAAAAGTTACATGATCATTTCAATAGAGCAGGAAAAGTATTTGCTAAATTCAGTGACAATTGAATTTGTGATTTAAAAAAAATCCCAGCAATAAGCCAGGAATGGAAGAAAATTTATTCAACCTGATAAAGAACACCTATGAAAACTTTATAGCTAGTATCAAATTTAATTGTCAGCTAAGGGTTGAGAGTCTTCCTCTTCTCCCCCCACCATCCAATTAGTCCAGCAACTTTTTCTGAAAAGACTTTCTGTCCACTCACTGAATTACTTTGATACTTTGGTTGACAGTCCTTTGGTTATACTTGCGGGAATATTTCTAGACCCTCATTTTGTATTTTGATCTATTTGTGCTTTCACTAATACCACACCCTCTGATTACAAAGCTTTATAGTAAGTCATGAAGTAAAGCATTCAAATTAATCCCTTTTCTCTTAGATCAAGGACAAAAAAAAAAAACTGCTCTCATTTTTTTTTTTCAGCATTGTAGTAAAGATTCCAGAAATTTAATAAGGAAAGATAAAGAACTAAAAGAATAAAAAAAAGAGATAAAGTTTGGAAAAGATGAAATAAAGCTATCATTATTCATAGACAACCCAATCATATATAAAATATCCAAAGGAACTTATAGTATCTGTCCTATGAACTAATAAGGGAATTTTGTAAGATTTCACCAAATAAAGTCAATATACAAAAATCAATTGTTTTCTTTAAATTTTCAAAGTATAATTCAGAAATAAAAATTTTAAATATTCCCTTTGAAGTAACATACAGTGTTTAGAAATAAATCTAATGACAGATACTTTAGATGTGTACACTGAAAACTACCAAACATTTGAGAGATTAAAACTCTAAATTATGGGAAATACATAGCAAGTTCATGGATTGGATGAAGCAATACTGTTAAGGTATCAGTTCTCCACAACTTGGTGTAAAGATTCAATGAAAATCCAATAAAACTGCAATGGATTTTTTTCCCCTTTGTTTTGCTAAAAAATTATAAGGGACTTCCCTGGTGGTCCAGTGGTTAAGACTCTGCACTTCCAATGCAGGGGGTATGGGTTTGATCCCTGGTCAGGGAACTAAGATCCCACATGCCGTGAAGCATGGCCAAAAAAAAAAAAAAGATACTATATATAAAATAGATAATAATGAGAACCTACAGGAAACTCTACTCAATGCCCTGTAGTGACTTAAATGGGAAGCAAGTTCAAAAAAGAGGGGATATATGTATATGTATAGCTGATTCATTTTGCTGTACAGTAGAAACTAACACAACATTGTAAAGCAACTATACTCCAATACAAATTAATAAAAAATTGTAAGCACATTCTGAAATCTAAGTTGCAAGGAAAAGAACCTAAAGTGACAAAAACAAGTTGAAAGAAAAGAACAAATTTGAATGTTTTATTTTTACTTCAAGACTTACTATTAAGCAGTGTAATCAAGAGGGTGTGGTATAGTGAAAGCACAGATAAATAGATCAAAATACAAAATGAGGGTCCAGAAATATTCCCGCAAGTATGATCAAATAACTGTGACCAAAGTATCAACAATCAATTGGTGAAGGGACAGAAAGTCTTTTCAGAAAAAGTTGCTGGACTAATTGGATGAGGGGAGAGGAAGAAGAATCCCAACCCTTGACTCACATCATACAAAAAAATTGACTTGAGTTAAATAATAAATAAAAAATGTTAAAGTTAAAGCAGTAATGCTTCCAGAAGAAAGCCTAGGAGAATATCTTCACAACTTTGGGGTAGATAAAGATTTCTCAGCACACAGAAAGCACTAACCATAAAAGAAAGAAAAAAAGAGATAATTTTGATGTCATAAAAATTAAAAATTTGTGTTCAGTCTGAGCAATAAAATACATAACAATAGTATTGTATTATAACCCAAAGAGTTAAATATGTATTCATGAGTTCATACTAATATATATAAATTACCAGATTAATAAGAAATGGAGGAGAAATGACAACTTCTCCTATGCAAGGATTACAATTCATAAATGAAGAGGAATGAAGAAAACAGAATATCCCCATTAGAACATCACAGTAATGACTGCCACAATCAAGTTCCACCAATGGGTGCTAAAACTAGTGGGCAAAATTTTAAGCAGAGACAACATATCTGGGTACTCTCAAAGTATCTCCCCCCAAATATTTATAAATTTCAGAGCAAAAAGTACTAACTTTTCAGTGGAGAATCTTGGTAGACACTTCTTTAAGTTAAGTGATTAATGTTAATATCATTAGTAATACATATCAACATTATGTGCCCCTTGAAAAGGTCACATCACTCTGTGGTATCCTTCTTAGTAACACGTAACCTCAATTTCATTATGAGAAACTCAAATTGAGCGATATCCTACAAAATATGAGACCAGTTTACTTCAAAATGCCCAGGTTGTGAAAGATGAGAATAGACTGTCACACACTGAAGGAGACTTAGGAGATATGACAACTAAGTGCAGTGTGGGATACTGGAACAGAAAAGGACATGGATGGAGAAACTGGTGAAACATGAATATATTTTGTACCTTAGTTTTATGTTATTATATCAAATTTGATTTCTTAGTTTCGATTACTGCTATATGGCTATGTAAATGTTAACATAGGGGAAATTGGGTGAAGGGTATATGGGAACTCTCTGGACTATTTTTTCCACTCTTTGTAAGTCTAAAGTTATCTTAAAAGAAAATTTGAAACAAAACAATGACCAAAACCAAAAGCTAATTTCCAAGTCAGGAGTTACACCCCTGAAATCAAATTACATTGATAGTTGTGTATTCAGCTGTGTTGAGTTTAGATAATCTTTATAATATTTAAAAATTCTAAAATATATTTTACTGCTTTAAGAACGAAAGTTGCCTCAATTTCAGAAACTCAATTCAGCACATTATCTTTCCACCCACGCTGTATTAATTTTGAGAGCTGTTGAGACAGCACTCTTGGTAGTCCGAACAGAGTACATCAGAAAGCTCACAATGCTAATTTAGAGTAGAAAAGAAGAACATAAATTAAGTGAAATTAATAAAGCAAACTGAATAACAGTGAATGTAGCCCATAGGTAAACTTCCTTCTGGACTGAAAACAAAAGCAACTTCATAAACATTTTTAACAGTACCCTTGAGTAAACTGTACTTAATTCACAAGGTTTCATCTTCACAAATGTTATTTAAAGATGAACCATGTTTATTAATTTTCATGTTTCCTCTGTCATTCTCAGTAGTGTCAACTAATGGTTAAATATGTCCATTATCTTTTTGTTGTAGCGGCTCTTCAACCAGGGAAGTAAATATACTGCACCGAAATTAGAGATAAATTTTTACCCCATGTTACAAAGCCATAAACTGCTTGTTTATTTAGTGGTTTTCACTGATGATAAATATGCTGTTCTATTGAGTGTTGATTGCAGTGCTTCCCTTGTCATCAATTGCATGCAATAATATTGATACTTTGTGTTTAGAGGTGTTTTCTCTTGAAGAGCTCAGTTCTTCTTGAAGAGAGACCTACCCTGGCTCTATGGACCAAGTATGCTATGTCAACTTCCTAAGGCCACTGGGGGACAATTTAAAGAACTGCAAACTTAATGGCAAATGTAACGCTAAGTGGTATATCCTGCAATTCTTCAAAAAGTTTTCTGAGGTCCTGTTTCTGGTGATCAGGGTTGGAATACCTCTTATGTTTGTTTCATGACATTCAAGTCTGGTTTTGGTAACACTGCAAAGTGGAAGGGCAGATATATCAATACCTAAAGGAGCATAGAAGGTAGATTCCTTTCCCAGGTTATTTTCTTACTACTTACTAACTTTAAAATTAGGAAATTTACTAAGCCTACTCTTAGCTTTATTTTACTTAACTATTTTTTAAAAAGTAATTTATAAAGGCTTATCTAAGTGTTCCATAAGGATATTACAGGGATCTAGGATGGGGTAGTTTTGTAAACTACCAAGAAAAATTCAAAGCAGGGTATTATTACTTATATATTATGACTTATAACAACTGGAATTCGATTTTCAGAATTGGAATTACTTATAACAATTAGAATTCAATCTTCAGGCACCTGGTATCCAAACGTTTACTCATATATTTTTAAAAAATCCTAAGTTACACTTTCTGGTGACTATGATTTACTCTTCCATACAATTCTTTTTAAAAATTTTTCACATTTTAATGCAATACAGATATTGATCCAAAGGAACAAGGCTAAAATAATAGCATTTCATGTAGGATAAGGCATCTCCTAGAGATGTGATACAGTATATTTTTCTCCATGTCTCTGAACCAAGTTTAATTTATAACATTAACAATTGTCAAATATCTTGGGGGAAGAGTTGCAAGTACCTAAATGTGCTAGGGTTATTTCAAATTAAATTGGCCTTGATACATTTTTAAGGCACTGTGATGATTGGAAAACACTGAGTTGGCACTAAACAATGGCTGAGAAGCAACTTAGGAGTTTGGGAGATGAGATCTATTATGTAATTTATACTTACGTCTGTGAGCATAATGGGGTTATAAATTCCTCATATTACATGTGGAACAACTGGGGCCAGAAAAGTTGAGTAACTTGTTCAAAATGACAGAGAACCCAGTGGAGGTGCTACAAGACCAGGCACTGATGCTTTGAACACTGTTTCTCCAGAAGGAGGCTAAAAGGGGTGATGGGGCAGACCCTGTTCGAACCAGAGAAACTCTGTTTTGTTTTCTCCATTTTTTTATTTGAAGGTTCCCAGTGAGATTTTGTCTGAGAAAAGTAAAATAGTTCAAATGCAAACATTTATCAAACCAGTTGATTAGACTGAGTGCACATTGTTCCCAGTCATACCGTTGCCTCCCTTTGTATCCATCTACAGTGACTCAATTAAAAAAAAATAGAATAGGTCAATAGCATTAGGGAAGTTAGTTTAAAGCAGTAGCTTTCAATATTTTTTAACTGCAACCCATAAAAAGAAATGCTGTAAAATCAAGATAAAAATACCAACACATAGCAGAAGCAGAAGCACTAAAAAGCAAAGACTATGAATTTTGGTATTTTTATTCTTTCCTATTGAGTTGAAAATTAGCTTTATGATCTAGTTTGGAAAATAGAAATATAAAGAAGGATCATTTAAAATATTCTTTTCAACTTCAGTTACATTTATTTCATTAATTAAGATGTTACAGCAAAAGAGTAAAATATTCTAGATTTAAAACTGATAGATGATACCATCTAATAATGAAATTTTAAATCAAAGGGGACTTCATCACCATTTCAAGAATTAATCTTTAGTATGAATTATTTGAATCACCAGTGGTTTCCCCACTGCACTAGAAGTTGTCTTATGTTTAAGTTTTCAAAATTGACTTTAGTAGCAACGATATTGGTAACATGAATGAGGTTAGGGTAAATGACATTTGGGATAGGAATCATTTTTCTGTGCAGTCTTAACCATTTTATTCCAAAAAGTATCAAGAACACAGGAAGCTTAGAGATAAATAATAAATAAAGATCATTATGATTAACTTTTTGAAGACCCTGCTGAGACTTCCAGGATGGTTGTTAAATGGCACATTAAGAGTTGTTGGTGACCATTTCCCATGTTTCCCCTGCCTCTTTCTTGCCTCTTTCATTCAGTTTTCTCAAGTTTTCTCTTGTATCCTTTCCTCTATTTCCTTCTTTTCCTTTTTTTACTTTCTTCTGACTGTGCCTTAGGCTTAGGCAAAATTGCAACTTTATCTACTTTTAAAAGGCAAATGAGTCTAAAATGCTGAAGATACCCTGAGGGGGTCAACAATCAAATCTCAGAGAGAAGGCTGTAAATTGTTTAATTTTAATTAGAAAATGATGTTCCTTTTTCATGCCTTTATTTTAGCACTTACCAGTTATCACTTCTTGCCTTGCATTATAAATAATTGGTTGTCTGTTTTTGTCCTCTCCTGATATATTCACTCAATATGTAAATGAATAATGAGCAGAAATTCAACTTAGAAATATTTATACTTGTTACCAGATATTTTTGGAGTCAGCAGAGGTGCAACGTACATATGTTAGCAGTTTAGTTAAATCAACAAAACCAAAGGTGGCAAATACTTGGCAAGCTATTTACCATTCTTAGAAGAATGGTAACTGGCTTGCCATTCTACTGGGCTCCAGGCAGAAATCCTTAAACACAGACTCCTTTCAACTGAGCTGGGGCTGGACCTTAGCATCCCCCCTAATGTGGCATTTTAGAAGTTGTGATTAGTTCATTAGACTTGGCATTCTAAATATAACATGACTGCCATCCCTCTCTCAAATGAGATAAATTCAGATATTAAATATTACTTTTTTCTGTACCTCTGGTTTACATTGAGGAAATTGCCAAAGATACTGGTAAGTGAATTGCAGCCAAAGTGAGCGAACTGCTGGAGGTGGCATCTGTTGGCTCTCTTTTTCTTTCCCTCCTATTATAAACTAGATTTTGCTTTATTCCTTTTGTCTTTATTAATGATCAAAATATAAGAAGCCCTTTTCTGAAAGTGTTATCTAGGAGTCTATCACCTCTGATTCAAATGCAACCTTTCCTTCAAAGCCTTATCTGAAGCTCAATTGCTATTAATTTGCCATCATCTGTCCTCATGTCCCAGATGGTTATTGATTTCCCAGCATCAGAGAAATCAGCATCCAAAGACTGTGAGAGGAGAAACATTACAAAATGATATTCCATGCTCATGCCTGAACCCCTCTTCCAGGAAGAGGAGTGAGACCCCACAATAGGCTTAGACCAATCAGCAGATTCACTCTCTCCAATTATTGTTGGAAGCTGGTTCCTGAAAATCATGGCCATTTGGAGGATACTGAACAAAATGGGGGTTAGTTAGAAGGAAAAAGAGAGGGAAATTGGATAAGCAGTGGACAATGTCTGCTACGTGGCACTGATGTGACCTTCAAATTTTTGATGGTGTGGAATCAATTATTGAAATACATTTCAAGACCACCATATCCTCAGTCCTAGATCTTGCCATCCCTCATGGAAAGCAAAAAAACTTGATAATCTCTTGGGCTCAGTTTGACCATATACAGAATCTATTAATTTTCAGTGAGCATTTTTGTGGCTTAATAACCTATTGATAGGGACCTGCACGTGAATTTTATTATGTTTGTGTTTGATGGTGTTGATGTGAGAATCATTTTCTGTAATATTAGAAATTTATAGGGACTCTTTTACTGTGAGTTAGGCCCTGGTCTAAATAGCCTTTATTTTTTTCAGATGAGAAAAGTTTTGAAGATGAAATATAGAGTTAATCATTATAGGAGTTCTAGAAACAGAACTGATAATATTACATCAAATATAATAGAAAAATCCATTACATATGTACAATAATATCTTCAGTGATGCAAGTAAGTGATGCATCTAATATTTGTAAAGACTAATGGCAGCATATTTAAACTTTAAGTGATATATCCACACATCTATATCTACTTAAATTGTGCACAGTCTATATTAAGTTCTATTTAGCACTTTTTACTCTGTTGTCATTGCAGTCTGGCGTCTTGTCATATTTTAATCTACTTTTGGGTACCTTCAGGAAATTGCTTTGGAGTGTGGTTATATGCCTATAGAACCCCATTACAATGATTTGCAAATAATGTTACCACCACTATTGCATTCTCCACTTGGAAAAGTATCTTAACTAGGAAATCTCTTTTAAGGCAAGCAATAAACAATTTCATTAGAAATAGGGTTTTTGTTTTTGTTTCTGTACATTTCACAGTTATTACCAGTTTTTTTTGTCATCTTTGTAAATTTGCAAGAAACTGGGTGATCAGTTGTCTTCAATTATTTTGCGTCCTCTACAATATGACCGTGTCTTTCTAAGCATCAAAACCTGACCCATCATGGGACACTGCATGGATAGCCTTACTGTAATAGTCTTCTGTCTATCCTTTAAACATAAACTTAGAAGGTCAAGTGAATTAACCTGTCGCATTACTTATAAACTTCCTATGGCCTCCATATGAGGCTGGACCTGAGGCCTGCTGGGTAGAATGACTTGAGAAAAAGCCATTTTGGGGCTTCCCTGGTGGCACAGTGGTTGAGAATCTGCCTGCTAATGCAGGGGACACGGGTTCGAACCCTGGTCTGGGAGGATCCCACATGCCACGGAGCAACTAGGCCCGTGAGCCACAACTACTGAGCCTGCGCATGTGGAGCCTGTGCACCGCAACAAGAGAGGCCGCGATAGTGAGAGACCCGCGTACCGCGATGAAGAGTGGCCCCCGCTTGCCACAACTAGAGAAAGCCCTCGCACAGAAATGAAGACGGAACACAGCAAAAAAATTAATTAATTAATTAATAAACTCCTACCCCCAACATCTAAAAAAAGAAAAAGCCATTTTGGACTTTAAGAACTAAAAGGAGGGGGAGAATCTGCATCACTTGAGACTGGATGACTAGATGCACTTCCGTCTGTGATGAGTTTGTTGTGGGAGTGAGAGTTTGAGGGGAAACAGCCTGCTCTTTCTTCTGTTATATTCCACATGGAACCATCCATGTCCGCACCTCCCAGGAAACATGAAAATATCTCCAGCTAGTGGAATAGCAGCCTCTTTCCTACTGTCTTTGACTTTTCATTTGGCTGCTTTTGAAATGACTCTTAAAACATTGAAAGATTAAAGGAAAGCAGGCTGCCAAGTACCTGAAAGAAACCAGCTTTTGGAGCTAAGCTTATAAACAAGGGCTCAGGCTTCAATAGAAGAAGGAAGGATAAAAGGGCCAAGGAATTCCTCTGTCCTCTGTACTCTGAGGATGTAGCTTCCTTGTCAGAGGAAAAAATGAATAGAATGAACCTCTCTTGGCCTCACAGTGTGTAGCGAGAGTGTTGAGAAGGAGGAAGATGAACTTTCAGACATCTGTGAAGGGCAGAACATTTTCTCCAATATGATTGGTTTAGACTGTGTGAAGCCACCATTCTCATGGGCCATCCTGCATACCGTGGCAAGGGCAAGGCCATAGGAGGAAAGGGGAAGTCACATGTTTGGGATTTTCCTGCAATTGTTCCTAGGTTCCCAGTCATGCTAATTTTGGAGATAAGAAAGACACTTCTTAATGGACCTGTGACAGTCATCTGTGACTGCCAGATGACGTCTTCCTTTCCCCTTTGTATCTGACACAGCTGTACTTCTGCCTTTGTTTTTCATTGTACCCTTCAGATTAACTCTGTATGTAGAATACATGGCTTTCTTCAGGAATCTAGCTCCTCCCAGCATTCAGCCCAAGGTTTCAATATAGCTTTGAAAATGAATGAAGGACATCTTAGCATGATGAGAGAAGCTCTGTGAACAGTTACGGCTCCACTTTCTGAAGCTTCTGCTTCAGGAAGACTGTTTTACATCTCCACATAGTACTCTCATCTCATATAGTCAGTTCTAACCTTGGAGCATCTTCCTTAAATAAGTCTGAATTATTTTACTCTATGCATCTTCAGTATTTTATCTTGCTTCTCACAGATGGTTAGGCTCTACTTGAATATATTATTCATATGTTATGCTCCTCCTAGCAAAGATAGAAATTGTTGGGATACTACTCTTAAATCATTAAGAAACATTTCTCTCATTCTGATAGTCATCCATTACTTTTATTATGACCACAATAGCAAAACACAATCTTGCCCCAAAGGGACATTATTATTTTACATTTATAACTTTGTAAATACCTGTCATATGAAATGCTGAAGGCATCCTTTAATTATTGTTGTTTCTTTCTGAGAAGCAAGAAAGTGAGACCATATGATTGATTCCTGTGTCTGTGCCACATGACCATTTTAATTACATGAAAAATGGTTATAGTTTAAATTAGTGGGTACCTGGCATAATTCGGGCTTTGTAAAATGAATATCCTCTGGCAATCCCACTGCCACAACAATTTACATTTCAGTTACTCTTATGACTAATATTTCCAACTAAGAAGTACTAGAAAGGAGCAACAACAAATTCTGAGAAGTAGCAATTTAAACTTTTTACTTCCATTATGACTATTTTTAAACTTAAGAAGCCAACCTACAGGATGGTTAGGGACACTACTCGAAGGTACTTCTTTCTCTCTCTGAGCAAGGCCTTCTGAAGAGATGTTATTTATGAATAAGTAAGAGAACAAAGAGGATCAGGCCACAATAGGCTAATGACAGAAAGCAGACTTCTAAGTACAGGAATGATGGCTGCCCTAAAATAGTACAAAGAAGTTAAATACTAAGGGAGGAAATGAGGCCCCATAGATAACAGACTCTGTGTTTGCAAATTCTCTTAAAATATCTTCTTAAGTAAATGGCAATGCTCATATGGCCCACAACTATGAGATATTTTGGGTATGGAATTAAAAGATACAAACTACTATGTTTAGAATAGATAAGCAACAAGGATATATTACACAGCACAGGGAATTATAACCATTATCTTATAATAACTCTCAATGGAGTACAATCTGTAAAAGTACTGAATCACTGTGCTATAGATCTAAAACTAATATAATATTGTAAATCAACTATACTTCAATTAAAAAAATACTTTGCTAGTGTGGGGGAATTTCCATGAATGATTTATTGAGACTCGATCTATATGTCAAGTATTTTACTTCTAACTAGTACTCTTAAATGATTTGGCATGTTGAGTAGAAACCAAAATATTTTTTAAGAAGCAGGTTGAATGTCATTTCAATAAATTCTCCATTGTCTTTAACGTATCAGTTCAGAGCATCAATTATGAACATCAGTCATGACCATTATAAATTGCTCCAAATGTTTCTTGTGTTAACATGGATTTTTCAGAAAGTTTTAGTGGTAGCATTTGCCTAATGTCAGTCCCAGCCACATGACATGGCTTGAAAATATGTAGGAGAGTTTAGGTGGAATGGAAGAAAAAGCAGCTGTTTGTTCATTTTTGAACCAGTATCTTAGGAGCTGGTGAGAGCTGACCTAGGTGGCAGGAGGGACAGGTTCCTGGTGCTAAATGTTAAATTTCGTGTCTCTCTCTAGGAGAGCAGGTGCACAAAGGAAAGTACTAACTTATCTGCTCTTGCCTCATTGATTTTTCAGTGAATAGACCATGAACTATTCCCACTTCATTCATAACATCTATGTCACAGTCACCTCACCTGTCATAAAGACACAAAAGTGAATGAAGTAAATGTTTTTTTTTTTTTTTTTGATGAGTAGAGCTTGTCAGTTGCTGCCTGACTGTCAAACTGAGCTGAAACTCTGGGAAGTTTTGGGTTCTTTGACTAGCTTATGTATTTGTTCAGCTGCTGGAGATTGCTTTGTTACCAAATAAGTGCATTAATTTTAGATATTAAAAAATAAAAATAACCAACCTCTGGAATAGATCAGTATATTTATAAAGCTTTCTTCCTTTAGCCACACTCATTTCCTTGAAAGTGAACTATATGACTGTTTTTTTTTATCAAGCAATATTTACATTTTATTTTCTCTTCTTGCTGTCTACAAACATAATTCCACATAGCTTCAATATAATTTGCCATTCTTTTCATATTAAATTTAAATTTTATGATTCATAGTTATGTTTTTTAACATTGTATTCACAAGGTTTCATTGAGTTGGTCAATTTTCTGTTTTACATTTTTATTGGAGTATAATTGCTTTACAATTATGGTGTGCTTTACACCAATATGTAAAGCCAATATGCTTTACAATTAATGGTGTGTTAGTTTCTGCTTTATAACAAAGTGAATCAGTTACACATATACATATATCCCCATATCTCTTCCCTCTTGCATCTCCCTCCTTCCCACCCTCCCTGTCCCACCCTTCTAGCTGGTCACAAAGCACCGAGCTGATCTCCCTGTACAAATGAAGCAACTAACAAAGGATTAATCTCCAAAATTTACAAGCATCTCATGCAGCTCAATATTCAAAAAACAAACAACCCAATCCCAAAATGGGCAGAAGACCTAAATACACATTTCTCCAAACAAGATATACAGATTGCCAACAAACACACGAAATAATGCTCAAAATCATTAATTATTAGAGAAATGCAAATCAAAACTACAATGCGATATCATCTCACACCAGTCAGAATGGCCATCATCAAAAAATCTACAAACAATAAATGCTGGAGAGGGTGTGGAGAAAAAGGAACCCTCATACACTGTTGGTGGGAATGTAAATTGATACAGCTACTATGGAGAACAGTATGGAGGTTCCTTAAAAAACTAAAAATAGAACTACCATACGACCCAGCAATCCCACTACTGGGCGTACACCCTGAGAAAACCATAATTCAAAAGAGTCATGTACCACAGTGTTCATTGCAGCTCTATTTACAATAGCCAGGACATGGAAGCAACCTAAGTGTCCATCAACAGATGAATGGATAAAGAAGATGTGGCACATATATACAATGGAATATTACTCAGCCATAAAAAGAAATGAAATTGAGTTATTTGTAGTGAGGTGGATGGACCTAGCGTCTGTCATACAGAGTGAAGTAAGTCAGAAAGAGAAAAACAAATACCATATGCTAACACATATATATGGAATCTAAAAAACAAAGCAAAAAAATGGTCATGAAGAACCTAGGGGCAAGATGGGAATAAAGATGCAGACCTACTATATGACTGTTTTTAAATGTAGGCTTTTTGTGGGGTGGTTTTTAGCCTTGAAGATGACACTCCGTATTGATCATATTGTATTATAGTAATTATTACAGGGAAGTGGGGATGACCAATTATGTAGGCCCAAGCCTTGGTTACATTCTTCAACTGATCATAAGAGGCTATCAACTCTACCCCCATTTTAGCTTACTGTCAAATAAAAGTATACTAAATTTGTAATACAGAATATGGCAATCCACATATTTTTCAGAGTACAACCCAGATTTTTTGCTGCCAGATATTTATGAGAAGATTAGTTGTGAGAAAACTGTCCTGAAGAATGATTACTGAAGGATTGATTGTGAAAGGTTGTCTGGAGAATATAGTATATATGTGTGGTGTTAGAATAGTGTTTCTCACACTAGGTTTCCTGAGTCACAGTGTTCCTCAAGAGTTAATAAGGTGTTCAGAAACTTTAAGGAGAAAACAGTTGCTGCTCTACCTCCTTTGAATTTCAATCTTGACTAATTTAGAATATTAAAGCATTGTGGTTTTGGAGCACAATATTTTGGCTTTCATTGAGTTGTAATTTGGTGATAGCTATTGTCTTTCATTGAGGGATCTTCTGGAACAGACCTTTGAAAATCATTGCTAAGTGTACTTCAGGAATGTTGTTGAGAACCTGATTTATTATAGTCACACTTTCCCTTTAGCAGGACCCATGAGAAGAAGTTCCCTCAGGTCTCACTGTTAAGTGCAGTTGTTGTTTTTTCTTCAAAGAAAGATGTATTTTTATTCATTGTTAAGTATTTTAAATGCAAGAACTACAAGAACTATAAACTGAGGATTCAAATATGCTTTTACTTCACACTGAGTACCAGCAAGCGCAGAGTCAAATTTGCCACTGATCTCTATAAAACCTTCTAGACCTTTTGGTATATCTTTAATATACTTCAAGCTTCATTTTCTTTTTCCTAAATTTATTTTACCGTTTCCCAATCTTCTTCAAAAATTTAAGCTAGTTTTATTGCATATATCTGTGCAGAACGATTTGTATCTTTTTGGAATGGGATGGAGATATAAATACAGTATGATTTTATGCTTATTCTTACCAACTCTACTTGATTCTAAGCTTTCCCATGACAACTTCACATCATAATCACGTTATTTCTGTGTCAGATAATCACATTCTCTTGCTTATAATACATAGTGTATTCGTTTACCTGTTATGTTTGAGTCACCATTATAGGTACTAGAGAAACAGTACTACATTGAGTGTGTCCTAAGGGAAGTGAAAAGTGGAGTTGCCATTTACTGAGATGAGGAAGACTGCAGGAGCAGGAGTTTGGGGTGGGGATGGGAAATTACAGGAGCAGTTCTGGATAAGTTAAGTCTGAGATGAACACATTTGCAATTATATTTTCCTAAGAGCTCTTTTGGTCCCACTTACAAGCAATGAGTCACATCTAAGAAGCAGTGGTGTATTGTAGATTTAGGCCATTACTCAATGATCTTTTCCCTCTTCCTTTGATGGACAGTCAGGCAGCATCTGTCTTGTCAGGGCACATCAAATACATCATATCCTCTGAATCCAGGTCTCAGATCCTTGATTCCTAAAGAAGACAAATGAATTTGCAGTGGTGATGGCGTGGGCCCTCCCCTGGCGTCAACCCCTTCATTGTCAGAATTCAGGAAGATCTGCAGATTCCAGCTAAAACCAGCATACCATCATTGGCAGAGATGAGGAAAGAACTCCAGAACTCAGCATGCTTTGCTTTCACCTTTTCCAAACACATTTACAGTCCCCTCCCCCACCACTTTTTTGAACCTCAGGGCAGGACTAAGATGGGGCCAGTGAAGCACTGACCTCAAGGGTCAAAATTAAGGAGACCCCAGAAAATCTCAGTAATCAAAATAAACACTATTTGAATATAATATTTTTAAAAAATCAAAATTAATGTAAAAATCCATGGATTAATAAAGTGCCATGCCTAGCCATATTGGAGTCTGAGCAAAAGGAAAAATCAATCAACATTAATACTGTTTTTATTTAAAATTCTGATCATTTGTTCATCATAATTTGTGTGTGTGTGTGTGTGTGTGTGGTATGCGGGCCTCTCACTGCTGTGGCCTCTCCCGTTGTGGAGCACAGGCTCCAGATGCGCAGGCTCAGCGACCATGGCTCACGGGCCCAGCCGCTCCGCGGCATGTGGTATCTTCCTGGACTGGGGCACGAACCCGTGTCCCCTGCATCGGCAGGTGGACTCTCAACCACTGCGCCACCAGAGAAGCCCCATCATAATTTTTTTTATTTGGCACACCCTTAAATTTTGCCCCCAAAAGCCAGTGCCTTACTCTCCCCTGACTGTAGCCCCTGTTTATATCAGTTACCCCAGGAATACTAGGTCTCATCCTCTGGGTGTCAACCTTATATGATTTTCCTTTGTCTCACTCCATTCAACTTTTCCTTTACTATTACCCTGCCTTCTGGAACTCATGGCTATTTAAGAGCTTATAAGAGTTATATTAAGAGCTTATATCTCTCATATTTTCAAGATGTTCTCTGAATGCTTCTTTAATCTTTTGCCCTGATTCTCCTATTTCCATTGTTGTGCTCTCAAGTGGTAGATGTTTTCTTTCCCACATTCCTTATAACATTGAGATGTGGTAGAAGTCTTTGCTCATTATAACTTGAGATGGGATAGAAGTCTTTGCTCACTATAACTGCTTCTAGACGACACTTCCACCTTCTTTCTCCCTATAATCACTAAGGTTTGAATATCATGTGATCAAAACATACCACAAACTACCTTTTCTTTGCAGTTATCCATGGACCCCAACATCAATTCCTGGAAGATTTTATTTCCTTGCCAACTGTGAAATTCCTTGGTGATTTCAATATCCACTTAGATTATTATTCTAGTAAACTGTCCTCAAACTTCTTTGCCCACATCCCCTCCAATGATCTTGTTCTTCACCCTTCCACAGTCATTCAGTCCTGGGGCCATACCCTAGATGACATCATCTTCATTATAAAAAGTAGCATCTTTGTAGTCTTAATTTCAAGCATCACACTTTCCAAGCAGCTCTTCCTATCTTTCCATCTTACCTTTTCTAGTACCCCCAATTCAACATTCTTTAAGCTTATTGGCATAATCTGTAGATCCTTCCAGTTTTTTTGCCCTCCCTCACCACCCTCTTATGTCTATAGATGCTTCTTTATCCAAGTTAGATTCTGCCATTGGGCATTAAGTCTCTCCTTTACATACATCCTCACTTCCTTACCCATCTCACTTTTCCATAGTTGCCTGACAAAATTCCAGACCTGGTTAAATACCTCTTTCCACCTACATTGTCTCTGCACCTGCACAGCCAATGTAGTTGGAGCAACATACAAAACCAGACTTTCAGGTCTCACTTTAAATTCATGATGTCTGGGCTTCCCCGGTGGCGCAGTTGTTGAGAGTCCGCCTACCGATGCAGGTGACACGGGTTCGTGCCCCGGTCCGGGAAGATCCCACATGCCGCGGAGCGGCTGTGCCTGTGAGCCATGGCCGCTGAGCCTGTGCGTCTGGAGCCTGTTGCTCCACAATGGGAGAGGCCACAACAGAGAGGCCCGCGTACTGCAAAAAAAACAAAACAAACAAAAAAATTCATGATGTCTAATCTTGAATGGACTCTCAGTGCTGTGGAGTCATTCTCCTCTACTGCCCTAGTTCATTCACTCTCACTCTGCCAGGCCAATTTTTCCTACTTTTTCCCTCTTTTCCAAACTTCCAGTTTTTGTTTTTTTTTTTGCAGTATGCGGGCCTCTCACTGTTGTGGCCTCTCCCATTGCAGAGCACAGGCTCTGGACGCGCAGGCTCAGTGGCCATGGCTCACGGGCCCAGCCACTCCGCGGCATGTGGGATCTTCCCAGACCGGGGCACGAACCCGTGTCCCCTGCATCGGCAGGCGGACTCTCAACCACTGTGCTACCAGGGAAGCCCCAAACTTCCAGTTTTCTATTCTCATTCTTAACTGATTACTTTGCTTTAATTCACTGAGAAAATAATGCAAATCGCAAGACAATGTGTACTGACTCTCACCACCACATCTACCTATTTACCTACATTTGCACCTATATATTATGATTTCCATTCCCCATGGATAAACTGACCATGTTACTAGTAAAGGTGAACTATCCACTTGTGCATCTGAACTACTTTCCTCTCACCTGCTCAGACTACCAGTGTAGACATTTTCTTCCTACTCACCTGATTCCCCTATTAGATCATACTAAACAGTTTATAAATATGTACAGTTTCTCCCATCTTTAAACAAGCAAAGTAAACACCAGAAACTTTCCTAGTCTCCTCATTTTCTCTAGTCTCTTATAATTTCATTGTCACCTTTTAGAAACTAATAGTGGAAATCAGTGTCTATACCTGCTGTCTCTGATTATGTTCACCTTCTCTCTTGAAAACTTCTCATTTAGGTTTTGCTTCCATCCACCACTCTATCAAAACTGTTCTTTTCAAAGCACCAAATTTTAATCCTTTGTAAACCCAATAATCTGTTCTAAGTCTTGATCTTTCTTGACCTATCAGCTGCAGTTGACTCAGTTGTCAACCTTCCTCCTTGAAATACCTTCTACACCAGCTTCCTAGAACACCACTCTTCTGGTTTTACTCCTAAGTCACTGCCACCCCTTTGCTTATTCTTATTTATCTCCTGAAACTTTAAATATTAGAGTACCCCTGGTACAATCCTCAGAACTCTACTTACATTTCTCACACATTCTCTTGGTTAATATCATCCAGTTTCATGATTTTAATTACCATTTTTATACAGTAGAATCCCAAAATTTATCTTTAGCCCAGACATCTTTAGCCTATTTGAATATATAAAAAGCATCTGAAACTTAAATTCCCTATCAAGCCCCCTTCCCCGCCTCACCCATAATGGAATCATTTCAGTCCTCTCCATCTTGGTAAATGTTGACTTTACCCTCCAGTTTCTCAGGCCAAAAAACCTTGGAGTCACACATTTGACTTCTTCTTTCTCTTCATGCCACATACAATCCATTAGCAAATCCTACCTTAAACTATATTACAAATCTGAGGACTCTTCACCATTTCAATTGCTTTGATGTTGGTCTAAGTCAATTCTCTCCTCCCTGGATAGCCTCCTTAAGTAATATTCCTGTTTCCTGCCTTTCCCTCCTACACTCTAACTCAACACAGCAGCCAAAATGATGCCTTGAAATATAATATCAGGTGATATCATATCTCTGCTCTACACACTCCTTGCCTTCTGTCCCCCTCAGAGTAGATCCAACTTACTTAAAATGACATACAGCAGCTTACATGATTTGTTCTCCCATAACTTCCCTGGCCTCACCTTCTGCTAGTCTCCCTCTTGCTCATTCATCCAGATACTCTGTTGTCCTTTATATCTCTTGAACATGCCAGTGATGCTCCCATTGTCTCAAGTCCTTTGCCCTTGTTTTACCCTCTGCTTTGAGGGTTCTTCTCCAAGATATTGCATGGCTTGTTTTCTCATCTCCTTCAAGTATTGTTTTCTTAAGTGATACTTTCCCTAAGTACCTTTTAAAAAATTGTTTTGACCCAGACTTCCCTATTCCCTTTTCTTGCTTTAATTTTCTTAAAACCTGTCATCACAATTTGACAATTGTATTTTAAAATGTTTATTTATTTTTTATTCTCTTCTTTCCCCTTTCTCCCTAAACACTAACACTAGACAAGATCTGAGGGCAGGGATATGGGTCTATTTTTTTCCCTGCTAAAATCTAGCATTATGAATAATGCTTAGCAATATGTTCAACAAGCCTTTTTTCAACACTTTGGTGAATGTGTGTGTATACATATGTATATATATATATATATATATATATATATATATATGTGTGTGTGTGTCTATATCTATATCTCCACATATTGTTTCTTTAAGACCAACACATTAGTTTTCCTTTATTCATTGGTCAACTTCCCAGTTCATGGCACCAAAACAGGAGACGGAAAGAAAGGCACATCTTTCTGCTGTCACCAGTCTGGCAAGAAAGAAGCCTGAGCAGTATATTATACGATTTAGAGATATCAGCTTATTTTCCCATGTCACATACCCATAGCTACAGTGCTTTTATTATTTGTTCTAAATACTAATACTTTAAAACTGAAGACATTTATGTACATGCAGTCACCTACATTAGGTTTTCTAGATGACGACAGACCAAGAGTGACAAAGTCAAATGCCTTGAAAGTTCAGCGAAGAGGCATACATTTGTGAAGAATAGCAACTGGAAAAATAGGGAATGCTTTCCCCATCTGAAGTGGACAGCTGGTACTCAGACTCAGTCAATAATTGCTATATATTAATTTGACATCAATAATACCAGATCTTCAGGTTTTCAAAAAAAATGTTGGAAATACATATTTCTATCTAAAATACCTCCATGTTTAAAACCTGGCAATAAATTACAAATTTGAAAAATACTGGTGCCCACCAAGGGTCTCTGCAAGTTGGATTTTGTTCCTGGGCCTCCCGTCTGCATTTTTTGCCTTTTGGTCTTGTGTGCCAGGCTGGCTAGGCTCAACCACTTCTAGTAATTAAGGCCGGCTGATAGGATGTGGGCAGAAAGCCCCCTTCCTTCTTCCCTAGGGCTTATAGTATTTCCATATTGTGAGCACATGCATCCAAATTCTGTGACAGGAGTTTCATTCTAGGTTGTTAAGATACCTCCAAGAATTGTAAAGCGTGTCCTCTCTGGATAAAGTTAGAGTTTCCAGTTTTAGATAAGACTTTACAGTTTATTGTACTTTATAAATTTGTCCCATTACCATATGCTTTCTTCTCATCAGTATAATTCTAGGTCATTCATTCACTTGTTTCTTCAAAAAATATTTAGTGAGGTTCTACTACCTGCCACACAACATACTGGATGCTGTGTAGATGCTCAATGACAAGTACTATTTGATAAGACAGACAATCAATATTGATTCTCTTCTTTCATAGTAACAGCATCAGTTTAATTTGAGATGGTAATATTTAGCCAATGATGACACTTCCCCTGATGCTTGCATATTGTTGTGGACATGTGACTAAGCTCTGTCTAATGAGATTGTTATGGGTTGAATTATTTCCCCCAAAAAGATATGTTGAATTCCTAAACCCTGGTACCTCAGAATGTGACCTTAGTTGGAAATAGTGTTATTGCATATGTAATAAGTTAAGATGAGCTTATACTGGAGTAGGTAGGGACCTCAACCCAATGATTGATATCCTCATAAGAAGAGAAAACACACAGACAAAGGGAAGAAAATAACATGGGAAAACACAAAAAGAGAACACCGTGTGACACCAGAGATAGCAATTAAAGTGAATCACAGCTGTAAACGAAAGAACATAAAGAATTGATGGCCACACCAGAAGCTAGAGAGGGGCAAGGAAGAATTCTCCCCAGGATCTCAGAAGGAGCATGGCCCTACTAATACCTTGATTTCAGACTTCTGGACTCCAGAACTGTGAGACATAAAGTTCTTTTTTTCTGAGACACCCAGTTTGTGGTACTTCGTTATAGAAGCCCTAGGAAACTAATACAGAGGTATAAGCAAAAATGGTCAGATGGGATTTCTGCTAATACTCCTTTTAAAAAGTTGTACATTTAGTTAGAAAGATGGACATAATAACCTGAGCCCCAGCTGGCATGTTGAACCATGTGGCATATTTGAGGATGAGATGCACACACTAAGGATGGTGGCAAAGAGCTCTAGAAGAAGTCTGGGACATGGAGGTATTGTGAATTGCTTTTCTGGTCCTGGAAGCCCTACCTCTGGCTTTCTTTTATATGACATTTAAATAAAATTCTTTGTGGTTTAAATGTGCCATTTGGACTTAATGTTTATGCAGCCACACTAATCCTAACTAATATACTGGTCTTCAAACAGATGTTAAGTATAGTGTAGAGGAGTCTCATGGGTGGAGGCAGGTGGCAAATTTCAGGAAATGCTTCATGGAAGGGGAGATCTTTAAAGTGGGGGAAGAAAAGAATAAATGGGATTGGGAAAGCACCCCAAATTAAGTTCATTTATATTATCATAATATTTATTGGTGGCCTTACTGATACCAACTACTAGGGTAATACAGAAAATTATCTCATGTTCATGTTGATTGTCATGTGCAAATGCCTGCTTTGGAGAGTCGATTCCTACGTGACAGCCAAATGTTAGAAAGGCGCAGATTTTGAGGTCCAGCAAGTTTATAATGTTTTCTCTCTGGTACTTATTAACTGTGTATTGTGACTTGTTATCTAATATATCTGAGCATCAGTTTTCCCATCTATAAAATTTAAATAAATACATCTAGCACCCAGGCTCTTACAAGGAGTAAATGAGATAGTACATGCACCAGTGCTAAATGAGGATTAAGTGAGATAGTTCATCTAGGAATAACTGATGTACAAATGAGATATGAGGAATAAATTAAGATAATATAAGTGAAAGTGCCTTAACATCTGCCTTTTGTGTAGCAGATAGTCAATAAATGTTATTTCCCTGCCATTCTTTCATCTATCAATTTTTCTTCAATATCAAGTAAGTCAAAGAACTTAGACTTTTGGTGGGAGAAGGAAGTAATTCTTAAAGCAAATTGTCTTTATGCTTTGCTGTGTGTAGCACATCATGTTGTAATACACTAAAAGGCCAACCTTGTGTGTTTAAATTACAGCTTCAACAAGGATACTTGCTTTAGGGG
Organism: Neophocaena asiaeorientalis asiaeorientalis; assembly: GCF_003031525.2. Lineage (NCBI taxonomy): Eukaryota > Metazoa > Chordata > Mammalia > Artiodactyla > Phocoenidae > Neophocaena > Neophocaena asiaeorientalis. Next base: position 248,275 of record NW_020174013.1, on the reverse strand, counting down.
AATAAATAGAGCTTCTGGTGCCTGCTTAGTTCAACCAGCTCAAGGGTATATTATCTTTCAGGTATTAAGTGGAAACCTTTAATACAAGAAGGAACTTCTTTACAGTATTCTGGGGAAAAGGCTGTATGCTTAACCATAGTCAACTGAATTTTTTTTCACTTGAATCTTTTTATAGAAAAATTTTATAGAAACAGCTTGGCACCCAATGGAAAAAATATATACTTACTCTTAGATCTAGCTTAGCCATTTAGTCAACATGATTAGGACATTTGGATATTTCCAAAATATTTTATATATATGTATATATGAAAAAATATATATACTTTTTCCTATATACTTTCTTTCTCCTAGTGTAGCTCAGGACATAGGAGTTATTATGGAATCCTTAGAATATATCACACCTCCCCATTCCATTCAGATCCTTCCTCTTCCTTCCCCACCCTGGTCTCAGAGTTTTCTATATTTTGAGGTCAGTTCCTCTCCTGGATAGGAAATCTATAAGAATTTGTGACTTTTATTTTGGATTAATGATCCTCAAAATCCATCCGTGTATCCTCTCTAGATCATTGTTCCAGGTACCCAAATGAACTGCCTCACGGTTCTGACTTTGAAACCACTTGTTCATTTCTGTTACAATTTCCTCTATTCTCTACAACTTCAGTCACCTTTACTTAAAGCCGTAGCCCCACTCTAGGTTATAGAAATAGTTTGGCTTCCAATGAGAAAAAGGTAGCTCCTCTTAGACCTATAGATTCTATATGAAGCCAGCTGTGTTATTGGTCTTACTGTGTTTGGTAACGTGGTTCTAATTATCAGGCCATATACTACAGTTAACTGGGTTTCCTTTTCATGACATTTGACCTGAGAGCATTTCTTAGTTTTAGAAGTCTAATGGATTCTGTGCAGTTCACTTGGGAGGTGACATTTACCCAGCACTGATTTCTGATCTGTATTTATACTTATTGTAAGGTGTTAGAGCCCACCTCTTGCTCACCATGAATATACTTGACATTGACTACTTGTCTCTAGCTATGGCTGATGGTAAGACTCATCTTCCCTGCCTGCCCAGTCCCCCAAGCAATCTCCCTCTAATTTGGTACACGTTGTTGATGACTGAACTGCTGCTCTGACTTTTCTGCCTTAATTGATTTTCCTGGACTGGATCCTATAACTTTCAAGTTGGTACTCTAATGTCCTGTAATAAGGATAGAGGATAATAAGCTTGACTAATTTGATGGTTTGTTTTCTGTGCAGAAAAGAGTAAAAGACTTAAAACAGTAAGCTGTAGCTAAACAATACCTCAGTGTGGCCTTTGGCAAAACTGTAATGTGAGTCAAGTGTATTAAGAGTGTTTTTCCACCTCTTCATAAGGTGACCCTTTTTCTCCTTTTTTCTTCAAAAATTCTAATCTTTAGCTGCCCCAGGTTATCCCAATTGGAAGTTGATAAGCAAACTTTAGGTGTGAATGATAACATGTTAAGTCTTCTAGAATATTTGCATGATAAAAGAGCACCACAGAAAGGATCTTTGAGAGTAGATTTTAAGACTTTGTGGCCCCCTCCAACTGCATTACTTTACAGAAAATTATCTCCTATGCTTTTGGATTCAAATAACTAAATCGATTAACAAAAAATTGAGACAATAAGTGTATAGTTATTAACATTTTTATCTTAAAAAAGAATGCCATTTAAAAAATGTATCATAAATCATCATTTTCTATATGATGGGAAATTTTAATAAGAAAAAAGTAGAGGGGTCATCATCTCAAAATCAAGGACAGTATTTTTCAGGAAAGAACATACATTGTTAATTTTAAATGCAGAAATTTTACACAAAATTTTGTATTGTATGTGCTTTTGTGCTAAAAGTATTTCAAATTGACATAGTTTCATAGAAACAAAAACAAAAGAAGGAAAAAAGGAAGGAAGGAAAAAACGAAAACCAAATGTTCATTTTTTTCCCAGGACACTAAAGTCACAGCCTTTGTTAAAAATCTAGCTTCATGTAAATGTATTTATGATGACAATGTTGAACTTTATCTGAGTCCTGTGCTTCCTTAAGGTAAGGTAAGGATGGTTGGAAAATTTCCTCCCACCCCCTTCTCTGTTCTGACAGACTGCTAGGTTAACAACAGACCACCCTGCCCCAGCATCTTCCAAGACAAGACACACCCCCACCCCTCCTCAATAACTCCCTTGTTTTATAAAACCCCAGGTTTTCCCTCTCTGCTTTTAGACATTTCTTATTAATGAATGTTTTCCCCCTAATGCAAGAGCCTGAGTAAAATCATCTTAATTATCTGGTGCATTTTGTCTTTCACAATGAAAATATCCAACCTCATTCACCTCCCCCTCACCATTTCTGATGTAATCAATTCAGCATTCTCTTTGGATTCAGAAAAGTCAAGTTGCAATTGCTTTGTCCCCTTTCTCTTTGCCAGCAGAGAACAAAAGTGGGCAGGGAGTCTGTCCACTGCTGCTCCAGGTGGCCCTTTAGACAGCGGACCCTTAGCCTGTGGTAACTGTTATTTACTCAACACGGTATAGGTATTTTCCTGACTGAGATGTCATGTGTCCCTGTGAGGTTTTTTTGTTTTGTTTTGTTTTTTTCCGGGACGCGGGCCTCTCACTGGCCGCAGAGCACAGGCTCCGGACGCGCAGGCCCAGCGGCTATGGCTCACGGGCCTAGCCGCTCCGCGGCAGGTGGGATCTTCACAGACCGGGGCATGAACCCGTGTCCCCTGCATCGGCAGGTGGACTCTCAACCACTGCGCCACCAGGGAAGCCCTCTGTGAGGTTTTTTGTTTTTGTTTATGTTTTTGTTTTTCCCGGGGTTGATGGAGAAAGGCTTTTGTGAGCAGAAAATAAATGAATGATTGTTACTTGACACTTTAAGTTAGAATTCAGTTTATTAAAGGAATAGTTTAAAACCTATTTTTTCTTAAGCCTTTAAACTCAATGTCCACGTGTGATTATACTATTATTAATCTAGTAAACTTTAAGGATCACTATGGGGGATGGGTGATAATTTTCCATCAATTCAAATTGAAATGAATAAACTTAAGTAATCAGGCTCATTTTAAACTTAGTCTATTACATTCCTTTAAACCTTTAAAAATATGTTTAAATTCTTTCAGTCTTTGATTTTACAAAGTACAAAGTAAATTTGCTCATCTGTATACCTAATTCTAAGGTTTGCTGGGGTTAAGAGACACTTTCTCACTAATGAAGTAGCTTTACTATTCCGGGTAAGTTGGAGCTTCCCATCCCACAAGAACCTGGACAGCTTGTTGACTAGAGCGTTTTTTTCCTGTGTGCTGAATGAAGCCAATTCATTTTGTACCACTGAGATAACATGCACTCTTGCTTCTAGTTGTTTTTACAACAGCCATTCTTAGTCTAAACCCTCTAGATTCAATTGGTTTCTGTTGCATTTCAGTCACGTCTCACCAAATATTTTTCACCTGACTTGAGTTTGCAACATCCCAGAAAAGTAGCAGCTTCCTTTAACCAATCTTTCTCTGATTAATTGAATGCTAGATTGTTTTTATATTCTTTTTCTATGACCACAGCAATTTTGTGGATATTAAAAAGACCTGCACTTGGACTCTGCATATCTCCCGTGATTTGGTCTGTCTGTAAGACCACAATTTCTAAGATCCCACTAATTACATCATCAATCTACACACACTTCTTCATGGACTAGTGTTTGTAACTCAATGGACAAAACTACCACAGCCTCAACCAATGTGGAAACCCAAGAGTCCAAGATTCTAGAAGGTAGGGAGAAGATAGGGGAGCACAGAGTATAACCTAATTGCCAACATGATCTTTGGTCATGTACCAACGGCAGTCTCAGGTTCTTTAGCAGTATAATATCTATCACAAGGTGTGTGATAAAAACTCAGTGAAATCATATGCTTGGAAAGTGTATGAAATTTTTTTTTTACAAATAAAAGGCATGAGGCCTATGATTATCATATTTATATTTTTCATCATTTGGATATAAAATAATTCTTTTAGGAGTAAACATCTAATGCATATTTTATTTTTAAGAGATGTATTGTGGATGAAAAAAGATTGCATAGAAAACACCATACAACAAGAGTAGTCCTTCAAATTTTGTGAGTATATATCACAGAAGGAAATAGTCTTGGGTAATAAAAAAACCCAACTCTGCTATATAGACTATGTGACACAAAATATGTATTGCTTCTGAAGTAAATTAAATATGACTTAGGAGAATGAGCTAAAGAGACAATTTCTGGGACCGAGAGCCTAGAACCTTTTACAATAAATAAAATAAATCCTAACAAGTACCCTTTTTTTCCCTTCAGGCCTTTCCTATTAAAGTGATAAATGCTTACAAAACAGATATTCAGCTACATAACCAAATAGATTGAACTGGACTGAGGAACAATTCACAACTGTAATTTTGATTCTTCAAACTTTTGGAAACAAAACTACTTTGAGATAAATAATGAAATTTTAAATCAGAATAGCATCTGATTGAAAAGATTTTAAATCTGTGACTTCTTTTTGAAGTTGTATCTTTTTGGATGCTCACCGTTAATCTCAAGAGTGAGTTGGATTTACAGCCACAAGTCAAACTTTCAGAAGTCCTTGGCTGTATGAGCTTGGCTGCCCTCACCCAGCCAGTAGGCCTATAAAACACCTGAGTTGATTCTATTTATTCTGGAGGGGAGGAGCAAAGTTGTGCAAAAAAACACAGGAAGAGAGTTCCCTAGGCAAAATTATGATGGATTCAAAATTTCTTTATCTTCTCACTGTCCTTGTGGCATCTGTTCTTTCTCAGCCTCCCACACATTCCCTGTGCTCTCGTGATCAGAGTATGATCATGCTTCTTGATCATAGCATCAGTTCATTAACCCATTGCTTTATTATAGGATTTGTCAACCCCACCATCCATACAAACTTGTTGGTTATCTGTGCCACTCTCTCCTTACTGTGCTTTTTAGGTGGAAATAGGTTTTAATAAATTGATCATGCATAAAAGTAGTCTATTAGTGTTTTAGCTTGGGCTGATATAACAAAACACCATAGACTGGGTGGCGTAAACAGCAAATATTTATTTCTCATAGTTCTGGAGGCTAAACATCTAAGATCGGTGTGTTGGCATGGTCTGGCTCTGGTGAGAGCTCTCTTCCTGGCTTACAGATGACTGCCTTCTTGCTATATCCTCATATGGCAGAGAGAGACAGACAGAGACAAACAAGGAAAATGCACACTCTAGTCTCTCTTCCTTCTCCCTCTCTCTTTTTAAAAAATATTTATTTATTTCTCTGGCTGTGTCGGGTCTTAGTTGCAGCACGCAGGCTCTTCATCGCGGTGCACAGGCTTCTTTCTAATTGTGGCATGTGGGCTCAGTAGTTGCAGCACACGGGCTTTCTAGTTGTGGCACAAGGACTCTAGAGCACGGGGGCTCTATAATATAGCAGGTAGGGGCAGATAAATGAGTAAGTAAGGGAGATAGTTTAGCAGTGGCCAGATCTTTAGCCCTCTTCTAAATGTTTTTCCATTCACCTCTGTCTGGAGCTGGTCCAGGATATGTAGGGTTCAGTCAATAAAGGCATGACATCTTTTTTTCCATCTCATGAACAAAGATGGATTCTCTGTTTGTCTTTGTGCCCAACTACACTAGCAGGTAGCTGTAGCAAGGACAAGGTGACTGTTTGCAATAGACTAAACCCCTGTACTTCCCAGCCAGAGGTCAGCTATTCTGCTTCTGAAGAGGTAAACAATACCACCTTATGAGTACTTTTCTTAAAGAATGTGGATGCTTTTTTAGTGTCAGCATAAGTGAATGAGTAAGAGGATCTGGAGGACACAACATAAGGAGCCAGGATGTGAGTGCCAGGAACGCTCTGAGCAGCGAGCAGGTGATTAGACTGGTAAGACTGGGGAGGTAGGTTTCAGCTGTGGGAGAGGTGAGCTGAACAAGCAGCTCCAGTAGAGTTGCTGGTACCCACAGCACAGAGCAGCAGGGACCAGGAAACTGGAATAGAGCTGCCAAGCAAGGAAGGGGAAGAGGCAAGCCCAAAGCCAGTCTGAGGTCTCAGAGAAGGGGTCTGGAGATTTAGTGGGGATGGAAAAGTCAGAAGATGAGCAGGTAGGGTAATAAGAACATGAACCAGAGCTGAGGAGAGGGGTCTATTTAACTGACTTCCCAGGTCATTCTCTTGGCAGGAGGCAATACCCAGTGTTAGGAGAAAGGATACTAGGTGTCTCCAGGCTGAGAGGCGGGTATCCAGAGGACAGCTGCTGGGAGGTAAACCCTGATGTTCTATGTAGCCAAATCAGAGCAACCTCATATCCCTTCCACCTTCCACCAGTTCTTAGATACCAGGAGCACTACCTGAAGGAATGCTGCATGATCAGAACATTCTGCCAGACCAGAAACAAATATGAGCAGTGTCCCACAGAACTGCCCATATCTGAGAATCAGAGACTCTCAGAGTCAGAAGGACCTGTGCCAGTGAGTGACCCTACTGAACTGAGATTTGTCCTGACCTCCTGAAAGCTTTCCTTCCTAAAAGACAAAACCTCGGAGCCCACTAGAAGAATCCTGAGCCTTATTTCTTTGTCTTTAGTATTGCTCTTTACCCAGAACATCCTAAAAGAAGAAAAGGAGTTATTTCGACTGCTTTCCAGTCGATTTATTACCCAATGTAAGGCAGGGAACCTTTTGCTTGCATTCAGCCCACAGACATGTTTCCTTATGTATCTGTTTCCTAGGGTTGCCTTAACTAAGTACCACGAAGTGGGTGGCTCAAAAGAACAGAAATTTGTTGGCTCACAGTTCTGGCAGCTAGAAGTCCAAAATCAAGATGATGGAAATGCCATGCTCCCTTTGAAACTTAGAAGGGTGGTATTTTCCTTGCCTTTTCCTATCTTCTGGTCATTGCTGGCAATCATTGGCATTTCTTGGCTTGTAGACGGATCCCTCCAATCCTCTGTCTTCACATGATGTTCTCCCTGTGTGTCTCTGTCTTCACATGGCCGTCTTCTATAAGGACACCAGTCGTATTGAATTAGGGGCCCACTTTACTCCAGTATGACCTCATTTTAACTAATTACATCTGCAAAGAACCTATTTCCAAGAAAGGTCACATTCTTAGGTACAAGAGGTTGAAAGTTCAACATACCTTTCTGGGGGGGACACAATTTAACACATGACACTTTACGTGAGAATTTTCTAGCCATTTGTGGAAGCACTCTGGTTTCAGCCCTAGTAGCCCCAACACTAAAATTGGATTACATGAATTGAGGGTAAAAGAACTGATTTTACTTTCACAGGACTTTTATCCAATGTGAACTGAGGTTATTCTACAATAGTAGGATACATGACCACCTCTTACTGTTCACCCTGAATCCATAGTGAAGGAACATCTCACCAACCCCTTCTATTAGAGACACTAATAATGCTTGCTTCTCAGTCTAGGAGAGTTACATGATACTACAAAAGGGAACATGTTTTTAGGGTAATTTTCAGATTTTTCCAATTCTGCTCTGAGAAGTTTTAGTTCTAGTTTCAGTTTAAAAGTATCTAGCACTGGTCTCAAGGGTTAGGGTCAAATGGGAGCTGGGTAAGGGCTGAATGTGTCCCCCTCAGAATTCATATGTTGAAGTCCTTACTCCAAATGTAATGGTTTTTGGGGATGGAGTCTTTGGGAGATAATTAGGTTTAGAAGAGGTCTTATAAGGTGAAACTTTGTAAGAAGAGACACCAGAGAGCTTGCTTGCTCTCTCTCCACCATGTGAGAATACAGTGAGAAGGCATCTGCAAGTTAGGAAAAGAGCTCTCACCAGAAACCAGCTATACTGGCACCCTGATCTTGGACCTCCAGCCTCCAGAACTGTGAGAAAATAAATTTCTGTGGTTTATGCTACCCAGTCTATGGTATTATGTCATGGCAGCCCAAGAAGACCAAGATATGCTCTGTATTCTCATGCTACCTCGTCATTATGGAAACTATTAAATTACAAGTGCCTTGTGGGCAGTAGCTGGCTCTTTTATGCATAATAGACAGTAGTGCTTTACCTAAGCCCCACATTTGTGTTACACTGAAAATGCCCCTATTTTATAGATGAAGAAATAGAATTGGGAAGATTTGATGAACCTAAGCTGAGCTCAAATTTCTCTTACAACCTGCCTGTCTACCCCACTGCCCTGCCCTATATCTGGTATCGTCTCAGTGTCTTGGACATAACTTCATTAAATTGAATCTGCTATGTAGAAACATGTTGTGGACAGTATGGGAAAAAAGGAGACGGTGTGGGTTGAGTCCAGTGAAAATAGTGTGGTTAGGTTTTTTTGCTTTCCCTCTGGAGTGTACCTGTAATTGTAGTTATTACAGCTTTACAGATATCCTTGTCTCCTGAAATCCATACAGACAAGCAGAAGGTTGGAATGGGCAGGAGAGATACACCTACTGACAAAGGCAGGGGGTGGCCAGACAGGAGGAAATGAGCAGCCCTCGGTGATGGTGATGCAGAGGCAGGTGGGGTATCTAGAGAGAAGAACTGCAATTTCACAGCTTCAATACGCCCAGCAGGTCTTTTGCTCCTGCTGCGGTTCTGTACTTTCATCCTCCTGATTGGTAAAGACCACACAGTTTCATACTGGCTTATGAGCATGACTGAATGTTTCCCAGTGTGGACAAGCAAATGGAGGAAATTTAATCAAGTGCCTGTGAGGGCCTTGAAGTACAAATGGGCTCTAACAGATTTAATATTAAAAAAAAATTATCATCCGGGTTGCCAAGTGCATTATTAATTTTTCTTCATTATATATAATATCCCAAGCCTAAGTATTTAGGGAGAGATTAGTCAGAGTCATAACGCTCTCCTTGACAGATATACACACAGGGTCTTCCTTGGCTACTTTTCTTGAAGCTCACAGAAGAAAGGGTAGTCTAAGTAGGATCAATGAAATCTGGGAAGGAAAGTTTAAAGTTAGCTATTGCACATTCTTTGGAAATTGGGTGAATGGTCTACATTCTGGGGAAGTGGGTAAATTGGTAGCGATTCTATTCTTGAGAGTCATTGTTTATAAATCATGGTGTTAGGTATCCTTTGGCGATGTGGAGGGAATGAGGACTGTTCCAGCTACCTAAGAATTTATAGTCTCCAGGTGGCTGGTATAATTTAGAATGAGTGGAGCTGGGAAGACTTAAGAGGGGAATATTGGGAACAACTGAGAAGAGTATTTCATTAAACATAATGTGGTTATGGACCACTCAGGTAAGCTGATAATAATGTAAATTTCTGGGACCTGCCACAGACTCTAATTCAGATATTTTTTATAATCATCTCTGGTGGTTTTGATGCAGATGGACACAGTCAAGAATTGTAGGTTCAGAAAAAGAAGAATTCTGTGGTTTGGCTGTAACAAGCCATTCTCAGTTAAAAAAAAAAATGTGGCATAAGATGAAAGCAAGCATGGGGCACCAAAACTTGCTAGACTAGAGAGGTAGAAGACAAATGCAATGGGATAGGTAAAAAAAAATCTTAAACAGACACAACACTAGAATTTGGAATACCTTTTTAAATTTCAAAATTCTTTAACACTTCCTAATTTTTTCAGCAGTTTCCTTAACTTCAGCCCATAAGTTAGAATTTTTTAAATATCCAAATATTATTTGTTTTTACAATTTTATTATCAAAAATACAAGTCATCAATTTTGCAAAGCTTAACCTTACAGAATTGAAGCAATACCTTCTCAAGCACTGTCAGCTGCTAGATTGTTCGGTAGGTAATTACTTTGCATTTTAAAAAATATCATTTTATTGAAGAATGACTGACATACAAAATGCTGCACATGTTTAATGTATAAAACTTGATGAGTTTGGAGATAAGTATACTACCATGAAACCATCACCAAAATATATGCCATAAATATATCCATCCTCTCCAAAAGTTTCCTCCTGCCCTCTTTATTATTAATTTGTCATAAGAACACTTAACATAAAATCTAGCCTCTTAGCAAAATTTAAGGATGTATGATGCTTAATTTTTTGTGTCAACTTGACTTGCCAATGCCCAGATAGCTGGTAAAACATTTCTGGGTGTGTCTGTGAGGATGTTTCTGGAAGAGATTAGCATTTGAACCTGTAGAATAAATAAAGAAGATTGCCAGCGCAGGTGGACATCATCTAATCCATTTAGGGCCTGAGTAGAACCAAAAAAGATGGAAGAATGGTGAATTTGCTCTCTTTGCTTGAGTTGGGACATCTGTCTTCTCCTGCCCTTGGATATCAGTACTCCTGTTTCTCAGGCCTTCAGATTCAGACTGGCACTTGCTCTGTCAGCTCCCCTGGTTTTCAGGCCTTTGGACTCAGACTGAATTCACCCTCAGCTTCCCTGTTTCTCCAGCTTGCTGATATTAGATCATTGGACTTCTCTGCCTCCATGATCACATCTTGATCCTTCTCTCTCTCTGGAGAACCTGACTAATAGGATACAATACAGTAATGTTACCTGTAAGCACCATGATGTACAATGGATCTCTAGGACTTATTCACCTTACATAATTAAAATTCCATAAATTGCCGTTTTAATGTGATGATTACTACTACCATTATTGTTCTGCTAGCTATTTTAATGCCTTTGAAATCAGAGACTCTTGCTTTTCTTCTTAACCCCTCATGGAACAATGGTCATCAAATACTTACTGATTATCTAGTTTGGAAATATGGCACATATGCATGAGGTTGACACACTTCTACAGATTTAACCAAAGTTACCACTTTGCTTTATTATTTTTTATCATCTATGTCATTTAACTTTCCTTGTATATTTTTCATCTCCTAATTTATTTGTGTACATTCTGGATGGTTTCCCCAGGTATTTCCAAATTTATAAATTTTCTTCTCAACTGTATCTGGTCTCCACTTATGCATCTATTGAATGTTTTAAAATTTTTGAAGATTATATTTGAATATCTGTATTATTCTTTTTCAGATTGGTTTGTTCTTTTTCGCATGATGTTATATTCTTGTTTTATGCATTCTCTCCCCTTTTTATTTTTTTGATTATTTAAAGTATATTTTAAGGTCCTTTAAACTTGCTCTATTTCCTTCAGTTGGTCAGATATGGATTCTCTGATTTTGTTGCACTTTCTTCCTATTGTATATGGTGGTGTGTTTTCTTACATTTTTGGACATTTTGTTAATAAGTTCATCCTTACTGGGTTTGTCTTCCATGGGCATCCCACGTATGCCTTGAGCTGTGTAGACACTGTAATTGGATGGTTCAGGATGTCCTATGAGATTTGCTGATCATAGATCAATTCTTAAGTTAGTCTTTGGTTCAGGATATCTTCATCATTTTGGTAGTCTAACTTTGGTCACCTTGCCCATATTGGGCACAGGGTAAAGACTCCAGTTTTATTTAGAGCCCAGATTGACTGGCTCATCTTCAACGTAATCCTGGGCCTCTGGATGCAGTTTTTTTTTTTTTTTTTCTGGTTCCAGCTCACAGACTATGAAATCCTTTCTTCATTCTTAGCTTTAGGTAGCAATCCCAGTTTCAGGTACAGGGCCTTATGACCATAACTCCTGACTCTGCCCAAACATTAGAACTCTAGTCCCTAGTATCTGATCCTGTTATCCCTGTGGGTGGTGAAGAATTTCCCTCTTGCTTAGCACTTTTCATATTTCCCTCATTTATGACGTTTCCTAAGGAAAATTTTCCCTTTTTCCTTTTGAGGTCAGCTACTGGTTTTGGATTTCTAAAGCTTATTTCATCCAAAAGTACTACATAGTTATAGCAAGATGAAGAGATGTCTATATCTGCCTAGATCACCATCTTTTCTGGAGGACTTAGAGAATTTTATCATTATTCCCATTTTATTGATGAAGATAGAGGAGGTTGGGGTCAGCTGAGTCCATGTTAGAGGCACAAAATTGATATTACTGAAGCACATTTTATATTTGCCTGTTAATAAGTAGGTGAATTTAGGTGAACCCAAGGAAGTCACATAGGAAGTTAGAGGTGAGGAGGGTGGTGGGGAATGATAAATGTAGGTTATAAGAGTCATCAAGGCATGAGGTGAGGTACAGATTCAAATGTATTCAAGAGGCAGGCCAGAAACAATGGCAGTCACCATATTATAATACAAAAGGAGTGGTGAGGAGATTCTAACTGGGGCAGGCATACTCTGCTAAACATCTTCAAATTCTAAAACTTTCAAATAACATTCTGGCAAAAACCACAACTGCTGACTAAATTCAAATTGGCCGCTATTTTGCCACCTGTGGATTAAGTCATTCAGACTTTGTCTTTTAAGCAGGGTGGGTAGGTGGTACAAGATCCCTCCTTTGCAGTCCACTTCATTATTCTTAGCATAGTTGATTTTCATAATGCATATCAAAGTTTATTTTGCATTCCATGAGCACATAAAAAATAAGAGTTGGGAGAGGTAGCCAAACATATGCTAAACAATATGAGATACCTTATTAAAGTGACCCTTTTACAATATGGGTAATGTGCTCATAAAATTTTGAAAACAAGTCTCTTTTATGATTTGCAGACCATAGGGAATAAATAAACATTGTTTCATACATACCTAAGTTTCCAAAAGGCAGATTTCTTTTGTCTGGTAGAACTTCAAGGTCTCAAAGTGGGAAAAAAGGGAAAGATGTATGCTGATGCCATGGATCTCTTTGAAAAGGAAAAGCTGGTCTAGGGCAAGATAACCAGAGTAATACAGGGACAAACCTGATGAGATATGATCAAAATAGGGTACCAGAGGATGGGGCTGTTAATTATCCTCCTCCTCTTCTTCTCCCTCCTCCCCCTCCTTTTCCCCCTCCTTTTCCCCTTCCTTTCCCCTCTTCCTCCTCCTCCCCTCCCCCTCCCCCTTCTTCTTTCTTCTTCCTTCTTCTTCCTCTTCTTTTTGGCAGCGTGACCATTTGGATCTTTTTCAGCCTTTGTAGGGTCAGACTTTTTCAGCTTCTTGTTCTAGGGTGGGGGTTCTCAAAGTGTGGTCCCTAGACCAGCAGCAAAACATCACCTGGGAACTTGTCAGAGTGGCAAATAGTGTTCCTCTCAGATTCACTGAATCAGAAGCTTTCTGGGTGGGGCCCAAAAATGGATTTTAAGAAACTCTCCAGGTGATTCTGATGCACTGCTGATGTTTAAGAACAACTATCCTAGGGAAATAAATTTTATATGGTAGACATTTCTGCATCCTTAACTGACGTGCAGTAGATGGAGCCATCAGGATCAGGCAGAACTTAAAAAATAGCAAGACTGGACTAATAATAGCTGGTTCTTATTGAGTACTAACTACTTCTCTAAGTATTCTACATGCATTGACCTACTTACCCTACAGGAACACTGTTACTATTCCAATATTATACAGGAGAAAAATCTCAGAAGCTCAGAGAAGTAACTAGTCCTAGGTCACACGGTGCTGGCTGCATACCAAAATCCATTCTTGAAAACTCAACTTGGACTGTTCCCTAAGTGAGAAATAAACTTCCCATGTTGAATCACAATGTATTTGGGGGTCTGTTTTTTGCTGCAGTCTGGGTTACCCTAACAAATAAATACAAGTAAATGGCAGGGCTTACAGTTTAGCCATAGTAGTTTAGGCTATTTAGGGTAGCCTAAGAGTTCAGGTTCTATACTCTTAACTTTAACATTGTATTACCTGTCTGGAACTGCTGCAGATGCCAGAAATTTACTCAAAGGATCTTATCCTGCTTTTTTCTTATATTGTCTATTGATCTCTGCCCTAAATTGAGCCCTTCAGTTTGGTGATTTTATGCAACTTTTAGAGCATCATGTCTAATACAAGAATGTAAATATTTATTTTCCATTAACTTAGGGTGTTCATTCACCAATGTCTTTCCCTCTTAAAAAATATATTCTTGCATTATTTTTTGAAAATCTCATATTACATTGTGATATTATTGCTTTGCTAAATTCTTGCCTGTCATATTCATTCATTTATAAAGTCATATTCCTTCCTCAACCCCACCTTTAGAGAATTATCATTAATTAGGCTATCTTAGAATCCTGATGCTCCCTTTTACTCTTATGTCATTTTTTGTGACCTCTTCTATGTCTCTTCTATCTTCATTTATATGAAAATAAATACCTCTCATATTATTCATATATGTTCCCATTGTTAATTTCCACTATATTTAAGAGGCTTCTACAAATTTGGTAAAAAATTGTATATATAAAGAAAGGATAGAGCCATAAAATTGCTTATTAATTCCTCTAAGATAATTTTGGCCAGTAGCACTGAAATATATATCTGTGTGCAGAGTTTGGTATCAAACAGGTAAACATACCACAGAAGAAATATGGAATAATGGAAATACTCTGGACATGGACAGAACTAGCCTTGGCATTGCCATTTAAGAACTGTGTGAGACTAGGCATGGCACTTGGAACAGCTCCTTATTGTGAAATGACAGACTTAGATGATGCCTAAAGTTCTTTCTAGCAATAAAATTCTAAATTCCTCATTCTACACCTGAAGGTTAATTTCAATGACATTTCCCGCTGGGTCTAATTTCCCAAAGAGAGGCCCTTGATGCTTAAGCTTATAGAATATAAGGTCAGTGTATCAGGGTGAAGCCAGTCAAATGGAACCTATTCTAAATTGTTCAGTAGAAGAAACTTAATATGAGGAACACATTTTAAAGGTTTGGGAAGAGCTGAAGAGGCAATAATAGTATGATACTTCCAGCTCCAGTGAAGGAGGGACAAAGGGAAGAGGTGGTTTTCCCAGAACCCAAGGACAGGGCTACCAGGAAAGCATTGGGATCCTGATGGTAGAGGCTTTATTAAGTAAGTGCTAAAATCAGTGTGGGAGGAGTCCCGTGAGTGAGATGGAAACATGTTGAGAAGGGCTTCTTGAATGTGCTTGATCCACAAAGAGATATAGTCAATGCCAGAGACCATGTCAGAGTCAATGCTGGAGCCATGAGAGAAAGTCTGTAGCTTCCCTCCCCTTTGTCCTATCTAATCCCCTTCCAGAGCCTCCCACTGGTCAAATTTAACTAGAAGTCAGTGGATAAAGAATCCTAGCAAATGTAGCTTGCAGGGGTCAGTTTCCTGTAACAAAGAACATAAAAAGGAAAAGTTTTAACTGATTGATGCAGTGAATACAGGGCATCTTTCACAGAATCCTTCACTTCCATTTTCAGTGAATCTTCTTATCCTAAATTCCAGGCTGGTTGGCCATGTATTTGATTCTCAGCCCCAACTCAGATTAATCAGCTGTGGAGACTATAAACCGAAGACACTTGCTCCAGAATATTCCTCCACAACTCCTGTCAACATAGTTACCTCCACACCAAATGCTGATAGGATGCAAATCGTCCATGAAGGGAGCCAGAATAAAGAGATTTATCCTGGAGCTGGTCATCAGGAGCAGGCTCTCTCTGTAGAAGAGGAGTATGTGGACCTTTTGTGGCAGTAGGAGTAGCATGTCACTTCCTCTGCATGGACAGAAGCATGTTTTTCAAAAAGCAGCTAGATTTGTTTATGGCGGTGCCTCCTAGCTAAGGGCACAAGGGAGGGCCTCCCCCCCTAGGCTGCAACTAAAAAGCCATAGTGCATCAGCTGAATCAGATCAAGGGGATTCTTTCCTTTTTACAGCTTCCCACTAACTGCTAATTGGGTCCCATGGTATTAGACACTCTTGACATCGTTTCCCAGCTCATTCTTCCCCTTTTGACTTGAACTTGGTAGCATGATTCTCAATGGACTTAAGTTAAAGTCTGAATCTCTAGCATAGAGCTTCTCAACTTTGATACATATAATATCTCCTAAGATCTGATTCCTGACATACAGATTCAGATTCAGTAGGTCTGAGCTGGGCTCAAGGTTTTCTAGTTCTAGAAAGCTCCCAGGTGTTGTTGATGGTGTTAGCTCACATGCCTCACTAAGGATTTTTGTTTTTGTTTTGTTTTTGTTGTTGATCTAGGAGGTATTCCTCAGAATTGTGCTCAGGTACCACATTCTAAAAACCCCCCAAAAACATACAACTAAAAGCAAAAACAAAGCCTTGTGTGTCTGAGTGGATGTAGAATCTAAACCACTCTGTTCGATCATCTTACTCTGTTTGAGGACCTCAAGGTGGCATGGAGGTCACTAACTGATGAGACTGGGTAATGCTGGTCTCCTGGGAGTAATAAATGAAGATGCTTCACTTCAGTGTATGGTGGCTCCGTCTTAATAACTGGCTAGAGAATATCCTTCAGGCAGAGCAGACAGGATAGAAGTAAAGTGAGATGGGAATAACTCTGGTTGGGTCACAGCCAAGTCATGAACCATGTTGATTTCCCCAATTTACTATCACTTGCTTAGTGCCTGTCAGGGCAGCCAGCTGGTTTTCCTCCAAGACACTGTCAGCATACTCAACTCTGTTTTCTCTGCTTCCAGAGATACTGCAATGATTGTCCCCACAAGGAAGAATCCGAAAGTTGAATGTCTTAAAAACTGGAGATTCCTTTTTAACAGCTGTAAGGAAATTTGACAGCTCTAGATCTCTGAAAATAAGATTATTTTATTTCACAGGGTATTGTAATGGCTGATTTGCGTTTTGATCCGTTCTGCCTCTACATTGAGGGTCTAGTGTTTATTTGTTGCCTTCTTGTCTATTTTCCTGGACTTTCTAGATCTGTTACAGGAAACAGAAATTATTCCATAGGAGCAAAGAAATAGTAGGCTGTTCCTATTTTATACACAGACTGAAGTGAGTCATTAGTAATATTGGTGGTATCAGTGAAAGAGAAAAAATCGGTCAAATTCCTAGGGAAAAACAAATAAATAAGCAAGCAAGCAAATCAAAAGCAATGATGAATTGGGAATTGCCCCAAGGTTAAAAAGATTCTCAGGATATTGGTTTCCTTTCCTCATAATTCTTAGTGATTTTGAGGTCCTTTGTTGACAATTAAAGGTATTATATACACAACTGATGACTCCATGCCTGAACAGATTGTGTGTGTGTGTGTGTGTGTGTGTGTGTGTGTGTGTGTCTTTGTCTGATTTGGATGTTATTATTTGGAAAGAGAAAGAGTACTCTGGGAAGTCAGCTTCACTTTCTTCATATGTGAAATCAGACAACATATCTCAATCTCAGAACAGTTTTATTAATTGAATGTAAAAAATATATAAAAGGCTCAGCATTTTCACTTGCACATAAAATATCCTCAAGAACTTTCAACAGTCCATATGAGTATTTCATAGGTTTCTATCTCTGACTCCACCTCACTTAATCCTGAGAACATTCTTATGAAGGAGATCTTGTCTCCTTTTGAAAACACCTGCCTGAACTGAAGCTTAAAGGGGTTAGGGGATTTGCCTAAGGTCACATAACTGGGAATTTACACAATTAAGTTTAAACCCCAATTCTCTGATTTCAAATCTCTGCCTTATATCTACACACTGTTAAGAAGTGAATGTCTGGAGCATCAGGGGAATATGAGCACATACCACTTTAAGGATCTTGGAGCAAGACGTTATATAGGGCATGGATGAACTTCTCTCTGTTATAATGACTAGAGGTGGTCTGATTATGTCCAAACCTCTTAAAAATAAACTCTCTTGGGTCATCTCTGGACCAGCAACGATCAGTCTCATTAGTATTTTGTCATCTGTGTGTAGACTTGTTGATTTCCCTTAACTCTTCCCCGTTTAGTTTCCAGTCACTTACCCTGCTTTTAATTCAGCTTGCTGATCAATTATTATAGTTTTGTCATTCCTTCCAAACATTTCCCTACTCTTCACCCTCACTGAAACTTGACTCCTTTATATAAGAGCTAGAGTGGATTGTTTCCTCTACTACTTTACTTTTTCTGCTTTCAGCACCATGCAAGATTGATTACCTTTAGAGTTAACTCCATTTTATTTATCTTTTGAGATGTGTCTTTAATTGCTAAAGGAACTTCCTGCTATTTCTTTTCAAATTATACTGAAATTGCTGACTGAATATCACTACAACTACCTGGAGGCATATTTGGTGGAAAATATTTTATGTTGCTTCCTGAGCCCCATAATGAAACAAGCAATGTTTGTTTCAAACTACAAAGCTGGCTTCAGTCCTAAATGAAGTTTCTAAATTTTTTTCTAACCAAACATTTAATTGTTCGAATTTTTAAAACTGCCAGCGTAAACAGCTAGGTTCTTCTAACTGTGCTTGTGAAATATTTAATCTCATTTAGAAGCAAATCACTCACACCCTCTGCCAGGGGGACTATTGTTGATAAAATCAGGACTCTTGTATTGCCTAGGTACTGTCTCCTCTTGAGTGGGATTCTTAATAAGATGGCTTAAGTGCTGCCTCTGCCTGGTTGGAAACGGTACTGCTTGTTGCTTTCTGGTTGGCAGAGGAAATCCCTCCATCTGCATTTACTCTTCCATTTGAGCCTGAAAGACCAAATACTGCCTTCAGGTTCTGCCACATGCCTGTGGGTTGGATTTGGAATCTAGATGTCCCCTTTATCTAAAGTTTTGTGAAAAACTTACAAAAGGGGACGCTTGAGGGGAGGTAGTATGAGAGATACCTTGTGCACATTTACAGGAGCAAATGTCTTGAGAGCATATCTCCTCCTCACCTCCTCCTTCTTCTGTTTTCGCCTCTCAGTTGGGTCTTTGTGGAGGTGAATTCCCTGCTCACTGACATAGTGCATCTACTGTAGAGGGTTAGATTGCTTTCTGGGTCATAGGTAATATTTGTGGTTGCTGAATGTTAGGGATGTGTTACAACTGGTGGCAAAATGAGAGCTCAGATCTATCTGCAGATGTTACCAATTAGGGCCAGTGCCATTTTCCACAGCTGTGGGCCCTGAAACTCTCTCACCTGCAGGTTCAGAACTATCTAATCCTTAAACCAATGAGAGCCTGGGCTGATGGAATTTTGTAGTTCCTTTCTTTTTGGATAAGTGAGCTCCATAAAAGATTTGTTCTCCCCACGGACAGCCCAGTCTCCTGGCTTGACTTTTTCTTGGGACTCTGGTGACTAGCTCCCAATCCAGCCACCTTCTGGGTCTGGCCGTGACTCTCACTTAGGGGTCCTAAATTCCTGGCCTGGCTCTTGGACCCCAAGGGTGGCTTCTGCTTTGGTTACCTCTTTTAGAACCACCCACGTGTATTCACAGCTGTGGCATGGATTTCTCCTTGTACTAAAAACTTCTGCTAGCTGAAGCTGTGCCCTGCCCTGCACCCACAGGGCAGATCTCTTGGGCCTGAAGACTGGCTCACATTGAAATCAAGAGCACCACACCTCTTGGACTTGGTAATCTATACTCTTGGCTCCTCTCTACAGTGAACCAGCCATTTATTTCTGCCTGCTTATCCCCATCCATTTTCAAAACTGTGCTTGGCTCATAATTTCTTGCTGATGGGATCTTCCAGCATGTCACCCTTTATTTAGAAAGGTTTCTCATGCATGTAAAATCACCTGCTACAATGTACAATTTAGCATGGATTAATAGCATCACAAGCAATAAATAATAAAATAAAAATAGAATTTTACAGTTTTCTTATATCTTAATTTAATTCTAGTTTATTTTCTTTCTGACCCCTCCCCAGGATTGTGTAAGATTTCTTTGTTTTAAAACAAATATTAAGAATCCAATAGGTGACAAATAGTTTTATGTCTTTTTTTAATCTTTATTGGAGTATAATTGCTTTACAATGTTGTATAAGTTTCTGCTAAAAGTAAATCAGCTATACATATACATATACATATACATATATCTCCATATCCCCTCCCTCTTGCATCTACCTCCCACCCTCCCTGTCCCACCCCTCTAGGTGGTCACAAAGCACCGAGCTGATCTCCCTGTGCTATGCAGCTGCTTCATACTAGCTATTTTATATTTGCTAGTATATATATGTCCATGCCATCTATTGAGATTATCATATGGTTTTTATCCTTAACTTTGTTAATACGGTGTATCACATTGATTGATTTATGTGTATTGAAGAATCCTTGCATTCCTGGGATAAACCCCACTTGATCATGGTGTATGATCCTTTTAAAATGTGCTGTTGGATTCTGTTTGCTAGTATTTTGCTGAGGATTTTTGTATCTATGTTCATCAGTGATACTGGCCTGTAGTTTTCTTTTTTTGTGACATCTTTCTCTGGTTTGCGTATCAGGGTGATTGTGGCCTCGTAGAATGAGTTTGGGAGTGTTCCTCCCTCTGCTATATTTTGGAAGAGTTTGAGAAGGATAGGTGTCAGCTCTTCTGTAAATGTTTGATAGAATTTGCCTGTGAAGCCATCTGGTCCTGGGCTTCTGTTGTTGGAAGATTTTAAATCACAGTTTGAATTTCAGTGCTTGTGATTGGTCTGTTCATATTTTCTATTTCTTCCTGGTTCAGTCTTGGAAGGTTGCGCTTTTCTAAGAATTTGTCCGTTTCTTCCAGGTTGTCCATTTTATTGGCATATAGTTGCTTGTTGTAGTCTATCATGATCCTTTGTATTTCTTCAGTGGCCACTGTTACTTCTCCATTTTCATTTCTGATTCTGTTGATTAGAGTCTTCTCCCTTTTTTTCTTGATGAGTCTGGCTAATGGTTTATCAATTTTGTGGATCTTCTAAGAGAACCACCTTTTAGTTTTATTGATCTTTGCTATTGTTTCCTTCATTTCCTTCTCCTTTATTTCTGATCTGATCTTTATGATTTCTTTCCTTCAGCTAACTTTGGATTTTTTTTTGTTCTTATTTCTCTAATTGCTTTAGGTGTAAAGTTAGGTTGTTTATTTGAGATTTTTCTTGTTTCTTGAGGTAGGATTTTATTGCTATAAACTTCCCTATTAGAACAGCTTTTGCTGAATCCCATAGGTTTTAGGTCATCTTGTTTTCATTGTCCTTTGTTTCCAGTTATTTTTTGATTTCCTCTTTGATTTCTTCAGTGATCTCTTGGTTTTTTAGTAGCGTATTGTTTAGCCTCCATGTGTTTGTGTTTTTTACAGTTTTTTTCCTGTAATTGATATCTAGTCTCATAGCGTTGTGGTCAGAAAAGATACTTGATACGATTTCAGTTTCCTTAAATTTACCAGAGGCTTAAATGTCCCAGAGACTTGATTTGTGACCCAAGATATGATCTATCCTGGAGAATGTTCCACAAGCACTTGAGAAGAAAGTGTATTCTGGTATTTTTGGATGGAATGTCATATAAATGTCGGTTAAGTCCATCTGGTCTAATGTGTCATTTAAAGCTTGTGTTTCCTTATTTATTTTCATTTTGGATGATCTGTCCATTGGTGAAAGTGGGGTGTTGAAGTCCCCTACTATTATTGTGTTACTGTCAATTTCCCCTTGTATGGCTGTTAGCATTTGCCTTATGTGTTGAGGTGCTCCTATGTTGGGTGCATAAGTATTTACAATTGTTATATCTTCTTCTTGGATTGATCCCTTGATCATTATGGAGTGTCCTTATTTGTCTCTTGTAATAGTCTTTATTTTAAAGTCCATTTTGTCTGATATGAGTATTGCTTCTCCAGCTTTCTTTTGATTTCCATTTGCATGAAATATCTTTTCCCATCCCCTCACTCTCAGTCTGTATGTGTCCCTTGGTCTGAAGTGGGTCTCTTGTAGACAGCATATATATGGGTCTTGTTTTTGTATCCATTCAGCCAATCTGTGTCTTTTGGTTGGAGCATTTAATCCATATACATTTAAGGTAATTATCGATATGTATGTTCCTATTACCATTTTTAAAATTGTTTTGGGTTTGTTTTGGTAGGTCTTTTCCTTCTCTTTTGTTTCCTGCTTAGAGAAGTTCCTTTAGCATTTGTTGTAAAGCTGGTTTGGTGGTGCTGAATTCTGTTAGCTTTTGCTTGTCTGTAACGGATTTAATTTCTCTGTTAAATCTGAATGAGATCCTTGCTGGGTAGAGTAATTTGGTTGTAGGTTTTTCCCTCTCTTCACTTTAAATATGTCCTGCCACTCCCGTCTGGCTTGTGGAGTTTCTGCTGAAAGATCAGCTGTTAACCTTATGGGGATTCCCTTGTATGTTATTTGTTGCTTTTCCCTTGCTGCTTTTAATATTTTTCCTTTGTATTTAATTTTTGATAGTTTGATTAATATGTATCTTGTCATGTTTCGTCTTGGGTTTATCCTGTATGGGACTCTCTGTACTTTCTGGACTTGAGTGACTATTTCCTTTCCCATGTTAGGGAACTTTTTGACTATAATCTCTTCAAATATTTTCTCAGACACTTTCTTTTTCTCTTGTTCTTCTGGGACCCTATAATGCGAATGTTGGTGTGTTAAATATTGTCCCAGAGGTCTCTGAGACTGTCCTCAATTCTTTACATTCTTCTTTCTTTATTATGATCTGTGGCAGTTATTTCCACTATTCTGTTTTCCAGGTCACTGGTCGCTTCTTCTGTCTCAGTTACTCTGCTATTGATTCCTTCTTGAGTATTTATTTATTATTTAACATCTTTATTGGAGTATAATTGCTTTACACTGGTGTGTTAGTTTCTGCTTTAAAACAAAATGAATCAGTTATATATATACATATGTTCCCATATCTCTTCCCCCTTGCATCTCCCTCCCTCCCTATATCACACCTCCAGGCGGTCACAAAGCACTGAACTGATCTCCCTGTGCAATGCGGCTACTTCCCACTAGCTATCTACCTTACGTTTGGTATTAATATGGTGTATCATGTTGATTGACTTGCATATATTGAAGAGTACTTGCATTCCTGGAATAAACCCCACTTTATCATGGTGTATGATCCATTTACTGTGCTGTTGGATTCTGTTTGCTAGTATTTTGTTGAGGAGTTTTGCATCTGTGTTCTTCAGGGATATTGGCCTGTAGTTTTCTTTCTTCGTTGCATCCTTGTCTGGTTTTGGAATCAGGGTGATGGTGGCCTCGTAGAATGAGTTTGGGAGTGTTCCTCCTGGTGCTATATTTTGGAAGAGTTTGATAAGGATGGGATTTAGCTCTTCTCTAAATGTTTGATAGAATTCGCCTGTGAAGCCATCTGGTCCTCTTTGACAGTTTGATTAATATGTGTCTTGGCATATTTCTCCTTGTATTTATCCTGTATGGGACTCTCTGTGCTTCCTGGACTTGATTAACTATTTCCTTTCCCATATTAGGGAAGTTTTCAACTATAATCTCTTCAAATATTTTCTCAGTCCCTTTCTTTTTCTCTTCTTCTTCTGGAACCCCTATAATTCGAATGTTGGTGTGTTTATTGTTGTCCCAGAGGTTTTTGAGATTGACTTCAGTTCTTTTCATTCTTTTTTCTTTATTCTGCTCTGCAGTAGTTATTTCCACTATTTTATCTTCCAGGTCACTTATCCGTTCTTCTGCCTCAGTTATTCTTCTATTGATCCCATCTAGAGTATTTTTAATTTCATTTTTGTGTTGTTCATCATTGTTTGTTTGCTCTTTAGTTCTCTAGATCCTTGTTAAATGTTTCTTGTATTTTCTCCATTCTATGAAGATTTTGGATCATCTTTACTATCATTACTCTGAATTCTTTTTCAGGTAGACTGCCTATTTCCTCTTCATTTGATGTCTTCTTTTTTGTTGTAGCCAAATAACTACAGTTTGAGCTAGATGTTCTTTCTTCCCTATTTGCAGACGATGAAACTGAGACTTAGAGGGAAAGGGAATATGCCCTAAATCACACACACATTAGACATATCCATAGCATGATTCAAGTCCAGGTACGTCTGATGTGCAAAACCCATTTAACTCTTCGGAACCAATGCTTTGATTTCACAGTTAAGGAGAATAATGCCCAGATAAATTAAGTTACTTGCATAAACTATTTGATTACATGTTGTAGGTTTTCTGGCTTCCAATACTTCTCCGCTGGACCACACTAACTTTTAACTTAATTAGATAAAGCAATTGAAGTAGGTACTAATGTCCATGTAGTAGTGGAACATCACCCTTTATTTTCTCTCCCTTGGCTTGTCCCTACTATCTTTTGTGCTCCTTGTTTCTTCCTTGGATCTTTTATTCTGTTCCTGTGACCATGCCCTCTGGATGGTACAGGGCTGGCAGCCTCAGGGGAAATTTGAGTTGCTTGGACCTGAGCAATGTTGCTCCTTTTTTTTTTTTTTTTTTTTTTTTTTTAAAA